>NW_027397068.1:39764060-39818248 GCF_003265705.2 Callorhinus ursinus | reverse complement strand
TTTCTTTCTTTCTTTCTTTCTTTCTTTCTTTCTTTCTTTCTTTCTTTCTTTCTTTGAAAAATACCTTCATAATATAAAAAGTTATATCAGGAAAAAGTATATAATTTGAAGTAGAATAACAACTGAAAATTATTATTCCCTTCAAAGGATTTTAAACACTAAATATTTTCATTGTTTATACAACGGTATAGAGCTTGTAAAAAGTATAAAATAAATGCTATTTTAAAATTTTACATTAGAAAAATATTTCTTATGTAACAATGCTTAAGGCCCAAACAATATTTTTGCATAAGATGTAGCACCAGCTCTTTTTCTCTCAGGTGATGAAGGTCACCAGAAATAATGCCTTCACTACTTTGGAAATTGGTGGTCAAGTGAATAATAAGAGTTATCTCAATCAACAATTCACTCTAGGTTGAAAAGGGTAAAAGTTCTCCATTTGTGAAAGAATATGCTTGCTTGAAGGTCCTGCCTGGGTATGTTAACCATTTGGATTCCTGAAACTCCTGGGCAGTAGAGCACTTTGGGTCAGATTTGCTTCTTCTAACCAATGGCTTCATGGTAAGCCTCTTTCTGTACTAGTGTTACTATTTCTCATCAGTTAAGAACCAGTTTGGAGATCTTCAAAAAATTGAATGGTATTCTGTGATGATGCCCTACACTCAGGCACTTTACAGTTTATAAAATGTTTTAATTGAAATGATTGATTTTCAGGTTTCTGACCACTCATTAAGGTAGACAAGGCAAAGACTGTGGTTCTTACTTTCTAAAGGAGAAAATAAACTCTAAGAGGTAAAGCAAACCACAGTCCACAACTATTAAGAAAGAGCTGAAACAAGGACAAAATCTCAAGAGTTCTGAGACAGCCTAGTTAATTCACTTCTCTGTTTTAAGCCTGTCAACCTTTGCACTCGAATATCTCCAAAGTCCATGTCCTCTTTTTACTTTCCACCGAGAACTTTGAGATGATGAACTTTATGTAGTTACCAGGGAAAGAATATCACGAAAACTAAACACATCAAAAAGGGAAACAGCAGCTATACAAAGCTACCATTACAAACACCTGTTAGCCAAGAAACTAGAGTTTTTGGCCCTCTAATTCTGCATAATAACTGTGTGTCCTTGGACAAATCAGACAACCCATCTGCTCTCAGCTTCCTTATCAGGTGAAATGATCATATAAGATCCCTCCTAGACATACAACTCTGAAATATTAGTAAAGGAATCCACATTCTTAAAAAAAGTCTTGCTATGTTGCTCTCTCTTAAAATTGCTGGAATGGACTTCAGATTGCAATATTACAGCTGCCAATTTTTTTAACAGTTTGGACTGTGTAGCACTAACTTAAATCCACCTGTGGGAATAGAGTTGGAGGCAATACACCATCTCAGCTTGCTCTGTTTGCATTTTCAAAACCACTAAGGGAAGTCAGGCTGAAACTGGTTTGGGAAAAATATAGAAACTCTATATCAAACTTGACAAGAAAGATAACTCTATGCCATATTAATGACTTTTGATCATATTAGTTATTTCCTCTTGCATTGTTTTGGGATTCACTTATGTTGGCACAAAATAAAAAACAATATGGTTGCAATTTAATCTATTAAAGACTCGCTCAACGTGGGACACAGGTGCATGCTATTTGAATGTATTTAACTAGTACATTTTAAAATTTACATAATTGACAAATTGCAGGCTTGATTAGGCTGACATCAATAGGAGTGTCTGGCTAATCTGCATTTTCTGAATCTCTCCTGAGAGCCATCTTGCCTCTCTTATCTTCATTCATTACCAAGCCCTGATTTTAGCTTGATGAATTTCCAAAGATAAAATGGTCATTCTCAACAATTAACAACATCAACTCCATGCCTTTTATTTCTTCTTTCCTCTTCCATTTTCCGAACTTTAAAAAGATGATTATAAAGGACACATATTTCTCAAGAGTATCCAGCACTGCTGCCCACAAACATATCTTTGGATCCAGCAGACAGGCCTGTGGTCAGTGCCTTTTTTGCCTTCCCTTTATAAGGTAAGGTCATCCAGTTCAATTCAGAGGCTGCATGCTGAACTGCCATTTCTCTAATTCCAGAAGTAGCTTGCCATCCAAACACATAATTAAAGAGGGCAAAAGCATGTGTTCCAGAATGATGATGCAATATTTCGGGGAAGAGTCTGTTGGTAAAATCAGTAGCATACCCACCTAGCCACTACCATATTTGTCTAACTGAGGCTATTTTTCTTACTTTGTGAACATTTGAGGTCAAGTCCATTAATTGTTTCTATAAATATAGTTTGAGTCCAAGATTTGTCCATATCAAAATTAATCATACATACTCTAATGAATACAAAACTGTAGAATACCAGAGAACTCGTGTCAGTTTCCATGGTGTAAAGAACTTACCAATGACTTTTATCAAGTTATTAAATCTCCCTTTGCTTTAGAATTCTGGACTGTAATCTGTAAAATAGAATGCATAACTCCTACTTTCTTCACAGGAAATCATTATTAAAAAATTTTTAATGAATGTTAAGCCTATTAGGAAAAAGTTCTCTACAAATGCATGGTATCTTCCCACTAATTCACCTATAATTTGTCAATTCTAGCAGTTAACTTTTTTCCTATGTTTAAATTAGATCTTTAGAAATGTAAGTTTCTAAAGTGCTTCATTTAAAAAAATGTCTTGACAATTTCCACTACTAATCACTTTTCATCTTAAAGTATATCTGTTGAAATTATAAAAGAACAATAGAGATCATTAATCAGAAATGGGCAAGAAACTTTTGCCTTTTTTGTAGTTTAATAGGGAGCATATTTTAATCTCTCAACATAATTTTATTTATTGTGGAAACTAAAAGCAATTTTTTACCAAGGAACTTCTAAACCCAATTACTGATGCACACACGAAATACTGTCTATCTTCCCTTTGCCCCCACATACAAATGCCATGTCTCTTTCCTGGAAAATACAGCATAAAGAGGGAAAATAGAAATATGGAAAAAATGGAAATATTTCATGCACTTCCTAATTGCAGGGTTACATTAGTGTTACTAAGAAACTCTGTTTATCAATAATGACTCCAAAGAAAAGCAAACTCAGGAGCAGATGAGTACTAATTAAGGTCCAATTGGAAACTTTTGTGTATGTTACTTTTTAAGAAATTTTGAAAGACTTTTCTTTACTAATCTTTCTGGTAGAGGAGCCCTGAGAGAAGACGCGAACGCGATGTGCTGTTTCTCACACCATCTGTAGCTATACACATCCCTGACCCTTCGAGAATATAACTCTGGGAAGAAAAGTTTGAATCATACCACCTCCTTCCGTGTCTATAGTGCTTCAAGAAATTAAGGTAGTTTTTAAACAAATCTTGGGAGAATTAAGACCATCTAAACTTATTTTTCTAGACTTTTCTACACATTTACCAAAATGAACTCCCAGCAGACCAGTCTTTTCTGAAAAGAATAGAACTTGTCATCTGCTGACAGAAGCTGAAGGAATGGCTTTCACACCCTTTCTCTGAGTACATATAGAGAAATTGTAGTTGGGAATTAATAACACGTAATTCTGTTCAAGTTTCTTTGGAAACTGTAAATTGGATATTGGGCATTTCTGCATGAAAATCCCCTTTAACATGTCACTGATACAAAAAAGATAATTAGGAGAAAGCACCCTGGAGGTAGGGTGGAGGGTAGGGAGGAAGGAATTGCATGGCTGATGTACCATTTCAGAGAAACCAGTTTCCCCAGAGAGTATCTTAACTTTCTACTTTATTTTGCCTATGTAAATATAGCCTCAGCAAGCTTTTCTTTTTCTCCTTTCTACTCTTTCTCCCTTCTGGAATTAAGTTCTCATTTTTCTGTAGCTGCATTTCTGAATGTAACAATTTGAAAATTTATTTTATATTCAGTTTACTCAACTTATTACATAGGTCTTATTTTTTAAAAATATTTTACTTATTTGAGAGAGAGAATAGGAGGGAGGGACAGAGAGAGAGGGAGAAGCAGATCCCGGCTGAGCAGGGAGCCTGATGCAGGACTCAATCCCAGGACCCTGGGATCATGACCTGAGCCCAGGGCAGATGCTTAACCAACTGAGCCACCCAGGCATCCTACATAGGTCTTATTTATCTGTATTATCATTTTGGTAAGTGTGAAGTAAACCATATTAAGATTCAAGGACAGGTATAATGGAGGTGCAAGTTATCAACATTTAACCATCTTCAAAAAAGAGAACTTCCTAAAAACATTCCTTTCGTGGCCCTCATCTGGCATGTTTCTTTTTGTTAGGATCAAAGATTTGACAGAGATGAAAGACCCCCAACTTTACACAGAAATATATATCGACTAGGAAGAACTCTTTAAGGGGAAACATTCCTACAACAGCTTCCTTTATTTCCATCTTTTTATCTAATAAATTTTCTCAGACACCTTAAAAATGGAATGGAAGAAAGGAAATACTCTTTGTAGGCAATTTAGATTATGGCTGCATTCAACAAGCAGACTGAGAAAATATAGTCAACACAGCTACTTTTTAAAAATCTGCAAGTTTGTGTCATGTAGACCAAAGATGCAGATGACTAAGAAATACTCCATTGTTATTAAGATATTTGGCACCATATTGAAATAAAATTGGCACATAACTTATTGTTCAGACAATTGGGTAGAAAGGTAAAATTGAAGGGTGCTTTAGGTTTCTTTAAGATTCCCAATGAACTTTCTTTTTTTTTTCTAAAGATTTTATTTACTTATTCATGAGAGACAGAGAGAGAGAGAGAGAGAGAGGCAGAGGGAGAAGCAGGCTCCCAAGGAGCAGGGAGCCCGATGCGGGACTCGATCCCAGGACCCTGGGATCATGACCTGAGCCGAAGGCAGACGCTTAACCATCTGAGCCACCCAGGCGCCCCCCAATGAACTTTCTATACCATGAAGGACAAGCCATGTCCATATTTCCAACTCTTATCTAAACAGAAAATACATCTTTTATTTTGTTCAGACATATGGGTGGTTCTGTGTCATGTAGAGTAAAACATGCATATTGTTGGCATCTTATTTGCAGGGAATACTTACAAATTCATATTTACTTTGTCTTATAATTATAAAAATTTATTTTTATCATAAAAAACAGTACACAAAGATACAGAAAAGAAGAAATTAAAAATCACTTAGAAGCCCCTTTTCTCCACCATTCAGAGATAGTCATCTGCTGTTGCCCTGGAGTGGTGGGAGATTCCACTGATGTGGGGACTGTATTAAATGTCCATGGGAGTATAGGAGAGCAGGCCTTGAATTTTCCTAGGAGACAGGATATTTGAATAAAAATCTACTGAGGTGTAGATTATATACATGAAACTAAAAAAAATTCTGCACAGCAAAGGAAACAATGAACAAAATGAAAAGGCAAACCATAGAATGGGAGAAAATATTTGCAAATTACAATCCAATAAGGGATTAATATCCAAATATAAAAGGGACTCATTCAACTCAATAGTAAAAAACCAAATAACCCGATTAAAAAATGGGCAAAAGACTTGAATAGATATTTTTCCAAAGAAGACACTGAAAAGGTGCTCAACATCACGAATCATGAGGGAACTTCAAATCAAAGCCACAATGAAATATCACCTCAAGTGTGTTAGGATGGCTGTTATCAAAAAGTCAAAAAACAGCAGGTGTTGGCAAAGATGTGAAGAAATGGGAATTTTTATATACTGTTGGTGGAAATGTAAATTAGTACAGGCATTATGGAAAACAGCATGGAGCTTCCTCAAGAAAGTAAAACTACCATATGATCCAGTAAGCCCACCTCTGGGTATATATCCAAAGGAAATAAAATCACTATCTCAGAGTTCATTGCAGCATTATCCATATCAGCCAAGATTCAGAAACAACCCAAGTGACAATGGGTGAGTGGTTAAAGAATATGGGGTGTATGTGTGTGTATATAATGTATATATTGTATACATATATATATGTAATGAAATATCATTCAGCCTTTAAAAAGAAGGATATTATGCCATTTGCAAGAACATGGATGAACTTGGAGGAAATACATCAAGTGAAATAAGCTAGATAAGAGAGACATATACCATATAATCTCACTTACATGTAGAATCTATAAAAAGCCAAATTCATAGAACCAGAGTAGAATTCTGGTTACATGGCTGGGGGTAGGGGATTTGGAGAGATATTGGTCAAAGACTACAAACTTTTAGTATAAGATGAGTAAGTTCTGGAGACCTAATATACAGCATAGTAGCTACAGTTAATAGTAATGTGTTGTACAATAGCCAAACTGTGGAAAGAGCCAAGATGTCCATCAACAGATGAATGGATAAAGAAGATGTGTACACACACACACACACACACACACACACACACACACACACACACACAATGGAATATTATGCAGCCATCAAAAGGAATGAGATCTTGCCATTTGCAACGACATGGATGGAACTGGAGGGTGTTATGCTGAGTGAAATAAGTCGATCAGAGAAAGACATGTATCATATGACCTCACTGATATGAGGAATTCTTAATCTCAGGAAACAAACTGAGGGTTGCTGGAGTGGTTGGGGGTGGGAGGAATGGGGTGGCTGGGTGATAGACATTGGGGAGGATATGTGCTATGGTGAGTGCTGTGAATTGTGCAAGACTGTTGAATCACAGATCTGTACCTCTGAAACAAATAATGCAATATATGTTAAGAAAAAAAAAAAAGAAGATAGCAGGAGGGGAAGAATGAAGGGGAGGAAATCAGAGGGGGAGACGAACCATGAGAGACGATGGACTCTGAAAAACAAACTGAGGGTTCTAGAGGGGAGGGGGATGGGGGGATGGGTTAGCCTGGTGATGGGTATTAAAGAGGGCACGTTCTGCATGGAGCACTGGGTGTTATGCACAATGAATCATGGAACACTACATCAAAAACTAATGATGTAATGTATGGTGATTAACATAACAATAAATAATTTAAAGAAAAAAAATTAAAAAAATAAAATCTTGGAAAAAAGAAAAAAATAGTAATGTGTTGTATACTTGAAATTTGCCAAGAGAGTTCTCATTGTGGGGGTGGGGGTGGGGGGAAGCATAACTATGTGAGGAGATGGGTATATGAGTATGTTAATTACATTGATTGTGGTAATCATTTCACAACGTGTACACATAAGAACCTTATGTTGTTCACCTTGAATGTATACAATTTATGTCAATCATGCCTCAATAAAACTGGGGAGAAAAGCCTAGTTTCTCCAAAGGTTTTATGTTGACAGACCAAATTTAAAAATAGAACAATTTCATAGGAAACTGGTATGTTTCTGTCTGGGCTCAGGAGCCTCCCCTGAGGAAAATAAAAATCCTGGGCTATTTTACCCATGAATTTGAGGTTTGAGATCCCCCAAAAGATAAATCCACTAAAAAAAATAATATTTGTTTGGGTCATTTGGCAGAAACAAATATCCTACCCATTTTGGAAGGACTCTGCCATTGTAGAGCTGTTATCAAGAACTTTTGATATTAGGAAGATGAGGAGCAAGATAATACAAAAATGTATGTTTAGAGTGACTAAATATCAGAATAAAGTATCAAAACATAAAGAGTGAACAATAGCTAACTATGAAAAAGAATAGACTCATTTGACAAAGAACAAAATGGAAATTCTAGAAATGTTTCTTTTGTTTCCCAGAGACCTCTTAATATTAGAGACCATCAAGGCTTAGCCCTCAGTTCTCTTCTGTAATCCCTATGCTCTTTTTTTTTAAATATTACTGTAGTTGACATGCAATGTTATATTAGTTTCAGGTGTACAACAAAGTGATTCAACAATTCTATACATTAAAAAATACCACAATAAGTGTCTGTCACCATACAATGTTATTAAAGTATTATTGACTATATTCCCTATGCTGTACTTTTTATCTCCATGACTTATTTATTTAACTGGAATTTTGTATCTTTTTATCCCCTTTACCAATTTTGCTCATCCACCAGTTTGTCCTCTGTATTTATGAATCTTTCTGGTTTTGTTGTTTGCTCATTTGAATTTTTTTTATTCCACATATGAGTGAAATCATATGGTAATTGTCTTTCTCTGACTTATTTCATTTAGTATATAACCCTTTACGTACATCCATGTTGTCATAAATGACAAGACTTCATTCTTTTTTTATGGCTGAGTAATATCCTGCGTACATATATACCACATCTTTATTCATTCATATATTGATGGACACTTAGGTTGCTTCTATATCTTGACTACTGTAAATAATGTAATAAACATAGGGGTGCATATATCTTTTCAAATTAGTCTTTTCATTTTCTTTGGGTAAATACCTAGTAGTGGAATTACTGGATCGTATGGTATTTCTATTTTTTATTTTTTGAGGAAACTCCATACAGTTTTCCACAGTGGCTGTGCCAATTTACATTCCCACCAACAGTGCACAAGGGTTCCCTTTTCTCTGCATCCTCTCCAACATTTGTTATTTCTTGTCTTTTTGATACTTGCCATTCTGACAGGTGTGAGGTGATATCTCATTGTAGTTTTGATTTGCATTTCCCTGATGATGAGTGATGTTGAGCACCTTTCCATATGTCTGTTTTTCATCTGTATGTCTTTGGAAAAGTGTCTGTTCAGGTCCTCTGCCCATCTTTAATCAGATTATTTAGGGGTTTTTTGGTGTTGAGCTGTGTAAGTTCTTTATATATTTTGGGTATTGACTCCATATTATATATGTAGCTTGCAAATATCTTTTCCCATTCAGTAGGTTGATTTTTGTTTTGTTGATGGTTTCCTTTGCTGTGAAAACCCTTTTTATTTTGGTGTATTTCCAATTTGTTTTTGTTTCTCTTGCCTGAGGACACATACGTAGGAAAATGTTAAGGTTGATGCCCGAGAGTTTACTGCCTGTGTTTTCTTTTAGGAGTTTTACGGTTTCAGATCTGACACCTCATGGTCTTAACAATCTCTCTAACCTAAACATCAGATTCCTTCAATGCCTGAATTTGAATATTTAATAGAAATCTCAAATTTAATATGTCCACAACTGAATCAGATCTTATTCCCGTTTGTTTCACACACAAACATCCCCATCTCAGTTAATGGTTCTACCCTTCCTCTTTTTGTCACATCCGTGTCATCTGTTATTGTTAAATCCAGTTGGCTCTACTCTCAGGAAGGATCTAAAATTGTACCACTTCTTACCACCTTTATTGCTCTCACTATATTCTGAGCCCTTATCATCATGCGTCTCCTAGATTACTGGTATCCTGGCTTCCACCCTTGAGCCATATAAACTGTATTCAACATAGTGGTCAGTAGCAAACCAGATCTTGTCATTCTTTGCTCAGAATCTTCCATGCCTGCGCATCTCACTCGGAGTAAAATCCAAAGTTCTTAAAAGTTGCCACAAGGTTTGGCTAGTTCTGCGCCCCTGCCCCTCCCTCCTGCCCCCTTACTTTCTCATCTCCTCCTTGTTCCCTTACTGCCTCTGCTATAGGCATTCTGGTCTCCTCTCTGTTCTTCAGAGCTCTGGGTCTTTAGATTAGCTATTTTTTTTTTACCTGGAATCTCCTCCCCAGGGTATCCTCACAGCTTCTCTCTCACCTTTTTCAGATCTTAGCTGACATATCAACCCCTTTGAGAGCCATCCTGTTTAATATTGCTCCCCCTCCCCAACACTCAGTAGCCCTTGCTCTTTATTTTTCTTTTCAGAAGTTAGTCATTCTAATCTACTATAATTTACTGATGTGTTTCTTGTTTCCCCAAACAGAATACAAGCTCCATGTAGGTGTGACTTTTGTATGTTTTGTTCACTGCTAATGGGATTAAAAAGAGAAAAAACTTGATGGGTTTGTCCCTATTGTTCTTAATGACATGGTTCTCTAGGATTCTTGAAAGCATAGTATTTTTTTTAAAGATTTTATTTATTTCTTTGAGAGAGAGAGAGCATACGAGGGGAGAGGGTCAGAGGGAGAGGCAGACTCCCTGCTGAGCTGGGAATCTGATGCAGGACTCGATTCTGGGACTCCAGGATCATGACCTGAGCCAAAGGCAGTCAGTCGCTTGACCAACTGAGCCACCCAGGTGCCTGAGAACACAGTATTTTAAATAGAGTTTCTTATGCAGAGTCGCACTGAAAAAGTATTTTCAAAAAATACTGTTTGGTTAGATAAAGGATGATGAAAAAAGGTTGAATATTTTAAACTGGAGTAACGGGGTTTACTGATAAAGCTGGAAATACTGGCAATAGTTGTCACTTTGAGTTAGAAGATGGCAAAGTATTTTGGAAAAATTGTCTTTTTAGGTATTTAAAACAAAATGTAAGCAATTTGATTTTAGAGATGCAGTTTGGTTTTAGATTGAAAAACTTTTCACTTTTGGTTATTCTCAGATTAGTTATAAAAAATTCTCAAGTTTAGTGGTAGCATTTAAAATTTTTTTTATTTTATGCACCTTATAAAAACATTTGGACACTAGTGACTTTAGGAAAAATGAATCTCTCCCAATTCCTTCAAAACTAAGTTTTAAACACTTTCAATTTAGCTTATTATCCCTTGTCTGTTGTGAAATGCTTTCTATCACAGGACAAAGTGATAAAAATCTGATGGATTTTTAGTGGGAGTAATACCTATTCTTAACTGTAAAAAAGGAAAAGTTAAAGAAACAAAGAAATTTCTTTTGAAGGAGATTTTAAGTTGGGAATTTAAAATGTAAAGGCTTTATTATTCTTCTGTTGATCTTTTTTATTTCAAAATATGGCCTTTGATTTTGTGCCAAAAGAATTCTATTTCTGCTTTACTAAGAAGCTGCCTGATGGATGATGATATTGTCCATACTTTGGTTAGTGATCTGTCTCAACATTGTCCTGGTGAATTTTATACAAATAATTTTGCAAAGGTTTATTTTGTTTCTTACCACCTCCCATGGGAACTTGGGTTTGGCAGTCCTCTATTAGTGATTATAATATTTAGCTTGAGTTGAATCAGCACACAGGCTGTGATGTATTCTATTTAAAAATCCATTTGTGAGGCATTAGTGGAAAGTTTATGAGAGTATTTTAATACTGTTTAATGGAAGGTAGGAGTTCCTTTAGCTGTGTGAATAAATGGAATTTGATTAGATTTCAAAAAGTGGTTTAAGATTCACCACCTTCTTATGTATTTGAGAAGGTAACCAATATTTTAGTATTAAAAAAAAAAACCTCAGGTGTTAACTTTTAAAAACAAGTTAGAGGTAAATTCTTATGGGTTATACCTACATGAACGCAGGAATTTATCCTGAAATGGGTCAAAGTTCTTCCTACATTTTTTTTTTCTTGGCTTGCCTCCATGCTTCTGTCTTCAAAATATCAGTGGCTCAAGACTCAGTCCAGTGGTCTCTTCTCTTATTTAGTTATACACGTTCCTTTTTTTTCTTATCCAGTCTCGACATTAAATAGTATCAATGTACTGATGACACCAACATTTTTATCTCCTACCCAGAACTCCCTTCTGAACCCAGAAACATATATCCAGTGACCTGTATGCAATTGCTCCTTAAGCTATCTCATAGGCCTATTAAACTTAATATATCCAGAACTTAGTTTCTAATATTCAACACTTCTCACCTCTAATTCAGCTCCTCCTACAGTCTTCCAACTCACTATATCCAGATACCCATTTTCACTCTCAGAATAATTATTAATAGCATCCTCTTTAACTTTCAAAATACCCTCTTTAAGTTTCAGAAGTCATGATATATTATATGCTCACATTAGTTGATGATAATGGTTTCCCATGTTGCTTAGACTCCCAAGGGATATATATATATATATATATATATATATATATATATTTCTTCCATATCTCACCTGTAGTTTATCAGCACATCGTGTGGGCCTCACTGTAAAAAATATACAGAACTAAACCCACTCCTCATGTGTCCATTGTTACCACACTGATTCAAGACAACATCATCTGTTATCTGGGGCCTTGCCAGTGTCTGGAGTTCCCTATTAAAATGTGTGTCAGATGATGTTACTACTCTGCTCTAGAACCTCAGCTCTAGAACCTCAGCTAAGTAATTAAGTTCTCGTTACCATTTGCCAGACTTCCTGACGTCAACATTTTACGTCCTGCTTGGACTTAGGTGATGTAATCCCCTGTCTCAATTAAATTCCGCATTGCTACTACCTCTTACCTGTTTAGAAAAACTACAACCTCTGTCTTGCCCACTTGCCAGAACCAAAACCTATTACTTGATTTCTGGTCACCAAGGCTATCACATTGGACTTTGGTTCCTTACGTTGCATCTGTAGTTGTGTCTACCCTCTTCCTTTGCTCTTGCTTGCCCCAGCCATGTGAAGTAGGCCTTGAACGGCCCTAATAGTCCCCAGTATGCTCCATCTTGCTTTAAGTAACTGGGCCAGATCCATTTGGTTGCTTAATTAAGAACATCAACACATTCAAGTAAAGGAAAAATTAGTTTGATTACCAATAGTAGGAATGTTCATGATATTTTGCTCAAATGTATTTATTGCCAAATTACTTGTCCTTTGAAGAACATGTTTAGATTTACATTTAGAATTCACACTAAAATTTTATTATTTTCAAACACCAAGGTTCCCTTTTAGGTAAATATTTCTTGAGATGGTTGAATTTCCACAAAGACTTGAAGGAAATTTAAAAAGTTAACTTGAGAAGAAATACACAAATATTTCATCAGAATAGTCCAAGAGAAATATAGTCCTTTAAAAATGATAATAGGTAGTTTATCAGCACCTGAAATTTTTATTCAAGCCCTTTACCCAGTAAAACTTTTATGATGGCTTTTGCAAGAATTGATGTCACTAAACTTAGATTTCTTCAAAATTACAGTGCCCAAACTCTTTTTACTCTCCTTTGGGAAGTACTGAAGTTCCTCTTTTGTACTATCCTATGAATTAACATGCATGGAAATACAAAATTACACTAACTGTCTTCAAATTTAACTGAAATAATCACTCTCTTAACCCTTTGTTAAAGTGAGCAATTTGTAAAGGTTTAAAAGCATACCTAGAAAATCTTATAACACAATGACAGGTCATAATCATCATTCTTGCATTATTTTATACTGAAATTTAAACTCCCTATGCTTCTGTTTAAGTATAAAATCTGCCCTTAGAAACTTACTGAGTCACTATTCAGGATCTTCTGTTTTCAACCCAAGTAGTTTAGTGCAGTTCAGCCTTTCTTTTTTGCATTTATTTTTCAGTTTTAAGTTCTATTTTTAGTTTACTTTTGGGTCAGATATTTCCCACATCATTTGCTGTCACAAACACTTCTTTGTGGACCAGATTAAAAAATATATATATAATATTATATATAATAAAAATAATATGTTATATATTTAATATAGTGAATATGTATGTGCATCATTGTGTGATCCCTTTTAAACTATGAAATCAACTCATTTTGGTTTTGGATATTACCCTATTAGATTTTAGTTTTTATTTATTTGTATATAAACTCCTAAAGTCTTTCCCACACAAGGTCTATGGACCCTGAAGAGTCTACATATTACTCCTAAAAATGTTATGTTTGTGTTTTAATATTTGAATATTTTGTATTTTCATATATATGTTAGGCACATTGTGGATCATTAGGATCATCTAGATCTGATTACAGCCAGGTACTGCTACAAATTTCAGCACTTATTTTTTTGCTAAATGAGAACTATAAGCATGAGAACCTAATCTGTAGTTACATGTTTGTATACAATAAACTAATGTTATAGAGATATTTTAAGTCAATGTTTAAGGTCCATGAAAAACCACATAATCAATGCAGTACACAATTTTAAGTGTTTTGAAAAGGACATTGTCTTCAAAGTTCTTAGTTAATATTTGAAAATATTCAGTTGAATAAATGAAGTATTGAACAAATACAGGAATGAATGATACTTCTTTAAATGCTTTTAATAAACTAATGCAAAAAACAGTTTTAAATTGTTTCTGGTCCAATTTCTTATTGTGATTTTCAAGGATTCATTTATACTTTATTTTATTTAATTGTTTCTCTCTGTAGTTTATTAAATTTACTTCAATCTTCAAATATTTTTAATTTAACTGTTTGTTTTGAGATAATTATAGATTCATATGCAGTCGCAAGAAGTTGTACAAAGAGATCCCGGGGAGGGGGGGGCGCCTCGGTGGCTCAGTCAGTTAAGCTTCCCACTCTTGATTTTGGCTCAGGTCATAATCTCAGGGTCCTGAGATGGAGCCGCGTGTCGGGCTCTCTGCTCAGTGGAGAGTCTGCTTCTCTCCCTTTCCCTCTGCCCTTCTCCTTGCTCTCTCTCCCTCTTAAATAAATCAATAAATCTTAAAAAAAGAGAGAGATCCCACGTACTCTTTACTATGTTTTCCAATGGTAACATACTACAAAACTATAGTACCATATCATAACCAAGATATTGACATTAATATAGTCCAGATACAAAACATGGCATCAAAAGGATTTCTTATGCTGCCCTTTTATAGCCACACTCACTTCTCTTTTTGTTCCTTAATCCCTGTACCCACTAATTCCTCTCCAAATCTACAATTTTGTTGTCTCATGAATGTTACTTTTTTGAAATTGGCTTTTCCCATTCATTAAATTCTCTGAGTATTCATCCAGGTTCTTGTATATAGCAGAAGTTCTTTTTCTGAAAATTAAAACTGCAGTGAGATATCACCTCACACCTGTTAGAATGGCTAAAATCCCAAACAAAAGAAACAGTAAGTGTTGGTGAGGATGTGGAGAAAAAAGAACCCTCATGCACTGTTGGTAGGAATGCAAACTGGTGTAGCCACTGTGGAAAAACTCCTGTGGTTATTGCAGCCTTATTTACAAGAGCCAAATTATGGGAGCAGCCCAAGTGTCCATCAATAGATGAATGGATAAAGAAGATGTGGTGTATATGTACAATGGAATGTTACTCAGCCATTAAAAAAGAATGAAATCTTGTCATTTGCAACAACATGGATGGATCTAGAGAGTATAATGCTATGTGAAATAAATCAGAGAAAGATAAATACCATATGATTTCACTCATACATGAAATTTAAGAAACAAAACAAACAGAATAAAATAGATAAAACAAAAAACAGCCTCTTAACTGTAGAGAACAAACTGATTGTTACCAGAGGGGGTGGGTGAAACAGGTGAAGGGGATTAAGAGTACACTTATCTTGGTGAGCACTGAGTAATGTATGGAATTGCTGAATCAGTATATGGTACACCTGAAACTAATATAACACCGTATGTTAGCTATTCTGGAATTTTTTAAAAAGTTCTTTTTATAGCTGAGTAGTAATCCATTTTTCATGTACGATAGCTTCTTTAACCATTAATCTATTGAAGGGTATTTGGACAGTTTCAAGTTGTTGGTTTTTACATATTAAGTTTCTAAGAACATGCATGTGCAGGTTTTTGTGTGACAGTGAGTTTTCATTTTTCTAAGATAAATAACCAGGAGTACAATTACTAGGTTGATTAGTAGTTGCATATTTAGTTCTTAAAAACTTTTTTTTAAAAAACCTGTCAAACTGCTTTTCAGAGTAGTCGCACTGTTTGACATTTCTAACAGGAATGTAGAGTAATTCAGTTTCTCCACATATTTGTCAGCATTTGGTGTTACCACTATTTTTAAATTTTAGCCATTTTGCTAAGTGTATAGTGATATCTTTTTGTAGTTTTAATTTGCATTTCCCTAATGGGTAATGATACTGAACATCTTTTAATGTATTTATTCACTAAATATCTTTTTTAGTGAAATGTCTGTTTAATTTTTTTTGTCCAATTTCTTTTTGGATTATCTATATTTTATCTGTTGGATTTTGAAGACTCGTTGTATATTACAGATATTAGTCCTGTTAGATATGTGATTTGCAAATATTTTGCCCCACTTGGTAGCTTAGCTTTTTATAATCTTAACAGGGTATTTCACAGATTAAATATCTTTGATTTGATGAAGACCAATTTATCACTTTTTGCTTTTTGGAATTGGTGTGACACATAGGTAGAGGTTTTGGTTTTGTTTCTGCTTGTCTGGCACCATTTATTGAAAAAGTTATCCTTTTATCAATGGATGAAATGGATGAAGATGATCAAAAGGTATAGACTTCTTTGATTTTATTTCATCTTTGGTTTTAGTTTTAAGCATATACATCCTATATTTTTTGTTAGATTTACACTTAAGCGTTTAAATTTTTAAATGATTATAAATGGTATGCATTTAAAATTTTAGCATCCACATGTTTATTACTACTATATAGAAATACAATTGATTTTTGTGTGCTTATCTTGTATCTCGAAATCTTGCACTAGAGGTTTTCTTCCGAAAACCTCTACCTAAGTGTCACACCAGTTCCTAAAAGCAAAAAGTGATAAATTGGGCTTCATCAAATTCAAGCACACAACTCATTTGTTAGTTCTAGAAGGTGTTTTGTGTGTTCTTGGAATTTTCTATGTAAATAATGATGTCATCAGCCTATACAGTCTGTTTTATTTCTTTCTTTCCAAGTTGTCTGATTTTTATTTCCTTTTCTTGCAATATTGAATGGCTAGAACTTCCAGCACTATGCAGAATAAAAGCCATGAGAGCAGATATCTTTTATTGAATTTAATTCTATTTCTCTTTTTAGTTTATTGAGTTCACTTCAAACTTCAAGTTGTTTTTAATCTATAAGAGTTCTGACCAGTGATCTCTATTACATTTGTGTGTTAACAAGCATTCAAGGCTGCCCACTTTTAAAATGAACAGACATGCCTTCTATTCATATCTTTGAGTTCCTAAAGACAATATTAAACATTATTAGAACAATATGACTTGAGAATCACCAATTGTAAATATCCTTGCCTTGGCATAGACAATGCTAAATCTTTTCTGTGGATACAGCTGTTAATAAAAGAGTCAAACAAGAAAATTCCAATGGAACCTACAAGCGATTGTTTCTACCTCAACTACTTTACAAGGTGAGGCAGGAGAAGAGAATGGGAAGAAATGTGATAGTACAAAGCAGAGAATAACCACAGAGCAGAGGTCTCACTGGTAATGACAGGAAATTTTTTTAGGTTCCATGGAGTCTAGAAACTATAATATAAAGCAGACTGAGGCCCAGAAATTATTCACATTTGGCTTTATCAGTAACTAGTATATGACCTGGGCATGTATCTTTGCCTCCTGAAGTCTTTCTTGATGTCTTTAATTTTAATTTAAGGATAAAAATATCTACCTTAAGGAGTTAAGAATTAGATCAGACAAAAGTATAATATTTATATGGTATAACAGTCTGGCACGTGGCAGGTATTCAGTAACAGTTTTATTTTCCTTCTTCTCCATTGTTCTGCTTACCCAAAGTGTTCCACAAAACCTATTGTGGTACTAAGGAACAGAGAAGGTAGCATTTTATAGAAGGTACATGGCATCATGTGAAATGAGGACAGAAATACTACGTGATGCTTCGATAATTACTACCATTTGTTCAGTAAAAAGTACAAACACAAACAGCTATTGATGTGGACATGTTTGTTTGAGACAGGGTACTGTATTTTAAAATATATATGCTGAACATCTGCAGAGGCAGGTATTTCTTACAGAGTGTGGAACAATCTAACATGGAGGGTGAGGAACCATGGGACAAGAAAAGGACCAACTGGTAACTAAATGAGCAAAAACAGGAGACAGTTGGAACAACAGGGCATATTTCCTAGTGACTTCTATCTAAGGTTTACTCTAATGAAGAAAAATTGGTACTTTATTCTAGAACTGCATAAGCTTACCTTAATTAAATCTATAGGTGACTATTCTTTGTGAGGATAACCTTATTGGGTAGCCTTATTGTTCCCAAATCTTGATAAATGGCAGTTCCCGATAAAGGAGAGATGTTGTGTTTATTTTATTTTTATTTTGAGAGCTTTATTCGTTGTTTTCTCTGTGAAGAGGACCTGTAGCCTGTTGGGTGTGCCACTGATTATACAATTGTTTAAGAGTTGGGTTTACTAAAAAACTATGCCATACAGGAAAAGACTCAGAATTATTGCAAATGTCAAAAAAGATGACAGCTGAAGTTTACCCTTGAGAAGTAACAGTCCGTCATAAAAAAGTGTTCATATTTGATGGCTGAAGTTACTGCTCCAAAAACAAGGCTGGAAGAGTACATTTTTCTGGGTGGTTTAATAACTGATCTTTGATGCTTACGTCTTTCAAATTTAATAAAATATCTTTGAACATTCCTGCTAAAGAACTACATGGCAAATCAAGATGCTCCACCTGGCTGTTGCCCTTTTAGTTGGCAGGAGCTGATGAACTGTGTAATTAGATAAGCATTCCCTCCAATACCAGTGGTGCAGTAGTGTTTTTCATCTTTTCCATTATCATACACTTAACTCTGAAGCATATACTCATTGGTATTCTAAACACTTTTGATTGATTTACAATGTCAGTAACATTTAAAGATTATGCATTCCAAAAAATAAGAGGGAATTAATGTCTTAGGAAAAGTTTTTAGCATAGCTCCTCTTGCCAACAATTTTTTTTAGTATTAGTGTGTCTAAGTGTACAGAGGCAAGTAAACATGGATAAATTGTAATCCAAATAAAATTGCTCAGAATATTATTTTCCATTTCATTTGCTCTGGGTTTATGAGTAATAGTTCTTGATGTATACTTTGAAGTATGTCCTGATTTTTATTAGAGATGTCAAAATAATGTTCAAAATGCTGCATCACATGTTGTTATATATTCCTTTGGACATACTGTTTTTTTCCCCCCAGAAACATATGTACATTTATTTTTTTAAATTTTTTTATTATGTTGTGTTAATCACCATACATCACTAGTTTTTGATGTAGTGTTCCATGATTCATTGTTTGCGTATAACACCCAGTGCTCCATGCAGAACATGCCCTCTTTAATACCCATCACCAGGCTAACCCATCCCCCCACCCCCCTCCCCTCTAGAACCCTCAGTTTGTTTCTCAGAGTCCATAGTCTCTCATGGTTCGTCTCCCCCTCCAATTTCCCCCCTTTCATTTCTCCCTTCCTACTATCTTCTTTTTTTTAAAACATATAATGTATTATTTGTTTCAGAGGTACAGGTCTGTGATTCAACATACGCACATTTAAACCAAATGTAAATACAAAAATAAAAGAAGCATAAAATTAATTTTGAAGATGGAATATCAAAGCACCTCTTGGTATTTCATAAGCTTTACGTTGGCTATTAAGAAATAATCTAAAATTTTTCACAATTTATTTTAGCTTTACTTACAAATTTTACATACCTTATTATAAAGGCTATTCAAACAACCAAGAAAGTATATCTCTAAAATCTAGTTTCAAATCTAGAAATTTGACAGCTATATAAAATTCTTCTTACTGTTACTTAAATCACAATGTGGATATACCAATAGAGAAAATAAGTATTATTTAGAATGGTTATATATTATTGAAAGTAAAAAATCAATATTTTAAAGTCTGGGTTTAAATAAGCTCCACAGCACTTTGTTTTATAAAATAATTACATTTAGGTTTTAGACCATTCTTTCATTTATGATTTATAAAAGGCAAATCTACTATTTTAGGGATTAGGTGACTTTTTAAACTAAGTATTTAGAATCTCCAAAAGGCATTTTAGCTGTTAGGAAAGGAATCAGATTTTTAACTAACAAAAGAATCTATTTATAATCAAGTCCTGAATACCTTTTTGTTCAGGTCACATTCTGAGTAAGTGCAGACAGAATTGCTTCATGGCAATTTAGTGTAAAGTGTGGGTGTGTGTCTGATTCAGAGATACATAACTTGGCTTCTGAAGAAAATGAATATCCGCATGGGATTAGGACACACACATTCCTAGTGATGGAGTCAGTGAGCAGAGATTATTAGGGGACATGTGATTATGCCAAACTGTAATCAAAGGTGATTTTTCTCTTTGGGTATATAGCTGGCTATTTACGTGACTCCTAAGAAGTCTGGATGAGAAGAGAACTTTCTTGGTTTTATTTGTTGTTTTGATTTTGATTCATTTCGATCATGATGAGTGCATTTTTCATCAGATATTGAGAAATCTTTTTGGGCTATCAGATGGCTTTTTTTTTAAGATTTTGTTTATTTATTTGACAGAGAGAGAGAGACACAGCAAGAGAGGGAACACAAGCAGGGGGAGTGGGAGAGGGAGAAGCAGGCTTCCCGCTGAGCAGGGAGCCCGATGTGGGGCTCCATCCCAGGACCCTGGGATCATGACCTGAGCTGCAGGCAGATGCTTAACGACTGAGCCACCCAGGTGCCCCTATCAGATGGCTTTTGATTTTAGAATCTAAAGATTGAATTATTCATATTTTTCCTTTATAAAAGTCCAAAGAGAAGAGCCGTTAAGAAGCCACAAAGACTTTCACTTACAAAAAATTATTCAGGTACATAATGAGACTAAGCTCATGTTTAAGTGTTCCAATAAACCTCAGGGGATTCATAGAACTTCTCCAATGATTCTTGTGGTGGAGGGGTATTTGGGTTAAGAGGTGGAGACACAGTGGGCATTCATGGTATGGATCCTCTGCTTCAATGAGAACAATTCCACCTTTATCTCTTACATATTTATTTTTAATGTAGGCTTTCATTTAAGAAAAAGTTCAAATGAAATTTAAATACTACTGGCTGAACTCAAATTTGCATGCTTTTTAAAGAGACATTATCTAGAATTTAATTCAGTGCAACACATTAACAAATCTATCAATTTAAGTGTCTACTATGTGTCTAGCATTTTTTCTGTGTATTTTAAATTATTCAAAGAAATAGAACCATACAGTATCTTCTATGGTTTAATTTTTTTTATTGAAATAGAATTAACATATAACATGAGGTTAATTTCAGGTGTACAACACAATTCAGTATTTGTATATATTTTAAAATGCTTATCACAGTAAGTCTAGTTAACATTGTTCACCATACTAGTTTTTTTCTTGTGATGAGAACATTTAAGATCTACTCTCTTAGCAACTCTCAAATGTATAATATAGTATTATTAACTACAGTCACCCATTTTATCCCCATGACATTTATTTTATACCTGGAAGTTTGTACCTTTTGACTACTTCATGCATCCGGCCCACCCCCTACCCCATGCTTCTGACAACCACCAGTCTATTCTCTGTATCTATGAGTTTGGTAGTTTGTTTTCAGATTTTATATGCACTCTACATATTTTTCATAATACCATATAAAATCATGTGGTATTTATCTTTCTCTGTCTGACTTACTTCATTTAGTATAATGCCTTCAGGGTCCATCCATGTTGTCACAAATGGTAAGATTTTCTTCTTTTGTGTGGCTGAATAATATTCCATTGTATTTACATACCACATTGTCTTTATCCATTCATGCATTATTAGACACTTGCTTCTATGTCTTGGCTATCATTAAAAATGCTGCATAGAAAATGAGAATGCATATATCTTTTTGAGTTAGTGTTTTTGTCTTCCTTTGGATATATATCTAGAAGTGAAATTGCTGAATCATATGACCGTTCTATTTTAATTTTTTAAGGAATCTCCATAACTGTTTTCCATACTGGCTGCACCAGTTTACAGCCCTTACCTCTCATGGCAGGTGAGCACAGAGTTTTCCTTGTCAATACTTCCTTGTTATTTCTTGTCTTCTTTTTTTCCCTTGTCTTTTGATAATAGTCATTCTGAAAGGTGTGAAGTGATATTTCTTTGTGGTTTTGATTTACATTAAGTGATGATTAGTGATGTCCAGCACCTTTTCATGTACCTGTTTGCCATTTGTATATCTTCTTTGGAAAAATACCTATTCAGATCCTCTCCCCATTGCTTAATGGAATTGTTTGTTTTTTTTTTTTTGTTAAAACTTAAAACTCATGAATTATATGAGTTCTTTGAATATTTTGGATACTAACCCCTTATTGTATATATGAGTTGCAAATATTTTCTCCTATTCACAATGTTGCGTTTTCATTTTGTTGATGTTTGCTGTGCAGAAGTCTTTTAGTTTGATGTAGTCTCACTTGTTTATTTTTGCTTTTATTGCCTTTGCTTTTGGAGTCAGATCCAAAAAATCATCACCAAGAATGATGTCAAGCAACTCACTGCCTGGTTTCTGCTAGGAGATTTATGGTTTCAAGACTGATGTTCAAGTCTTTAATCCATTCTGAGTTAGTTTTTGTGTATGGTGTAAGATCCACTTTCTTTCTTATTTCTTTTTTTTCTTATCATTTTTGTTTGTTTGTTTTGCATGTGGCTGTCCAATTTTTCCCAGCACCGTTTACTGAAGAGACTGCCCTTACCCCCATTGTATATTCTTGGCTGTTTTGTCATAAATTAATTGATCATATATACATGGCTTTATTTCTGGGTTCTATTCTGTTCCATTGATCTATATGTCTCTTTTTATGCCAATAACATAATGTTTTAATTACTATAGCTTTGTAATATAGTTTGAAATCAGGATGCATGATGCCTCCAACTTTGTTCTTTCTCAAGATTGTTTTGGCTATTTGATGTATTTAATAATTTTGCTTGAAAAGAAATGAAACAAGGAAAAAAGGTAACTGTAGTGTTGTCCACTGAATTTTTCTCAAGTAGAGAAAAGCCTTTGTTTAGAAATGAACTCAAATGGGCATGTATGTTAAATAATATAAGGCCCTTGTTGATTTGCTTGTCTTATTTGGTATGGGGCAAATAAGTAGCTAAACTACCCTAAGAAATAAACAGGGATTTAGAATTAGATGAGTAGTTAGATTGGAGGATAAGGGAAGTACTCAAGGTTATAATCCAGCAAAGGAAAATACAAATCTAAAAGAGAAAAAGATGAAAGAAATAAGAAACAGTGCAGAGCAAAGGTATCGGTGGAATGTGTCAAGTTAAAATGAGTAATGGTGGTTTCTTCCTTTCTGCTGTAGGCTCTAGTGGCTGATGTCAAGATGGGCAAGTTCATGAAACCCAGGAAGGTGGTGCTGGTCCTGGCTGGACACTGCTCCAGATGCAAAGTGGTATTGTGAAGAATATTGATGATAACCCTTCAGACCATCCCTACAGCCATGCTCTGGTGGCTGGAATTGACCACTGTCCCCACAAAGTGACAGTTGCCATGGGCAAGAAGAAAATCACCAAGAGGTCAAAGATCAAGTCTTTTGTGAAAATTTATAACTATAATCACCACATGCCCACAAGGTAGTCTGTGAATATCCCCTTGGACAAAACTGTCATCAACAAGGATGTCTTCAGAGACCTTGCTCTTAAATGCAAGGCCTGACGAGAGGCCAAAGTCAAGTTTGAGGAGAGGTACAAGACTGGCAAGAGCAAGTGGTTCTTCCAGAAGTTGCAGTTTTAGATATGTTTTGTTTCAGTCATTAAAAATTCCAAAAAAATAAAAATAAAAAAATAAAATGAATGATGGTACATAATAAAAAAAGTTACTATGTAAATTTAAAGAGAAAATTAATATATTTGATCACAGGGAGGGTGGTAGCAGACAAGTTTGAAGAAATAAGTTCTCCTTTTGGAAAAAACCAAAATCTTAGATTGGTTTTAAAAATAGTCAGTAAAGAGGCTCCTGGGTGCCTCAGTTGGTTAAGCGTCTGACTCCTGATTTCAGCTCTGGTCTTGATCTCAGGGTTGTGAGTTCAAGCCCCATGTTGGGGGAACTTAAAAAAAGAAAAATATCTAATAAAGACACACTAAATAGACTAAATAATAAATAAAAAACAAAACACAAGAGATTTTGCATAGTACACTTAAGAAGTTTGATGTAATATACTGTATGTATATAAATATATACAATAAATAGTAAATACACTTTCTTTTTTTTAGTTTG
The DNA here is from genome assembly GCF_003265705.2 of Callorhinus ursinus. Classification (NCBI taxonomy): domain Eukaryota; kingdom Metazoa; phylum Chordata; class Mammalia; order Carnivora; family Otariidae; genus Callorhinus; species Callorhinus ursinus. Next base: position 39,794,422 of record NW_027397068.1, on the reverse strand, counting down.
TAAGGGTTATCTTTTATTGAAAAAAAATTTTTTTCCATTTGGCAAACAAATTCCATGCTTCAACTCAAACTGAGATGCTTTTCCTAATTATGAGAGTCACTGCAGATGCATTTAGTACTACTCAAAACAATGTATTTTAACAATGTCGCACCTTCTAATGTCTTTTTTTCTTTAAATTTTTATTGTTATGTTAATCACCATACGTTACATCATTAGTTTTTGATGTAGTGTTCCATGATTCATTGTTTGTGCATAACACCCAGTGCTCCATGCAGAACGTGCCCTCTTTAATGCCCATCACCAGACTAACACATCCCCCGCCCCCCTCACCTCTAGAACCCTCTGTTTTTCAGAGTCCATTGTCTCTCATGGTTCGTCTCCCCCTCCGATTTATTCCCCATCATTCTTCCCCTCCTGCTATCTTTTTTTTTTCTTAACATATATTGCATTATTTGTTTCAGAGGTACAGATCTGTGATTCAACAGTCTTGCACAATTCACGGCGCTCACCATGGCACATACCCTCCCCAATGTCTATCATCCAGCCACCCCATCCCTCCCACCCCCCCACCACTCCAGCAACCCTCAGTTTGTTTCCTGAGATTAAGAATTCCTCATATCAGTGAGGTCATAGGATACATGTCTTTCTCTGATTGACTTATTTCACTCAGCATAACACCCTCCAGTTCCATCCATGTCAATGCAAATGGCAAGATCTTATTCCTTTTGATGGCTGCATAATATTGCATTGTGTATACATACCACATCTTCTTTATCCATTCATCTGTCAGTGGACATCTTGGCTCTTTCCACAGTTTGGCTATTGTGGACATTGCTGCTATAAACATTGGGGTGCACATACCCCTTTGGATCCCTACATTAAATACACTTTTTTTTTTCAAAGACACATAGAATAGTCTTTGAAAGTATTAGACTAAAAAGACAATTTAAAAAGTTCTAAGGAGAAAAGGAAAGATTTTATACAGATCACAGTTTCTGACAACAGTGCAATAAAAAAAAGTAGCAAAATTTTTGTAGATATGGGCTCTAAGGTAAGGGAAATCCATTTGTCTGCTGATGGACACTTAGGAAATGGGACTACTTTCTAGCACCATATACAAAAATAAACTCAAAATGGATTAAAGACCTAAACATGGGACCTGAAACCGTAAAAATCCTAGAAGACAACACAGGCAGTGATTTCTCTGATATCAACCATAGCAACATTGTTCTAGATATGGTTCCTAAGGCAAGGGAGATGAAAGCAAAAATAAACTATTGGGACTACATGAAAATAAAAAACTTTTGCCGCATCAAAGGAAACCATCAACAAAACAAAAAGAAAACCTACTAAATGAGAGAAGATATTTGCAGATGATACATCCAATAAGGGATTAATACCAAAATATACAAAGAATTTATACAACACCAAAAAACCCAACAACCCAATTAAAAAATGGGTGGAGGACCTGAATAGACATTTTTCCAAAGAAGACATCCAGATGGCCAACAGACACATGAAAAGATGCTCAACATCACTCATCATCAAGGAAATGGAAATTAAGCCACAATGATATATCATCTTACACCAGTTAGAAAGGCTAAATTCAAAATGACAAGAAATAACAAGTGTTGACAATGATGTGGAGAAAAGGGAACCCTTATGCTCTGTTGGTGGGAATGTAAATTGGTACAGACACTGTGGAAAACAGTATGGAGTTTCCTCAAAAAATTAAAAATAGAAATACTACATTAAGAATTCCACTACTGGGGGCACCTGGGTGGCTCAGTTGTTAAGCATCTACCTTTGGCTCAGGTCATGGTCCCAGGGCCCTGGGATCGAGCCCCGCATCAGGCTCCTTGCGCCACAGGAAGCCTGCTTCTCCCTCTCCCACTCCCCCTGCCTGTGTTCCCTCTCTCGCTGTATCTCTCTCTGTCAAATAAATAAATAAAATCTTTAAAAAAAAAAAAGAATTCCACTACTGGGTATTTTCCCAAAGACAATGAAAACAGTAATTTGAAAAGATATATACACCTCTCTGTTTATTTTAGCATTATTTGCAGTAGCCGAGATATAGAAGCAACCTAAATGTCCATCAATACTTGAATGAAAAAAATGTGATATGTATACATATATACATAATGGAATATTATGCAGCCATAATAAGGATGAGATTCTGCTATTTGAGAACAACATGGAGGGTAGAGGGTATTATACTAAGTGAAATAAGTGTGAGTGAGAAAGACAAATACCAGATGATTCCATTCATAAGTGGAATCTAAAAAAAAATGAATAAACAAAAAGCAGAATCAAACTTATAAATATAGAGAACAAACTGGTGGTTGCCAGAGGGGAGGGGAGTAGGGTCTTGGTCAAAACAAGTAAAGGAGGGAGGGAGATAGAGGCCTTCAGTTATGAAATGAATAAATCATGGGATTAAATTATGGAATGAATAAATCGTAGGATTAAAAGGCACAGCATAAGGAATACAGTGAATGATACTGTAACAGTGATATAAGACGGCAGATGGTAGCTACACTTGTGGTGAACATAGCATAATGTCTAAACCTGTCAAATCACCAAGTTGGTCATTGAAACTAATGTAACATTGTATGTCAACTATACTCAAATAAAAAAATAAAAAAATAAAAGTTCAAGCTTGCCACTAACAATTTAAAAATTAAAAACACTATTTATAAACCATTTAAAAATAAATAAAAATGAATGTGGCCAACATGGTTCTCAATTGAAATTTTATAACTCTAACTGCTCAAAGGTAAAGAATTTAATCAACTAGAAAAATAACAAATTAAATATATATAATAGTAAATTAGAAGTAAAATAGTCATTAATAAATAAGTAAATATTCATTAATTAGAAAATCAGAGAAATTAGGTTTGCTCAATAACCAATGTGTGCTTTCAAAAAGATAAATGAAATAGAAAAAAGGAATCACTTTTGAAAGTCTGTTTAATCAAAGAAAGGAGACTATGGAAATTAACATAAATGAAAATATCATAGTAATAGGAGGAACATTAAAAATATTATCTGACTCCTTGTTGCCCATAATAGAGAGCTAGAAGGAAAGAAAATATAAGAAACAAATGATTTAATAAGAAGGTGCCAAGTCTTGTAAATTAAAAGAAAAATTAAAACTGGTTTCTATTTCTCAGTGTCTTCAGATAGTGAATGATTCCAAAATTAGCAAATGGGCTTCTGTTCAAAGATCAAAATCAAAGCATCAAAGAGAAAACATGTTGTAAAGACAAAGCCTTTGTGAAGACCCCAATAAGATTTGAGATACTATCTCACAGATCCTTCCAAATAGGTACAAGGTCCTGTAAGTGTCTTGAAACACCTTGTACACCCTTGCTGGTAAACATTAGGGCTTCTGAGAGTGTTAGAGATGTTGTTCTTCCTGCAGGTTCACAGAGATCCCTGAAAAAGATTATTTCTTTCAAAGAGATTGTTAGTGGATTATAATGGAGTCCATTACAAATACACATACAAAAACCTGTGAAAGTTTTTTTTTTTTTTTTAAATTATGCTAGCTTAGGCTGAAAGGAACAGGGATAGTACAAAAGGGGAAAGCTTTGGGTTCCTTAACTTCTATGGGCAGGAAATGGACCTAAAACCCTATTCTACTGCATATGTGGGCTAAATTAAATGGAAAAGAAAGGGTAAATACAAAAGCCTTGATGGCAAAGTCAAGAGCCACAGTAAATAACTCCCGGACAGTAGGAGCTCCAGTCAGGGACTTGGCAATATGTGCAGGCTGAATTTCAGAATTGCTATGGGTCATCGATTCCTCTGAGGCTCAGACTTTTAACCTTTTTGAGTGGAAGTGTGACTAATGATTATCTTATGCCTGTCTTACCATTACATGTTGGATGTGTGGGTAGGGTAGATAATTTGTCTCTTTATTTCAAAAATCCTTAATTGAGGGCGCCTGGGTGGCTCAGTTGGTTAAGCGACTGCCTTTGGCTCAGGTCATGATCCTGGAGTCCCGGGATTGAGTCCCACATTGGGCTCCCTGCTCCGCGGGGAGTCTGCTTCTCCCTCTGACCCTCCCCCCTCTCATGCTCTCTCTCTCAAATGAATAAATAAATAAAATCTTTAAAAAAAAAACAACTAAAACCTTTAAAAAAATCCTTAATTGAGTGGAAGTGTACTTGAGGAGTTGTACCTGAGGAACTATATTTGAGCCTCATTCATGCTTCAGCTTGATTTGTTTGACAAGACCCTGGATTTTGAGCTTGTTGTAATAAGATGATGTTTCTGGGTCTTGGGAAAGGGATGAGTATTTTTTCCATGTGGGAGGGATGTAAACTGTGGCTAGAGAGTGTACTGTGGCAAGTTGTATTTTCTCCAAATGGCCATTATTGGCCAACTGTATTATGTATTGTGTTGTATTGTATATCATATATTATATCATATTATATTATAATCACTACATTGTGATGAGATGTGATATTACATCATATTGTGTTATACTGTGATGTGATGTTATATTATATCCTATCACACAAGACCTTCTCGTGGAGTGATACTGATATTCTTCCCATCAAGATTGAGGAGGAGGGGTCTATATTATTACTCGTTTAATCTGAGTAGGTCTTGGACTCTCGTTGAAGAAAACTATGTGACTTCCATGGTCATGTCATAAAGTCTGATAAGTCTTCTTCATAGTTCCTGTTGGAATACTTACTCTTGTATTACCATGCTGTGTGCAAGCTTAGGCCACAGGGAGAGAAATGAGAAAGAATGCCCTACTGACATGAAAAATGAGTTGTTTTTGTGAAGATAGTTTAGAAAGTAGACCAAGCATAGTATATTTAGGAGGCATTATCATAAAGAAAGAATATATAGTACCTGATATTTTCAATGTATGTGAGTACTTTATTACATAAGCAGTTATGGGATTTCAATATCATGAATAAGAATAATGGGCCAATAAATATACTTGAATTCAGTTATTCAATGGTAATGCAAATTACACAGCCCAAGACCAGAGGCTTACAGGTGTTTTCTTCCAGGGTAGGTAACAGAATCATTTTCCTCTCCCTCTAAATTGAGCCTCTATTTTGAGCCTCCTCAGCACCTTTTTTCCCCAGCTTATACCATCTATTTTTTCCTTAGTGCTAACCCAACCTCCCAATAAGCACACAAATAAATAAATGTTGATGGAAGGATGAATGAACCTCACTAGAACATTGACAGGTGCTCTCCTAGGTGCTAGGATTATACCCTTAAATAGCCAATGATTATTATCCATGAGAAAATGCATTTTAAACTTTTTTTTTTAAAGATTTTATTTATTTATTTAACAGAGAGAGACACAGCGAGAGAGGGAACACAAGCAGGGGGAGTGGGAGAGGGAGAAGCAGGCTTCCCGTGGAGCAGGGAGCCTGATGCGGGGCTCAATATAGGACCCTGGGACCGTGACCTAAGTCAAAGGCAGATGCTTAATGACTGAGCCACCCAGGTGCCCAAGAGAAAATGCATTTTAGTAGACTGCATCAAAACATCCTATTCTTTCTGTTGAATCTATTTTGGGTATTTTGTATTTTTCTGGATTGATTTTTTTTATCTCTTTCAACTCTTTTCTTAATATTATTTCAACAATTCATGACAATATAGTTTTCTTACCAAAAAAAAAAAATCTCTTAAGAGGGACAGGCAAATATTTCTTCTAAATCAACTTTATAAACTTATGCAAAGATAATTCACTTCCTCCATACAAATATATGTAGCTATTGGATGATAAATACCTTATGTATTTTATATTTTCATACAAATGAAATCTTTTTTTTAAAAGTTTCTATTTCAATAAATAAATCTTAAAAAAGGGGGGGCGCTGCCTGGATGGCTCAGTTGGTTAAGCGACAGACTGATGATTTGGTTCAGGTCATGATCTCATGGGTCCTGGGATGGAGCCCTGCCTCGGGCTTCGTGCTCAGCAGGGAGTCTGCTTGGGATTCTCTCTCTCCCTCTCCCCCTCCCCCCACATGCATGCACACACACATTCTCTCTCTATCTAAAATAAATAAATAAATAAATATTTAAAAATAAAGTATTCATTATAGCTAAAAATAAGTAAATGAATGATATAATCATTAAGGTTTATTAAAAATAATTCTTTATGACATACCATAAGAAGTGAAAATGTTACCACAAAAAACTTAGATTATAAGATTTTAGCCTTATGCTGATTAAGCTCAGTATATTAGTCAAGTACTTTTATTTTAACTCATACCATATTAAAATGGTCAAGAAATGGAAAACCCAAATATAAGGGAAAATGCTTTATTTTTATGGCTTTTAAAGCTTTCTTTGAAGCAATTCTAGAATATAATAATTTATCTTCATATGAAGCATGACTTAGAAAGTTATAGAAGTGAAAAATCTTTCAAAATAACAAAATAAGTAGACTCTGTATCAATACAATAGAACATAATCTCCTTAGAGTGGGTGGGCTTTAAGTATGTACTTTCCCCATGGCAAAATACCATGGCTTTGTTTTTTGCAGAAAACGCAAAATAAAAAATGTTCAATAAATTGTTTTAAAATGTGTTTTCATGTTGTAAAATGACAAAACAGATTAATAATTTCACTAGGACAGAGTAATAGGCTGTGTTATGAATTTAATCATAAACAGAGTCAGTAGAGTCTAGTGGCTAAGGCCCAGGTGCTGGAGCCAGACTTCTTAGATTCTAGTTCTGGCTCTGCCAGGTACCAGCTGAGGATTTTGGGTAAGTTATTAAACCTCTCTGTATATGGGATAACCACATGACCTGTACTAGAAGGTGGTCATGAAGATTCAATGGTTAATATATGTAAAACCCTTAAAACAGTTGTAACACATCGAAAGTGCCATTAAGAATAGATTTTTTTTTTTGCTTATGCTTATTGTAATATATTGAAACAAAATATAAGTACCATTCATTTGGTACATAGAAATCTCATTTATATACATCCTCCAGAAAGATGTTAAGAGTTTTGTACATAAGGATTTTTCTTTTTAAATTTGTAATGCTCTTCCCCAGCTTTAGCTACAACTATCCCTGTCTCTGTCTCTCTGTCTCTATCTCTTTCTGTCTCTGTCTTTGTCTCTGTATTTCTTTTTTTCTGTCTCTCTCAACAGGGAGATGTGCTATAATATCCATTTGTCTTTTAATTTATTATGGCCATGTATTCTCCATAGTCTCACATCTAAATATTTGTAGGTGACCTTTAACTTGGTCTGCAATATTTGTTGGAAATGTTTTCTTAATTTATTCTTTTTTACTACTTTATAATACTCTTGACATACAGATATTTTACAACTATGATTTTCCTCTCCCTACAGCCCGTAACAACCACCATCTTACTTTCTGTCTTCATAATTTTGACTATTTTAAGTAACTCATATAAGTGGAATCGTACAGTATTTGTCTTTTTGTAACTGACTTATTTCAATTTCCTATCTTTCTAAGGCTGAAGAATATTCCATTGTGTGTATATATCACATTTTACTCATCCATTCTGTCAAGGGACACTTGGCATTGCTTCCATGTTTTAGCTATTGTGAATAATGCTGCTATGAACACAGGTATACAACTATCTCTTCAAGACTCTGCTTGTTGTTCTTTTGGATATATACTCAGAAGTAGAATTGCTGGATCATATGGTAATTCTGTTTTTAATTTTTTGAAGAACCACCATACTGTTTTCCACAGTGGCTGTACCATTTTACACTCCCACAACAGTGCACAGGATACTTGAAAATATACTGCTCAAAGGTCATTTCTCATTGCTCCTTGAGACCTCTACTCCCACACACCTGTTCTTTCTCCTATATTGTATATTGTCCTTGACACACAAATAAGAAATCCAAGAACCACACATATAACTTCTTAACTTTTCATCACATTTGCTAATACTTCATCTCCATTTCCTCTTCTGCCTTCGTTCAGGACCTCATTATTTCTCACCTGAATTTCTTCAGTGGACTCCTTATATGTCTCCTATCTTTAGTTTCTCCTTTATCTAATCCCTACATGGTGGAGTAAGCAGCAGAATATATCAACTTAATGCCCTCCCCTTCCCATCCTTCAATATAATTTCCCAATTATAACATCTTTCTATCATGTCCTTAGGCAGAGCATTGAGAATGGAAACAGCAACCCCCTGATAAACTGATAGTCTCTATTACATGGCTCATGTTGTACAAGAATTCAGTACAAGATTGTGTCAGTCATGAAATGGTGGACAAAAGCATTCATATTCGTTATTTTAATCTTGAAGACAATTTATGACTACATTTTTTCAGTGCAACAGAATATGAAGAAAAATGATATTTAAAAATCAGTTCTGTAAATATGATTGGAAAATACATTTCAGATAATTTGGGGAAGAGAGGGATATTTGTAACCTGGAATGTTCACTATGATTCACTTCCTCTCTACATGCCATGGGAAACCCTATTTGCTTTTAGAGTAGTCTTTCTAAAATACAAATTTAATAATGCTGCTCATTTGCTTTGAAATCTTTCAATGGCTTCCCATTGTCCCTAGGACAAGATCGCAACTGCATATGACAACAAGGAAAGCGCTTCAGGACCAGGCCCCCACTTCTCACTCCACTCATTTCTTTCATTTTACCGTGTTTGGTGAGCATTAACTCTTTTACACCTTTTGCAAGTCTCTGAATGATATATATATATGAAATATTTTTTTTTAAACTCTGCTCTGCTCTGCCTTGTCACTGTTCTGGTTTTCCTTGTTTACTTGTCTTTTAATCTTACCCAGAGAGTCCCTTCTTCTATAAGTGTCTCCTGAGTGCCTCATAGGCTGGAATTGGTGTAGCAGATGAGCACAGTCAGTTTGGGGACTGAATACCATTTCTACTATTAATATGGAATGTTAGTTTTCTAATCTCTAAAATTTGCATGTAATTGTCCAATTCAGGTCACTGGAACCCTAGGCAAATACCTTCTTTTGGTAAATACTAGGTACTTTTGCAAAGAATGTGTGAATCAAGGGTTCTGTGTAGAGTTGGAGATTTTTGAGTATTCTTTTAGCATTTAATTCATTCTCCCCCTTAAAGTATTGAAAGTTTGTGAAAAACCCTATAGACTCCCAAGAAAGCTATTAACATCATACCCTAGGGAACAAATCCTCTTTGCTCATATGGAAACGATCTCTTCCTGACCTCTTTATTTACTGAAACCTAATAAGGCTACATCAAATCTGAGGCTGCTCTTTGTAAACAGGCTGATTTTAATCCATTTGGCTGCAGATACAACCTAAAGTGTTTTTATGGCTCACAGTGAGAATGTTTTTACTGAGTTCTTACACAACATAAGCCATGTAATAGGTACTATCAGTTCATCAAGTGGTTGCTGCTACATTCATGTTTTTGTTGTTGTTATCATTATTATTGCTTTTTGGTGAACATCATGGATGATGAACATTTAAAAAATAATGCTTAGAGTGATGGAGTTTGGACTCTAGTTCAGACTGCAGAGGGTCAAAATTCCGTTCTGCCACTTACTAGCTTTTGACTGCACACAAATCACTTTTATTTTTTAAGAATCCATTTCCCATTATAAAAAATAGAGATCATAACAGGATAGTTGGGAAGATTAAATAATATGGTTCATATTAAATATTTAGTCCAGTGCAAGTTACAGAGTGATCAGCAATTAATAACAAACTATTGTTTTATTATTAAATATAAAATCATTTTCCCTCACTTAACTTACCTTACATACTTAACTAATGCACAACATCAAAAGTGAGAATTCAATTGACAAGGTTATCTCCATTTTTCTTGAGATCCAGACATCACCATCTAAATAGAGGTTATGTTGGTTATTATTGTTATTTTTAAAATATATTTTATTTATTTATTTGACAGAGAGAGAGAGAGAGCACACAAGGGCGGGGGAGAAGGAGAGGCAAGCTCCCTGCTCAGCAGAGAGCAGGATGCCAGGGGAATCCCAGGACTCTGGGATCATGACCTGAGCCAAAAGGCAGATGCTTAAACTACTGAACCACCCAGGTGCCCCAATTTTGGTTATTATTGTTAAATAGTATGTTGTTACTTGAAAACTATTCAACTTGACTTAGAAATACATTTAATTCTCATTTAACTTTTATTCCAGATTCAGGCATATATGTTTCATTTAAAATGAACAGCTAGACAATGATCACTTTTGGTAGATTTTAAAAAGAATTTCTTATAAAGAAAGAACAAAATAATGGTTGAACATCTGGTAAAATTCTACGCCTACAAACATATAAACTTTTATTTTCCTACAGGGAACTATAAAATTGTCACACACCCTCAACCTTCCTATATTTCATGCATAACATATCAGTAACTTTCTTAAAATCCATTGCATTAAGGACAGAGTAAGTGAATAATAATGTACATAATGGAATAAAAAAAAAAAAACACTAGGCTTTTCTTTTTCATTAGGTTTCCCACCCCTACCCCAAACAAGTTTACCCTTTTATGCTTCTAGAAAATCATGAAGACATGGGTTAAGATTTGGGGATTACATATCCTTAGTCCTGTTTGGAGAAGAAAACATAATAAGGAACTGTGGGTGAGGAATTTATAATCTATAAAGAAGTCCTTCTAGAGGCAGGGAGATCCCAAGAATTATAACCTGTAAGACCCTGGTTTGTGGATTGCATTCAGGAGGGGAAGTCTAAATAAAATCAATACAAAAAGTTCTTTGAGAATTTTATTATTTTGACTAATTTCTTGTTTTTATCATTTGTTTATGTTAATCATTAAAGTTTTACTTTCAAACTCAGCACTGTGAGTGGTCATGTTGCAGATGCATCTGGCATAAGGATGGTAGAAGCAGGATGCTTCTTCGTCGAAAAATGGGTATCAGCTGTGTGTTGGTATCAGGAATCCAGTACCAACATCCAAAATTTACTTTTTCCCTTTCTCCCTCTTTGCCTCCTTCATGTCTTCCAATTCTGCTTTAATGCCCTTGTTTCCAACTACCTCTGGGACCCACACATCATTCACCTTCACTTTTGCCTCTGCAGTATAGATTCTCTATCTCAGGCATAGTCCTTCTTGCTAGATTTATAAATGTACTAACACATCTCACATTTCTTCACTCTGCCTTCTGCTCAACCACCTTCATCTCTTCCATTTTGGTTTAAATACCTTGGTAAAGCAGTACATAAACTCTGTCTCCACTTTTTTACTTCTCATTTATACCTCACACCATTAGAATTTAATATCTTTTCTCATCTTTTTACTGAAATTGTTCTCTCAGAGGTCAGTAAGATATCCTAAATATAATAATTAGTTAACTCCTTATAATATATTTAGTAGGTGCATTCATCTCTGTGGCCAGTTGTGAACTACTTGAGTCCAGGAACTGTGTCTTTTCTTAGTTTTACAGCTCAGACACCTAGAACAGTATTTGGTAAGTGATAAACACTTAATAAATATTTATTGAATTAAATATTCAAACTTCTTGGTAAAAAAAAATTCTGACACCCTGGAAAGAAAAACAAAACTGAAATGATCTTTTTAAAATCCTCAACAGATCCTGTGGAGTAAGTACCATTATCTCCATTTAGTTAGGGAGTGAAGAATCTTATTAAGAATAAATTAATATTTCTTGAGTGCATTTTTGTAGGCATTACATTATGGGATTAACATACACAGTCTCATTTATCCTCTCAACAATCCCAGGTACTCAAAATTATGATTTTTATTTTTACCATTAGAAACTTAAGACACAGTTTAATGTGCTTAAGATTGTACAAGTTGTGAGCAGTCACAGTAGGATTCAATCACACATTTGACTGATTATCTAAAGTTGGTGTTCTTTCTACTCTTTTTTCAAGCATGTTTAATATCATGTCAGCAGCCTTCCAACTTGAGCATGAGTACTCCTGGGGTCTCCAAAGACTTTCCAAGGGATTCACTGTCATGGAGACTTTTAGCTACTCAATTTCTAGTCAGGGTATTAATATGGGTTCTACTTTCTACCTTTCACATCTACCATTCTTCCACTTTAAAAAAAAGCTATCTTAATCCTTAATGTTGCCTTGGAAGATTGTCTCAGAGAGTTAAAAAAAAAAAAAAAAAAGCAACTTCATGGTGACCAAAAAACAGTTGAAAATATCATTCTGGGAAGTGTTCTTTACCAGGGTACCATGTGTATCTCAGTTACATCTTTTTCATGGAAGAGGAGTTAAAAAGTTTCAAATTTAATTCTGATGATCCAGTGTTAAATGTCTAAGTAAAAGAAAAACAAATTAAATTAATAATTTATAAAAGTTAAAGTTTGTAACATAAAATAATATTCTATATTTTCTTCAATATTTTTCCCACTTGTAGGCATTTTTTCTTAACACGGGCAAAATTCTTCTGCCACTGTCACTCCTCAACACTTTTTTTGTTTATTCAGATTACATTTTGATTAATTTAATATAGTGTGTGCCATGTAAGACTCAGTAACAGTGATTAACACCTTTGGTAAGCCACACCCTGAAGTGGCTGAATACTTTCTCTTCTTTTTTTTCTATTTTCACAAAGTCCTTACCCATTCAAGCACCAAGTAATATCTGTTCATGAGTGCATCAACCAGTTGGAATAAAGCTCCATCCACATTACTAAAAAATGTATTCTTCAAAATATACTTTTATTGTAATAACTATCAACATTTGGAGTATATTTATATTGTTTTGGTCAATTACATACAAATACTATTTGAAGAAATTGTTTTAATGCTTAGACCCTGAAGTGACAGAAAGTTAAAAAAAAAGCATTCAAATATATTTATATATATTAGTTATAGCAAAGTATGTTAGGGTGATTTTAAGGGTAACAATATATCAAAATAGGATATAACTATGTAGGGGAAATAGAATGGAAATATAAATTCAAAGAGAAAGGGAAGAAGTCAGACAGTAACTTAAAACAATTTGCTCATGTATTTTATTTATTTATTTATTTATTTATTTATTTATTTATTTATTTATTTTAGAGAAAGGGGGAGAGAGTACACGCACGAGTTGGGGGGAGGGGCAAAGGAAGCTGGAGAGGTGGAGAACCTCAAGCTGACTGCACACTGAGCGGAGCTTGACACAGGGCTTGATCTCACGACCCTGAGATCATGACTGGAGCCAAAACCAAGAGATGCTTAACCCACTGAGCCACCCAGACACCCCTGCTCATGTCTTTTAAAAATGAATAATGATTGGTACTAAAACACTACAATATATGTTACACTGGATAAATTAAAGTGATGAAGGAATTTTATTTTTTATTTTTTTAAATTTTATTATGTTATTTTAGTCACCATACAGTACATCATTGGTTTTTTTTTTTTTTTTTAAAGATTTTATTTATTTGACAGAGCACAAGCAGAGGGAGAGGGAGAAGCAGGCTCCCCACCGAGCAGGGAGCCTGACAGGGGACTCGATCCCAGGATCCTGAGATCACGACCTGAACTGAAGGCAGACTCCCAACAGATTGAGCCACCCAGGCATCCCAGAGGAGTTTTATTTTTAAATATATAATTTAAACTGCATCAGAAATCACCACATTTATGACTACTTAAACTTTGGAAACTTTGTTCACTTATAAATGTTCCAGGGGTTAGAAGTGTTTTCAGAATTCCTTTCGGAGACATGCGAGCCAAAATTTTCGAAGACAACTTTGTAAAAGTTATAGGATGTGGTAGGGAGTGCCCTAAATATATACAGAAATCTCCAGAGTCCCTGGCAGCTTCTGCCTTCGCAGAGGACTCACTAATCCTATGAATTTGGACAAGTTACTTTACTTTTCTGGGTCTCCCTTTCCTCACCTACAATGTGGGTATAATCACGTCCACCATACAGGTGGTTAAAAGAAGAAGGGAGTTTATATAATGCAGTTAGCACAGTCTTGGTCACAGAAACCTCTCAATAAAGAAACCATAGTTAGTATTTTTTTACTGATATTCTTGTTATTGTTACATTTTAATGACCAGGCACTAATGGCCCTGATATCAATTTGCTGTGGATTTGCCAGCACTTGGGAAGGGTGGATCTGTGTCAGCTCTCATATCCAAATTTCCTTCACTTAGTGAGGGCACAAATGTTCACATTTTGCTTCAGTGTGAATCTGTTTCTTGTTTAAATAATTTGTCTGGCCTTTCCTGTAACTGCCTCTCCAGTACTCTTCCTTCCCCTCCCCAAATATTGGCCCCAGGCCCACTCAAAGGTTTCTCTCTTCACTTTTGTCCAAAACTGCTGGTCTCAGCATGAACTCCTCTACCTTGTTGACTTCCTTCACCCCTCCCCACGCCCTGCCCTGCTGCCCACCAACACAATTTAGCCTTCCTCCAACTCTTGCCCTGGGGGGCCAGGAGAGCCCCCATTCCATCTTAAGCAAGCTCCTAATTCTTCTGGAGAAACTCTATGCAAAATTATTTTGAGATTAGGTGTTATGCATCATATCATTTTAATTAGTTAACATGTTAAAATTGTCAAAAGGAAATGCTGATAGGCCGAGTTTAAGTTGTTTCCCAACAAAAATGCATTATGTCAGTGAAACGGCAGGAAACCAGAAGAGGCTATTGTGCACTGAATTAACTTTCGACAACGTTAGTTGTGAGCTGCATATTACACTCAGTCATGTGGTAAGCAATAATGTCCAGAAATATGCTAAGGAACTGGTTAAGAAGGAATCTTGAATTTCTAAGATGAAGGAAACTATAAAAAATATAGCAATACCCTTCTTTTGCAGCTTTATTAATAACCTACTTGAAAATAAATTTATGCTACTTTTTAAGTCCACAAGGACAGTTGCAAAATATTATCAGAGAAATAGAGGAGATAGCAGTCTCAGATGCAAAATATTATCAGAGAAATAGAGGAGATAGCAGTCTCAGAGATAAGAATTCTTTCCATCAAACATAAATTTAAGCATCTTCCACATGGCAGTTTGAGGTGTCAATCCTTCCTCTCCAGCCCTTGACCAGTTATGTTAATACTGAATATATAGAAATTGGGGCTCGTGGATGGCTCAGTTGGTTAAGCATCTGGCTCTTGGTTTCGGCTCAGGTCATGATCCCAGGATTATGAGATCATGCCCTGTACCAGGCTCTGTGCTCAGTGCGGAGTCTGCTTAAGATTCTCTCCCTCTTCTCCTGCCCTCCCCTGGATTCACACACACATGCTCTCTCTCTCTCGAATAAATAAATAAATTTTTAAAAAAAATATTTAATATACAAATAAATACACATACCATATATGTAAGTTATAAAGCAGAATAATAATGATAATGACAACATACACTGAATCTACCACCTAAATGTAAATGATAAGAGTATTATTAATTCTGTGTTAGGTCCCTGTGCTCCACACAAGTTTTCCACCATTTTCTACCTTATCTGTTGCCACTCTCCATTTGCTTGGGGCACAAATGATTTGTGTAGACTCATTCAAATGCTTCTACTCATCCTATTTTTTTTATTTCTTCTCTTTCTTGTTCTTTATCTGTTTAAATTGATCCTATTCATCAAGGGCCACATCAAATCCTAGCTCTTCCACTACAATATCCCATCCTAGGCTCGCTCAGAGCAGTAGTCCTTCCCTTTAGCAAATGTAAAACATGTCTGTACCATTTACCTGCTACTTTCCTTCCTAAAATAGTAGCTTATCTTAGCTAGTTGTTGGGTGCTTTCTGTTCATTTGTTCAATAACTCATGGAGAACCCACCAGGTCTGGCATTGATCTAGGCAGTGAGGCAAGAGCTGAGCTGTGCTCCTTACAGGCATCATCTCAGACACTCCTCCCAGTCATCTGTGTGCTAACACTGGTGTTATCCACAGCTTGCAAATGCGGACATTGTGGCTTGGAGAGGCTAAGCAACTTGCTTAAGGTCACACGGTGAGCAAATGAGTGGAGACGCAGAGACTAGCTTCAGAGCCTAAGCACTGCTAATCTGCTGTCCCATTGCCAAACTCTTCACTGCCACGGTTACCCCACTGGGGCTGAATAGTCATATGCTTAGTACACATAGGTGTCCCTCGGTCTGCAGATAATTCCTAAGCCTCCTAGGTACAATCTGTTCTTGGTCAGAGTTCTCTTGAATCTTTTTTTTTTTTTTCCTGACTTGTAGTACTTTTTTTCCCCCATTTTGCTAGTTCCAATCTTTTGTTGAATGACTGCTTTAAAACTCTCACATTTTCTTTGATCCCTGTGGTCTAAATGGCTGCATTTTATAGACTCAGAGGCATTTAATGTCTGTTAAGGAAAATGGGAATAATCTCCAAATCCCTATTGCCTTTCCCAAATTATTTACAGATTTCAGTTACTAACTGAACAGAAGGACTTCATTCAAATATGAATAAAGGGAGCAATATGGCATTTACTCAACATTTCATTTTTTCTTGTTGGTTCCTTTTACTTCCCAGCTGCTCACAGCGTCCTTTCTCTTACATCCAGACCATGCCAACCTTACTGATCTTGGCAGAGAAGGGAGGTCTGTCCCAAGAGGAGAACTGAGCTCTCTCCTGTCATTTGTTTTAAATATACCTACCCTAAGCTCTGTTTCCTAGGATATTGGCCTTTCCATACTGAAATGATGGTGTTAGAGGGTGCAGGCATTTTTCTTTTTGAGATACACCTGTATGTTAAAACATGTTACGTTTGTAACTTCTTTCGATTATAAGAATAATACATGTTAACTAAAGAAAGTTTGGAAAATGGGGGAAGTATAATTTCCTTCCGTCTTATCTTTGTGCTTATTTTATTTTTATAAAATTAAGATCCAAATTGTTTATATAGTGTTAAACTTAATATTTTCTACTTGATGTTTTTGTTAAACATGTTAAAAGAATATAAAAGGAAGAATCCTGAAGGAAAATATTAATGTTTGGCCATGTAAAATTAAAATTCTTCAAATAGAAAAAATGTTATGTAAAAACAAGTAAACATCAGAAAACATCTGAAATCTATGAAAGATAAAAAGAACTATAAACCAATAGATGAAGAGCTCCCACAAATAAAGATGAACAACCTAATTAAAAACAATCACAGAACATAGGCAACCAATTCATAATTGAACAACACTCAACATTACATATTTTCAATCTTTTAAATCACTGTGTATCAGGCTTAAAAAAGATGCACTGTTATTTCATTTGTAATTCTCTAATAATTAGTACTAACCCACTTTTAATATAACCTTTACAAAAAGGGCTGCAGTAATGATTGGAATTTCAGAGTAAATTCAGAGAAACTATGTTTTGGTGATAATTTTCAATTATCACATGTGAGTAGCTTATGCTGCCTCCTAGTCTGCGAGTTTCTTGATGTCAGGAACCATTTCTTTTTGTCTTCAGCATCTGGTTCAGAGCACGGGGATAATATATGTCCAATGCCAATTTTTGAAAGAAAGCCTAATGTCATCAAGGTTTTTAAAATCTCTCCTTTTATTATTATATTATATTATTATCATTATATCAATTAAAGCGTGCATTTTCTAAAATTATTAAGTAATGGTATCACCATGGAAATAGTTGCTGTTTTACTCTTTGCTCAAGGGAATTTAATATCTCAGCTTCAGCTTATGAGGCATAGGGTGTGATTATCAATATATGGGACTAGGCACAGTCAACATGATGTTGGTTAAGTTTATCATATTAAATTTTTTGCCGAGTCATTATAAGTGACCTATAAAAGGAGATTTGGCAAGAAGACAATCATGAAATAAGGCAGAATAAGAGAAGAATGGTGGAAAGAGGGAGAATGACCAGAAATTAATTTAAAAGTGGGGGGAAATTTAGCAAACTAAGCAAAAGGAAAGAACTAAAGCTGAAAAAGTATAACTAATGAGTTGTACGGTTTTGGCATCTATTCTGTTTTATGGACTCATTCAGCACATTCATGTCTCTTTGGGCCCAGATCCTGAGGTCACAGCTGTTCTTAGAAGCCATGTGGGTGGGAGCTGGGAGAGTACCCAAATATGACAGCGTTGGCTGACGTGTTGTTACCTCTGTGTCAAAGGTCAGGGCTAGTGCTGAGGTGCTACCATTATGTTGCTGCAGCTTCCTAGGAAATTTGTGGTGAGATTTTTAAAATGATTTGGACAACAAAGCATAACTCCTCATTCTTTTAAGTGTGGACTACACATAGTGACTTCTTTTCAAAACAATATAAAGAGGGAGAAAAAGAGTAACTTTACAGTGGAGAAACTCGATAGACTATCTCAGCTATAAAATTAAGGTTAACATCAAAGGTGGTAAGTCATATCAAGTACATACCCTTGATATGATATGGTAAAAAATCCACTTTACCTCTGCATTCTTCCTCCTGATCTTGGTCTAAGTATGAAAAAAAAACAACAAAAAACTCAATTGAAGGACTTTCTAAAAAATACCTGACCTCTTCAAAATGGTCAAGGTCATCAAAAACAAGGAAACAGGTAGTTGGATCTCCCACCTTTGGGGATTGGCAGTCTTGCTGCTGAAACAGAGGGCTAACTGTTAAAAATCAAATTTTGAAAAATAGGAAAAAAATAAAATAAAACTCAGAGTGACTCCTATAAATAGGAAATTGCTAGCAATTTCAGAGTTGTGTTTGCCTTTTTTAATAACTAATATGATCTAATCTTAATTTTTATTTGTCCATAAAAGATGTCTTTAAACATCACAAGTGTTGTCAGTAATACTTTTTATTTTCTAGCAAAATTGTATTTTCTGGTACTATATGATTCTGGAAGACAATACCAATTTTACTTAAGCTGGCAATTTTTTTCTTTATAAATAAAGCACAAATAGAAGTCTAACTTTCTTAGAGTACGTTTTCTGTTAACAAATATTAAATCCAGTGTAGTCAACAATTTTTTTAAAGAAAAAAACTTCTCATACATGTTCTTTCTCTCACTGTGCCTCTGGGGGTACTAAAAGCACTCCCTAATGAAAACTTGCAAAGTTTTCTTTTCATTCTGCAATGTTATGTGGAGGAGCCATTAATCAGGCTATGTTGATTTAGTTACATGCACTGGCCACAGCGTAATTTATCACTACAAGCCTGTGCTGCGGTCCCCTTTCTTGTTGTTTCCTGGATATTTCCTTGCCTGTGTCAGCATGGTGATTGATTTTTTTTTTTTTTTTACTTTTTCTAGTGTAAAAGTAGTAGACACATGTTGCTGTTGCCTATGCTTTGGCATTTTAGGAACCATACTGAGGATGAATGTAAAACTAACAATTGAAGAAAGCATTGTTTTATTAAAAATGTTATGAAATCAAAGCAACAATTTGTGATATAAATTATTAATATATGTCATCATTGTCCTTGAAATTAAAGTCATCAATTAGAAAGCCAAATCACCATTTCTATACTTCTGCTATGTGTATGTTTAACGTAGAAGGAATATTAGATACAGATTTATCCCGTTGGTTGAATTAATTGACTCAAAGCACATATACTTGTAGTTAATAATTTTTATCTTCTGGGATTTCTATTTTAAGATGAAAATTCTGGAGCTCATTTTAAGTTTGGTAAGATAGGCTACTGGAACTAAAAATAAAATCAATGTGATCTGATCAAAACATATAATGAATAATGTATTTACACAAAACAATGTGACAAAAGCAGTTAGAAAAACTCCTCCATACGATTTTGTCACAGAAAAATAATAACAAGTTTTAAAAGTACATACTGGTATTTTTTGGACAATAGAAAGAACAGACATGAAGCTAACAAAATATAGAAACAATTTGCCCATCATATTAAGTAATCAGCATATTGATATGCCATGGAAGCATAGGCTTCCAAGATCTCTAGGACTGGAAAGAAACCCCAAGGTTGATCACTCTGTCAACTCATGCAGGGCTTTAGGACATGGTCATCGAGTTTTTGCTTGAACTCTTCCAGTGAAAAGGTTGGTTACTTGCGTAGAGCAGTTCTTTCATATTGAACAACACGATGATGGAAATTCATTATGTTAAATAAAAATCTGTCTTCTTGCAATTTCCATCAGTTTTTCCTGATTCTGCCTCAAGTAACTAAATCTCACAGCCACACCACAGTGAGGATCACATGGACTAATGTGCAAATTGCTGGGTGTTTGTTTCTCTTTTCTTTCTTTCTTGAAGCACAGATTTTATTACATCATTCCCCAATAGGAACACTTCCAATGACTGCCCCACTGCCAAAAGAATGAAGTCCAACTTCTTTGATTTCTACAAGTGATAGTGACCAATATTTATCCCAAACATCTGCATTATTTTTTTTGCTATCTTCGTGGAGGCATTTATCCCTTTCTCTCTTGTATGTTATTTATATATATGTCAGCTTCCTTCTATGCCACTGTGACATCCTTAAGAGTAGGATCTCTGTTTGATATAATTTTGTATTCCTACAATCTCAATTTTACATGTGACACTGTAGCTCTTCAGTAATAAAAGAATAAATCATGTCCTCAGAAAATGGACATGCTCCAGATGGTTTTGATAGAACAGAAGACAATAGAACTATCCCTTCTCTTGTCCTTGACAAACTCAACTTCTATTAATGCAGCCTAAAGTTGCCTCTACTATTTTAACAGCTAAGTCATGCTGCAAGTTCATTCTGACCTTGCAGTCAACTCCAACTGCCAAATCCTTTCACATGAATTGCTGCTAATCCTGTAAGTATGAGGTTAATTTTTTTTTCCAGAAATGTAGAACTTTATGTTTTTAGTTCTTAAATTTCTCCTTGTTTTTTCTGGCTGATGCTGTCAGCCTGTTGAGCATATTTTGAGTCCTGATTCCAACATCTCTCTTATTAGCTCTCTCATCTAGTCTTATATCATCTAAAACATTGGTAATCATGCCTTCTCTTTCTTCATCCAACTGTTAACCAAATGTTGAAAACTTGCCTGGCCAGGGTGCAAGCACGGGCATGCTAGCAGACAGAGATATCCTTCCAGATGGCAGCCGTCCAGTCCTCAGTCCTTATTTGGTACAGTCAATCAGATATGACCATGTATAATTACTATCACCAGGTTTAGGAATTTTTCACTCCTTCACCAAATATCAGAAGAGATTTTATTAAATGTCTTAACAGAAGTCACAATGAACTCCATAATAATTGTAGTTTTTTGAATACCTATTTATTAAAGTCCTTGAAAGTAACATATTTATTAAATACCTTTTAAGTTTGAGGCTCTCTCTAGACCTGGAACACAACTTAACCTTTTTGAATACTATCAGTTCTGGACATTATTATTGTCCAGACATTATTATTTTAAAGGTGAGAAACAAAGTCCCAGAATGATAAGATACTTACCAGAGACTTCACAGCTGGCAAGTGTCAGGACCAGGCTTCCAACCTAGGATCCAGCTAATGCAATGCCAAGTCTATCCTTAATTCTTCTCTTTGTTTAATTCTTCCATCCAATCCATCAGCAGCAAGTCCCACCTCCAATATCTATTTCCCAAATTCAATCTTTCCTTTTATCTCCACAATATTCTGGTCCTGGGGGATCATCATCTCTTCCCTGGGTCCTAGAGTAGTATCCCATCTGATCTTTCTGTTGGCACTATTGCCCCTTATAGTCAATTATTTACAGAACAACCATAAAGATTTTTTAATCCTAAATCAGATTATGCCATTTCTCCCTTTAAATACTCTTCAATGGCCTCCCATTGCACTAGCAAAAATTTTAAATGCATGTTATGGACTATATGCCCTTAAAAAATTAGTCTTTTGATTATCCCTCAAGTATTTGCTACATTGCTTTCCATTTCTCATATTGTGGCCACACTGGGTTTTCCTGACATCCCTTACATATCGCCAAGGTTACTTCTTCTTCCTAGAAAGTTCTTCTAGCATATCCTTGTACATCTGGTTCTATCTTAGATCAAGGGCTCAGTTCAAATATTCTCTCTTCAGAGAAAAGTTCTTTCCCTCCCACCTAACTTATTTGTCTCTTCCTAGTTCTTTGTTATTTTTGAGGTGTTATTTTATTCACTTCTCATATATTTAGTTAAAATTATTGTAACTTATTAGTATCTTTTTTATATAAAAAAACAACACTTCCCCCTTTTAAATAGAAGTTCCATGAGGGCAGAGACTTCAATTGTATTTTTCACTACTATATCCCCCAAACCTAGCTGATAGGAGATTTGGGAAATACTGATTAAATCAATGAAATAATTCTCTGATTTCATAATAAACTGAAGTAAGAAGTCCTTCCTACCCATGTATATAGCGACTTAGATGAGAAAGAAAGGGAAAAACTGAATAGGGTGGAATTAAAAAAAAGAAAGAGCACATTTCATTAGAATAACTTAGGAATACAAATGAAAGTAAAACCACATTGAGAAGGAATGTACTTTCACACATCATGACAGTATTTTTCAATTTAAGATGTATCATTTCTGGCACACAAATTAGAGGAAATAAGTGCAAGTCACAGTGATGGGTATGCATAGAAATATAGGCAAAGGTGTGGGGGGAATACTGCTTTATTTCTTATAAGAGAACATTTAAAATCTTTCTTCAATAATCTACGCAAATTTATCTATAAAGCTAAGGTTGTATAACTTAACAGGCATTAGTATCAGTGATAATATCTTTCAAGTGATATTCTATTTAAGCTAACTAAAAAAAATCTCTACACTTAACAAAATCATGTTCCATAATTCCAGGAATTAAGGAGAAAATTACTTTTATTATACATCAAAAAGACTTAAATATATGTAAATATGCATAAATCTTAAACATAATTTTATAGCAAATTATTTGTTAAGCTTCTACACATTACTCAGCATATTATTACATCTAAGAATTTATGTTAATAATTTTACTTTCATTGGAAGGATTTTAGGGGAAAATTTGAACATTTTTTCCCCAAATAGTTCATTATTCAAAATCAAGCATAAATATGTTTGCCTCCCAACATTTGCTTAGGCTATTGTCTATTTTTGGGGGGGATGTCCTACCCTTTTTGGCAAAACTATATAAATACTCCAAGATCCAATTCAATTTTCACCTTCTCTATGGAGATTTTTATGATCTTCCTCCCAACATATATATAATGTGATGATTAGTTGTTCCCTCTCTGATATTCCCAGAGTCCTTTCCTATATCTCTATTATAGCACTTATACTTAATTTTCATTCTCAAAGGTTTTGTAATCTAATGTGAGATGACAAATACACAGCTTGTATTACTCGTGTACTCTTCAGGACCTCTAACATCTCTGGAACATAGTAGATTTTTAAGATTCCTTCCTTCTTTCCTTCCTTCCTTCCTTCCTTCCTTCCTTCCTTCCTTCCTTCCTTCCTTCCTTCCTTCCTTCCTTCTCCCTTCCTCCTTTCTTCATATATTTATCCAACAAATACTTATTAAGTGCCTACTATTTACTAGGTACTATTTTTAGTGGTAAAAACATAGCTGTGATTAAGACAAACCCTCCTACATTCTAGTGAAGGAGAGACTAGAAATGTTAAAAAATAATGTCAGCTAGTGATTAAGTGTTGAGCATAGGAAATAAATAAATAAATAAAATGGGCTAGAGGAGGAAAAAAAAATGACTGGGGCAAGGAATTTTTAGGGTCAAGGAAACCTCTCTGGGAAGGTGCCCTTTGAGTTTAAACCTCAATGGCAAGAAGAAACCAATTATATCAACTTCCTGGAGAAGAGTCTTTCAGCCAGAGGAACAATGAGTAAAAAATGCTAATGGGAGAATAAACTTGATTTGTTTTAGGATAAAAGGAAAACTGAAAGGATTCTTTTTTTTTTTTAACAGAGGCTCCACAGCCAATGTGTAGCTTGAATTCATGACCCTGAGATCAAGAGTTGCATGCCCTACCAACTGAGCCAGCTAAGCACCCCTGAAGGGTTTCTTTTAATATCAGTCAATATAGATTTCTGAGCAAAAAATATTTCTAAGATAAAGTCATTTTACATAAAGGGTCATTCATCAAGAGGAAATCAATAATCCTAAGTGTGTAGGCACCTAATAGAAAACATTCAAAATAAATGAAGTAAAAAAAATAATAAAAGTAATAATAATACAACTAAAAGGAGGAACAAATAAATCTACAATTGCAGTGGGAAATTCCAATTCCTCTTTCTCAGTAATAGATGAACACATAGACAGAAAACCAGCAAGGTTAGAGAAGACCTGAAAAACACTACTAATTTTACCTAATTGACATAATCTGCCCAACAACAGCAAAATACACATTTTTTTTTTCAAGTGCAAGTGAGACATTTACTAAGGTAAACCATATTCTGGGCCATAACACAAGTTTTAATAGACTCTAAAAGATTCAAGTCATATAAACTATGTTCTCTGATCACCACTGAATTAAATAAGAAATCAATAACAAATATATATTGTAAATCCCTAAATATTTGTAAATTAAACAACACATTGTTAATAACACATAGTCAAGGAATATATTACAAAGGAAATGAGGAAACACTCTGAATTAAATGAAAATTTTAAAAAATATTGTGAGATGTAGCTAAATTAGTGTTTGGGAAGGAACTTTATAGCTTTAAACTTTATATTAGAGATAAAAGATGATTAAAATCAATGATCTTAGCTTCTTCCTGAAGAATCTAGAAAAATGAGAAAATTTAACCCAAATTAAACAGAAAGGGGGAAGTAAAAAGATAATAGCAGAGATCAATAAAATAAAATTTAAGGAACAGTAAAACAATCAATAAAAATTAATGAGACAAAATGTGGTTCTTTGAGATGATCAATAAAACTGATACATCTCAGGCCAAACTAATCGGGAAAAGTGAGAGAGAGAGAGAAGATAACAAAGTACCAATGTCAGGAATCAGAGAATGAACATCATTTCAGATCTTACAGACATTAAAAGGTTAGTAAGGCAATATTATTGCCAAGTTTATGACCATAGAGTTGACAAATTAGATAAAAAGGGGAATTTCCCTAAATGGTAAAAGATACCAAAGCTGACTCAGATATATTCTTTGGTTTTGGCTTCATTTTCTCCTATTGCAGAAGGGCGTCCATCACAGGGTGATGATGCTGAATATTTGTGTCCCTCTTTTCTCTCTTTCCTAAAGTGAAACATAGCTTTTTTTGTATGTCCATACCAAAAGAAAAAAAAAATAAAGAAGTGCTAGAAAAATTTTCTGATTAACTTTTCTTAGGTCAGGTACCTAACCTTTGGCAATTACTGTGGCCGTTCCTGGGCCACATATTCACTCTTTTGTCCAGCAGGCTAGATACAGTGATTGGTAGACTCTCAGAGCCACAAGGAGTGGGGGAGTGTATCCCCCACCCCATGCCCTACAAAGGGACTGGTGTTATTGAAGGAAAGGGGAGAGACATGTTTGGTTGGCAAAACCAACACGCGTTCCAAGATCTATAATTAAGGAACTTCCGTGGGAAAGTGTAGAAGACTACAAAGGTCAAGTTTGAGCAGTATCAGTTTGAAATTGAGTGGTTTGTTCAGGAGTCAGACAAAAGAGCATCTTTGTTCTCTAGTGAATAGAACTGAAAAAGGAAGCTTACTTCCCTTATCCATTACTGAGATAGATGAGGGTGAACCATAATAAAATAATCTGTTTTATTTATCATAGTAAGTAATTGGGGATACAAACCAACACACACACAAGCAAGCAAACCTACACTGCCCCCAAAATAGATAAATGGCTATAAAAACAATGATTTTACTGTATATAAGTAGAATAATGATTATAATACCACTCACCCTTATCATTTCTGCCATCTACTAATGCCTGGATCAGTTGCCATTGGTTTTTAGTCCCTGATTCATTGCTACTTTCCCTAAATACTATTACTATTTTAATTCTTGGTCATTTTAATAACTTATGACAATAATCCCTTCAGTACCTCACCTCATGGATCTGAGCCAGGATTTGATCGATGCCAACTGCAACATCCACTGAATGTGTTTCCTCAATGTCACTTTAAAAAGCTCTCCTGCATCCAGATAGGGCATGAACTGTTCTGCTACAGCCCATTCTGAAAGCAACATTGCAATATCTGTGAGATGGCTTTCTGCGTTTCTGAGGTCTCGAAAGTTGTGCCTCTTTAAAGATGTTGAGGAATTTCCAATGTAATCTATAGTCCGTAAGTCCTAACATAGGAAAAGAAATACACATACATTTATGTAGCGTGAATAGCTTACAAGAAATAATAATCTCTTTTTTACAAGTGATGACATGGAAGCAGGTGACTTTGTCTGGAAGAGCCCCTTCTCATTCTCAGCACTATTGACATTTGGGGGCAGATGATTTTTTGCTTTAGGGAGCTTTCCAGTGCACTGCAGGATGTTTAGCAGATTCCCTGGCCTATACTCACTAATGGCACACTACTCTCCCCTCTGTGACAAGCAAAAATGTGTTGGTCATTACCAAATATCTTCTGAGGGGCTAAATTGCCCCCAGTTGACAACCACTGGTCTAGAAGCTGATACAGCAATAACCAAAACGATCTTTATTTATTAGTAGGGACTGAAATGTGTCTTATAAAAATTATTTCCTGAACATGAAAGAAATTTGATGTGTTTAAACATATGGATACAGAGACTGAGTATTTCTTAGCAACACTCCAGTGATACAGGTCTCTGAAAATAATGGCATGGTTCTATAATCCAAAGACCAATGCTCAATAACTTTGCTGAAGTCCTGGATCCAACTGTGTTGTGTGTTGACTAAACAATAGAATGAAATCTTTAAACAAATTATTTAAAACTTTGTACACTCAGTCCAATGATAAGTTAGAGTCTCCCCAAGAATTAAAAAATGTATTTCCTGTCTGCAGTGAAGTGCAAAATGAAGAATCACCAGAGAAAATGCAATGACTGAACCATTCAGCCCAGCCCAAATAAACACTTTTATTTCCTCTCCTTTTCTAAAACAAACAAAAGTCAACTACAAGTTTATCTTTTCTTTATTTGGAATTCTGTTGTGCTGCTCATATCACACAGAAAAAGTGAAATGTTAGTGAACAAGCATGCCTCAATAGAGGAACATAAGGCATTTATTACAAATGAATTCCAAATAATTAGTGGAGGAGATCATGAAATGTTCAGAGGGAAAAAAGGGGCTGAATTTGAAACAGGAGGGGGTTTGAGCTATTAATGGGTAATCTGCATGACTTTTGTTAATCCCCTGGGGCTTCTGTTACAGGTGGTTCATATTTCTAAGCAGTGAAGTGTGTGAGATGAATGGAAAATTTCTCCTTAACATTTTCCACTACCCAACCTTAGCATGAAAAGCCCTATACCAGATCGGGCAGCTGGTTTATTATAACTTCAAATTCAGAAACATATCACCATTCAGTATTCCCACCCTTTGCTACTCACCAGAGATTTTCCTTTCTACATTTTCCTGGTATAGAATTTCTTTTGGAGAAAGTTTGCAGTTAACTTTTAATATAGACGAGAAGTATTATTTAGTTTTGAAAAGACTGGAGCACTTGAATCAGTGTTCATATTTGTTAGGTCTGAGAAGGGGAATTCATGTTTTATAAAAAAAAGTTCCATATATTGTACATATGAAATGCTCTAACCTCTACCAATAGTTGCAGGAGAGATGAATTAGAAAAATATGGATTACTTTTCTTATATACATCATCTGTGTTTAAAAAGTACTGAAAAAGTATGTAGAGAAATTAGTTTTTAATTTTATCCAAAAAATGTAAAAAAATTATTTAGATGAAGTAGATTGACAAATGTGCAAATACACAGAGAACCAAAAACTAAAAAACAAACCCAAACAAGTAGTGCTTTCCTGAACTAAGGAAAGAAAATACTACACTGAAAGTTTAATCGTTCACGTTTGAAGTATTCTTATACTTATTCCCGTGAGCCCCTGCCACAGTCCCTGATTCTAGTGAAGTTGGTCTTCTTCTTCTTTTTTTTTTTTTAAAGATTTTATTTTATTTATTTGACAGAGAGAGACAGCGAGAGAGGGAACACAAGCTGGGGGAGTGGCAGAGGGAGAAGCAGGCTTCCCGCTGAGCAGGGAGCCCGACGTGGGGCTCGATCCCAGGACCCTGGGATCATGACCTGAGCTGAAGGCAGATGCTTAATGACTGAGCCACCCAGGCGCCCCGAAGTTGGTCTTCTTATTTCATTAAAATGCCAGCTTTCTTTCTCTCCCCATGCCTTCCTACTTTTCCTTTCCAGAGGCATTCCACTCACCCTTTTCAACTTGTCCTCTACAACACTCCTGATATTAATTAATCAAAAGCTATTTCTGTCAGTTTCAAAATATATTTAGATCTACATCTTTGCTCAGTTCTCTGGAGTTTTTAAGTAGGTGCAGCCCTGGCCTTAAGCCTGGAATCATCAGAGGAGACCTGAAGAAGGTGAGATGCAAATAGGACTTCAAAGATATGTGAGATATTTCATAGGAAAGGAAGACTATAAAAGGCATTGATGTGTCTGTTTCTTATGTTGTTTGTCTTCTCCTTCCCCCTTGTACTGGTAACATCAATTTTGAACGTTTTAAGCTTTTCATTAAAAACTTGGAAAATGCAGGAGCACGTGGGTGGCTCAGTCAGTTAAGCGTCCTATTCCTGATTTGGGCTCAGGTCATGATCTCAGGGTTATGAAATCGAGCCCCACCTCGGGCTCTGTGCTCAGCACAGAGTCTGCTTCTCCCTCTCCCTCTGCTCCTCCCCCTGACTCTCTCTCTCTCTCTCTCAAATAAATAAATGAATAAAATTTTTAAAAAACTTGGAAAATGCAGTCAGGTCTTTCTTAGTGCTGTTAATATATGATTGTTGTAGCAATTTGTTTGTGAATTATTATCCCCACCTCCAATCTTTTCCCTTCTAAAGATTCATTCTCCATTGCTACTAAAATTCTTTTGCTGATATGCAGATTATATTACATCACTCCTCTACCTTAAAGATTTTATTGGCTCTACTTTGCCTATAGCAGAAAGTCCAAACTCCTTATCATGGCATGTAATTAAGCTTGTTCATGATTTGACCCCCCACTCTCTCTACAGCCACATTTTCTGCATCTCCCCCGCTCTTTCTCTGCACTCAAGGACCCAAATACTTGCAGGTCCTCAAACACATCCTGATACAGCGTACCTCAGCTATACTGCAGGTTCGGTTCCAGACCACTGCAATAAAGTGAGTATCACAAGAAAGCTAGTCAAATGAATTTTTTGGTTTCTCAGTGCATATAAAAGTTATAGTTATACTATACTGTAGTCTATTGTTTGCATTATGTCTAAAAAATAATGTACATACCTTAATAAAAAATACGCTATTGTTAAAAAATTCTAACCATCATCTGAGATTTCAGTGAGTTATAATCACTGATCACAGATCACTGTAACAAATGTAATAACAATGAAAAAGTTGGAACTATTGCGAGAATTACCTAAATGTGACACAGAGACCCTAAGCAAGCAATAGGGTTGGAAAAATGGTGCCAGCGGGTTTGCTTGATGCAGGGTTGCCACAAACCTTGAATTCGTAAGAAACACAGTACCCGCAAAGTGCAGTAAAGTGCAACAAAATGAGGTATGTTTGTATTTCCTATATCTTTATAATAATAGCTAATGCTGTTCTAAGTACTGTATGCAGATCAAGTTATTTAATCCCCAAGCAACTCTTTGAAGTAGATACTATTATTTCCATTTTGTAGAAATGAAAGAACCGAGGCACAGAATATTGAGTACCGAATAGACAGTCACTCAGTATGTGTCAAGCTAGAGTCAGGATTTGAACCCAGCCATTCTAGTACCAGAGTTAGTGTTTTTCCTCTTCTTTCCACCCATGTTTGCCTGACACAGTTCAATTCATTCTTCAAGGTCTAACTTTTAGTTTCATTGTTTTCTTAAATTTTATTTGACCCCCCCACCCCAGGCTGAGTGAATTATTATCCTCTGGGCCACTACTGTTCTTTAAATATTCTTGAAAAATACAGTTGTAAGACTATAATACATATATTGCAATTAATTATTGACATGATTCCTCTTAATTCAGATCAGGTTCCAAATCTTATGATTTTGTTTTTTTTTTTTTAACTCAGTGTGAAGCACTGTGTTTTATTTGTGAATAAATAGTTAAATGAACATCTTTTTTTTAAAGTTTATTTACTTAAGCAATCTCTACACCCAACATGGGACTCGAACTCATGACCCTGAGATTAAGAGCTGCATGCTCTACCAACTGAGATGGCTAGGCACCCGGGACATCTTTTAATTTAGTTAATGGTTGGTACATAGCCCTTTGCTGAATTAAATGTCGTTATAAACATGCTAGGATAGCTGGGTGATGGAATGATGGGTGATTTTAATTCTTTCTTTCTTTCTTTCTTTCTTTCTTTCTTTCTTTCTTTCTTTCTTTCTTTCTTTCTTTCTTTCTTTCTTTCTTTC
>NW_027397068.1:39467035-39763960 GCF_003265705.2 Callorhinus ursinus | reverse complement strand
TTCTTTCTTTCTTTCTTTTTTCCACTTGCTTGCTTGTTTATCTGCATGCAATCATACTTTTTCTGAATAAAAAGAAAACATGGATTATTTAGATTAATTTTTAAAATTTGGGGGATTTAAGACAATAATAATAAAACCTTATGCATATAAAAACAATATCCTGAATTAAGAAAGATGTTCTGTTTCCTCTTAAAAAAATGACATACCTTCATCAAGATATATAAGATATTAAAATGCACAGTAAAAATACCAAATTATCTCACTTTATCTTCGAATACATGAAATGTTATGGAAGAGTTATGCCTTTATTTTCTACATTAGGCCACATAGTCTAGAGTGGACTAAAGTTCAGCTGAGTTTCTCAGGTAATGGCGATGTGGTGGACTTGACCTGGAAAGGTGCTAGCTTTGAGTTATGATGCAGCTTCCACAGTGGTTCCCCATTTCATCTTGCCCACTATGGGTGATTTTAAGATAAATAGTTTCTGGCTTAAAATGTATATAGCTTCATAGATCAAAGGCAACCCCTGTGAACTGCATCCAGAAACACCCTGGTAGCCAGTGCGAGCCCTGGTGCATGGATGTTAATACGATCCATCTGGCTGAGACCCTTAAGAGAGCAAGCTGCTGCTGCATTTTATTTTATAGTAGCAGAAATGATCCAGGGGCTCTCATGATAGCCTCCTCTCTATCACATTCTTATAATGGGCTGGAAAATACAAAAATTATGGGTGAGACATTCTGCATAAAAAGGGAAGTTGTTAATCAGTGAAAATAGAGATATTCTGGGTTTTTGTTATTGTATTGATTTGCAGGCATCACAGGATTTAACATTAAACACTGTGATGCATGGTAGATATGTGTTAATGCACCAAAGAATGGTTCACAGTCAAAGAAACTGCATTTCTTTCTTGAGCTTCATTTTTGACATTTGGTATATTAAAGACAAACAATATATTCCAGAGGTAGTTGATACTCACCACAGAAATTTAGTTGCACAGTTTAAATATTATGGCATTTCTAAGCTAATACAAAATAAATTATTACTGTTTTAGTAGATACTGCCAGCACACTGTGTGGGTGTTCAGAAATCACTTAAAAATAAAATGCAACCTATTTTAGGATTCTAGTTCCTCACCACACAATATATTGTTTTCATCAAAACAGAAGTGTCAAGTTTTTCTAAGTTAAAGCAGGACATTTTTAAATGGAAAAGACAATATCTAAATAAGTACTTTCAAAATACATGCTTTATTTTTTGTAGAATTTTGTCATGGAAAAGTTCCTAGAAGGGTATGTGTTTCTTGTTCAGGTGGGATCTTGGTTACTGGGCTGGAGCCTTTCTCTCTTTCTGTTGCTTCTGTCTAGAATGTTTCTCCTTTTCTCTTTCTCCTATTAAATTTCTATGTATTCTTTAAAGCCCCCCTCACTTAAATGTACCCTTTTTCTGAAACCTTCCCTTATTTTCCAAGGCCTAGTTAACCATTTCCTCCATTGAGTTTGTATTCACAATGTGGAAGCTCTAACATTCTGATTCAGTTGTATAGATTTATACCTGTTCTCCTAAAGTGTGAGCGACTTGAAAGTGGTACCTGTCTTCAGTACCTGTCTGGGTCAGAGTAGAAGCTCACTTGATAACTTGTTAGTTGTATTTACCTCTATGGAATAAATGTGCCCACCTGCCCTGCTCATCTGTGTTTATATACAAATTCCCATGATTTTTCAGAGATGAATAATCTGGAGGAAGAATGAACATTCGTATCATTGGCAGTATGGTTCCACTATGGTGTTCAGTTGATAAACTTGACCCTAGCACTATGTTGTGCCATTTTTTAACCACATACATTTCACACATACATATATGGTTCATATAGAGTATATATGGCAATGCTCTAAATATTAAGAACATTTTGTGATAATAAGGCTCCAAAGCAGTACCTTAACAGTATAGCACAAATATGATTGAGTGACATTCATCCCAGTAAAACTCAGAAACAGTTTAATGGAATCTTGCTTTTTAGCCAGTCCTTCATCTAAGAACTCTAGCAACTTTGACCACAGTATCAGATACCTCTTCAACCCCACCTAAGGTTCTCTTGGTCTCTATGTCTTCGGTGTCCTTGGCTACCTATTTCTCCCTAGCTGACGTTATGGTGACTAGTTCTGTGTGGGCACCAGTCAACTTCCTATTTAACTATGGCTGTCAGGTATGAGGTGCTGCAGACATAGAGCCTGGGCACAAACAACTTGGAAATGCAGGGAAATTAATGGCCTATGAGGCCATTCACCTTGACCAATGAGAGATAAGAGATATTGAAAAAGTCCTGTGATGTGGTAGATCATATGCAGACAAGTCTCTGTGAAGACAGTTATGTAAGATCAGTTAGTGCTGTTTGACATCAAGCAGTGGCCAGCTAGATGATGCACACTTTATATTTGTTCTCTTTTCTTCCTGCCTCACTCTTTTCCTGCATTCCTACTGCCCGGGGAATGCCCTCCCTCTCCACTAATGTGTTAACACATAATATTTTGTAACTGGCTACTTTTGTTTCCTAGGGAATCCAGGCTAAGATCCTGAATGAATATTTATTCAACAATTACTGGGAACTAGGTAGTTTTTGAAGTGCTGTAAGGGGTATAACATGAATGAGGCATAATCTCTCCTCTTAAGGACAAGATAATCAGGTTGGAAAGTAGCATAGCTTGACATAAGTACATACAAAATCATAATATAGGAAAGTTATAATAGCCTATAGGGTTCCAAGAAGGAAGAATATTATAAAGAGGAATCCAACCAGCTACTCAGTGGCATCTGGGTCCTAATATGAGAACCCTACATTTTCATTTCTTTTCTGCCTCTCCTTTGAGGTGTGTATTATAAGCCAGCTACCTGAATGTAGAAGGACCTTTTTCTTTTCCAAACAACAAACAAAGAAGTTTCCTCCAGGGAAGGGAGCTATATTGTCAGCTAGAGAAAAACAAAAAAAGCCAATACAGTAACAAACACAAATATTGCAGATTCGTCCTAGATAAGGAGCTACCGAAGCACAGGAGATTAAAAGAAGGTAAGACTTGGTCTACCCTCAAATGGTTTTAGTTTACTTTCCAGACACAAGCCAAGGGTCTTACATAGAAATTTATTCCTGTGGTGGTGGTGGTGGTGGTGGTGGTCTTTTTTTTTTTTTTTTTGGTGGTGGTGGTGTTCTTTTGCCTCAGACTGCTTTCCTACCAGTTGCCTAAGCTGTTCTTTTGGAGTAGTGTTTTAGGACATGCGCTCTCTTCCCTTTGTCGTGCAAAAGGCACAGGGGTTTCTAGCTCAGAGTCATGCAGTGAAAATGCAGGCAGATTTTTTTCCCCTGCCAAAAAAATCTCTGCATTAGGTTCATATCATCTTCCCTAAATGATTATATAGGCTTAGAGATTGAGGAAGAGATTGTTGGAAAGGGGCTACACTATGATTTTCTTCATCCTATCCTGGATTTCACAAGTGAAGGGAACAGTGAAATCACGACTCTAAATCTAAGGCTTTTACTTATCAAATGTGAAAGAGACAAAATGTTCTGTTTAAAGACAAGTGGCTCTGGCTGATAGGTAATCCAAATATCCAATCTAAAGCATGAAAAAAAAATCACCCTTCTGGATCATTTCCACTGTCTTGATGTGGTAGCGTCTCACCCCTCTGTTTTGACCTTGCTGCCAATGCACTCCATTGACTGTGGCACCCCTAGGACCTGAGAGGGTCAAGGATGCAGGGGGAAGAGGGAACTCATCTTTCTGGGCCATTATATGGTTAATTATATAAAATGTTCCTGTTACAGCCTGTAACACATCTATTTTTGGGGTTGGACTTGTTCTTAAATATTTGAACATTTTTATTTAGAGCACAGAGAGTTTTATGAATGGAAATGATTGACAACAACATCTAGGTTCCTGCATCTGTACCTAGAAGAACCAGAACCAGCTTTTTTGACTGTCACTGATAAAACACTCTCTGTGTCTCATCAGTGGGAACTTGCCAACACTCTGTCCCCGGTCAGACACGTAGCTCAGAAAGAGTTCCCATACCCGGTCTTGTCTGAAGGAAGAACTGACATGACACAATGGGCTGGGTGTATGTGAGGATCCATCACTCAATAATGTCCTGTAACACTGGGCCCTAAAGAACGTATTCTTAACTAGGAGCTAAGCTGTTCAATTTAGACTTGGTCTAGAAAAAGAAGGAGGAAGATGATGCTAGTGAGGAGGAGGAGGAGGAGGGGGAAGGGAGGTGGAGGGAGAGAGAAGAGGAAAAGGAGAGGATTCCAGAAGTTGGTGCTATGCAACAAGGCCAACCTCAAGGTGACTTCCCATCCTCTGTGTCCTGGTGACTATTGAGGTAAGCATCTCAGAGTTATGCCCTGTTAGAAGACAAGCACAGGCCCAACCTTGGCATCTGGAGTGCCTCCAAAATCCTCTGCCATTAGCCCCTCATTAGCTGATGAAGGCAAGTCCATTCATCTTCCTGAGCCTCAATTTTTTTAACCCACAAAGTGGGATAACTACAGATTTATTGAGATGATCAAGTACTATATTATTTATAACAAAGGTTCACAATCCAAAAAGCATTGACTACTTATAATTATAATAATAACACATTAGGAAGGATTCACATTGATGACTTTAATGCATTTGGTAAAAGTACTTTGAGGATATGTCTCAACTCCTCAGAAAAATGCAATGACATGACATTGCCTTTCTGTGATGTGTGGCCGAAAAGACTTGGAGGCATTGCTCAAAAGAAAGAATAATTTTCCTTTGCCATGAGATTGGGCCCCCAGGATAGAAATATAAAAGTACTTCTCCTAACTTGCAACTGATAGGTACTGGAAAGAAAAACTAATCCCATTTTAGATTTATAGTCCCATAATAACAATATTATAACTGAAGTACCAAAAGTTTTGAAGGTGAAATGTTTATGCTCTGGAATGCTTAATGATCTTTCCTGCATAAAAAGGAAAGGATATCGGTTCAGAGAAAAATAACAAAATGTCCAAAGAGGAATATGTGACATATTTCTTGCAGATGCAATGTTCATGACACTTCCTTTCATTCATTTAAATATTTCTCATGGAGAAATACTCAGAAGAATAGATGACAGTGAAGGAAAGTCAATGACAATGAGATCCCCAGTAAGAGCTGCTTGGCTTTAGTCTGGATTGGGAGGGACTTGAGTCTTTAGTATTTAAACTTTACGGATTAAGAAAATAGTATAAGAAGGTTTTCAAAGGTGAAACTGACGCTTCTTTCTTGCAGGACTTCTCGAACAAGCCCAAGACCCAGAGATATGCATGCAGTCCTGAAGTGTTATATGTTTTTTTTGTGCAAATGGCTTTAAAGTGTTGTCAATACTCTCATTTCCTATTGGTAATACTTTTCCAAAGACGTCTTAAGAGCATCCGCTAAACTCTTTTCTTGAGTTTTCTCTTGCCCTGAAAAAACGGGTCCGACCCCCTGAAAGCCACAGCAGTCACCCTCTCTGTGGTAGGGAGGGCAGGGAGCAGCGGGATCATGGAAGCTCTCCTCTGGTGGTGTGGACGCAGAATGAGACAAGCTAGTCTCACCCGTCTTTGTGTCTTTCCTCAGTCTTTTCAGAAATGGGTTTGGCTGATAGTTAATCCAAATATCCAAACTGAAATATGAAAAAAAATCACCCATCTGGTTTATTGCAGCTGTCTTGCTATAGTTAGCATCCCTGCCCCCCTGCTCCCTACCTTGCTGCCAACATACTTCACTGACTATTGCACCTTGGGAGCTTAGCAGGTTAAAGATGCGGGTGGAAGAGAGAGCTCATCTTTCTGGGCCATCTTCTCCCACACCTCCCAGAACTAAGAGTTGTATGCCTCTGGCTGTCCTCTCACTCCTGTTCCTCCTGTCTTTTTCTACCCTGGGCTCTGGGCTTGCCTTGTGCTCCCCGTCAAGGGTTACCAGACCACCTTCCACCCCTGTGTGCTCCCCTGCTCAGTAAACAGAAAAGTCAATCATTGCTTTTCAGCCATTACTGAAAAAAATAGTGGATAATTTTTTACAGCTGGACAAAGGAAATGTTAGGAAAAAGCTCCTTAATATGTAGGAATAAACCTTGCTCAGAAGAATTGCAGGCAGTTTGAGAGTTAAGAGAGATATTGAGTCCTTGAAATGCAACTTTTGGGTACCCATGAAGGCCGGAAGGGCTGCCAGAGCAGGGAACAGGAGGTTGGTGGTGCATGTTGGCTGTTGGATTGTGCATGTTCTGGCCTGTGCCTCTTAGGCCAACGTTAAAGGGAGCTCTCCCTGGAAACAAATGAAGAAGGAAACGAATCAAATTTAACTTCCTAACTTGTAGTCCTAGCCCACATATGATGTGAGAAGTAGCGGCTGATAGACCTCCCATGCAGAAGTCTCATGCTCAGAAACCAACCCTCCAGAGGACGGCTATAATGGTCAAAGGTGGTCCCAGATCAGCTGCAGCAGCATCACCTGGGAAGGTGAGAAATTCAAATTCTTGGGCCTTGCCTCAGACCTCTTGTAGCAGAAACTCTGGGGATGGGGCCCAGCAACCTGTGTTTTGATAAGGCTTCCAGGTTAGTCTGGTACAGGCTAAAATTTGAGAACCAGTGATGGAGAGGTAAAGACCTGCACTTTGCATAGGAAGATATGATGAAACTCACAGCTGCACCACAATTTATGCCCCAAGTTGTTTTAGAAAGATTTTAAGGTGACTATCCTCATTTTGAATTACTTTAGTTCACAGTCTGAATCTCTTTATTTAGCTACACAGTAGACTCATGATATCAGGTGCAGGGCTGTGAGGAAATGTCAGGTAATATACGTGAAAAGACTATTTGACACTGAAAAGCAATATGAAAATATCAGATAAATATTTCCTTCCTAGCATCTCTCTTTTCTTCCTTCTTTTTCCCTCTTTTTCTTCCACTTCTCTCTCTTCCTTCCTTTCTCCATTCTTTCATTCCATATTCCCTTTTTCCCTTTCTTCCTTCCATGTTTCTGCTATACATGTGTGTTACCTATACTTCCTTCATTTTAAATTAACCCTAAATGTTCCAAGTATTGAATTAATTTATACTCCATTAATTCTTGTATTTACAAGAGAAATAAAAAAATTTTTTTCAGTCTTCCAAATATGTTTATTCACCATAACCGTTACCAAATAATTTTTTTTTATGAGTCTGAGTGTGAGTCAGAAATATTTGGATTACATCGCCCTATTATCTTTTAAACAAAACATGGTTTTTAAATTATGGGAAAAATTCCTTGGAAAAATAAATTTCAGATTTGGGAAAAAATGTTGAATGTTCCAATTCTGAACGCTGCTGAGTTTATATCACTGTTGATATGAAATAGTTGGTGCTCTATCAATTTCAGGATACAAATAATAATGAGGGAATGTCCATGAACTGCTATTTTTGATTTATGAAATAGGTAATGCCTGTTTGATACTTTAAAATCTAATGTTATGCCTGATTTAAAAGGAATAGACAGAACACCAATAATAAATGAATCCCAGAAATAATTTATATATACATATATATGTATATATGTGTGTGTATCTCATATATATATGCATATGTATATGAAACACTACAATTTGACAGTGTCTCATTTCACAAGTCTTTCTTTTTTTTAGAAAGACACTGTAATAGGGGTGCCTGGGTGGCTCAGTCATTAAGCGTCTGCCTTCCGCTCAGGTCATGATCCCAGGGTCCTGGGATCGAGTCCCACATCGGGCTCCCTGCTCAGCAGGGAGCCTGCTTCTCCCTCTCCCGCTCCTCCTGCTTGTATTCCCTCTCTCGCTGTCTCTCTCTCTGTCAAATAAATAAATAAAATCTTTTAAAAATAAATAAATTATTTAAAAAAAAGAAAGACACTGTAATATAATGGAAAGAATATGTGGTTTGGAATTTAATAGGCCTGCATTTGAATAGCAGCCATGCTTGTGGGCAACTAGCTTGTGGGCAAATCATTTTACCTTAATCATCATCGGTTTTTTCATAAATAATAAGATTAATAATATGACTCTATAAAACTATAGTAAAAATTAAATTAAAAATCTGTGAATTATTGTGGCAGCCCCATATTAATTTATGGCTTCCTTTTATAGTGGTGAAAGTTACTCGTCCTCCGTGAGTAAATGGAATAGATATAAGTTCAGATACAATCCAGATAATATTTAAGAGCAGGGGAGTCACACATATGAAATACTATATGAAATAATATTAGTTTTGATTCCTAGTTGATAACAAAAATGCTGATAGAAAAATGAAAATGCTGATGAGAAAATTGGGATTTTTGGGTCCCTAAAATGCCAAGAAGTTTACCTCTCTGAATAAGGAAGTTGTTTAGTAGAGTACAGACGTAACTTGTGTGCATTTCATGAATGAAGCAGTAATGACCCATTGGAATATTGCTTGCTCAGTTAGGTTATCTTTTAAAATATTGCATTTATAGAAAAGAAAGTATTCAGTTTCAAAAGTATATAAAGCAATAAAATCAGTTCTAAGTGAGGCCGTTAAGTTACACTGATGTTGAATGCTTCGTTGAACTGAGTTAAGGAGCTGTATCCAGTCATGTGAAAGAGATTTTCATTTTTAATTGTTAATGAGCAGTTCCAACCATGGCAAACCAAGCTTGCGCCTCGTTTAATTGGCTCACGTCTTGCTTGAGAAATTAAAGTACAAGTCTCTAATCCTATTCCTTATCCCTGGCCTACCGTTAAATTCTCAGCCCTTACCTCTTCTTCCTGAGTTTCCTGCCTCTCTACTTCTCCTGTATTATCTCCACCGCTTGAAATCCTCTATATTCCTGAGAGAATCTTTCACGAAACCGTTTGTTATTATTGTCTCACCCCCTTCAGTTTGGCAGAATGTCTCTGATCTTTGAATCCCCATGGGTTTCATAAATGATGCTTTACTCTATTTTGTTTGGTAACTACTTATGCCTGTGGCCCTGTGAGCCCTCTGGAGAATCTTTCTTTGGCATCATCACATGCAGTTTCTAGAACAGAGCCTAGCACGTTACATGCCACATGTAAGTGTGCAGAGTTAAATTGTTCTAGCAAAGTTGGGAGCTATTGTCGGCAATATGACATGGCTTGGGATAATTTCTAGAGCAAGAGCCAGATTCAGCTCACATGTTTGACTGAGTAAGCCATTTTGGCTATAAAGATAAAGGCACACATGCAAACAATTTTCTTCATCACAGAACTGTTTCATTTGTTCCTTGTATATTTATGCAAAACCTACGCACTTCCTCCCCCATTTTATTTTTTTAAGTTAGGGCCAAATATACACTGGCCTGGGAAATATATCTTTCATGTGATTTTGTTTTTTTTTTTCTGGAATGGACACACTGACACTGATACATAAAAAAAAAAGGCGATTGATAAGATACAGACCAGGAGACATAGCATTTTTTAAAATGCTGGAATAGAACAATACCACTTTTAATGTGTACCCTTATCATTATTTCAGTTTTTTTTATTTCTATACCCCTGAGACAGTCCTGTAATGAAATGCTATAATAATCTAATATTTTTCACAGTGTACACATAGGTGTTACTTCATTATAACACAAAGTTAAAAAAGTTTGATGAATAATGGTCTTCTTCACAGAACAAATGTTGATTTGAATTGATTCGAATTTATTATCTGAATAACTAACCTTTCATTGCCTTTAACCATGAAAGTCCAAATAAAATTCTTATCTAACGGCTCTAAATTCCTCAAAAACATCATAAGAGAAATGCTCAAATTTGATGCAAGTATGTAGTTGAGTAAGTGATATTACTTAACTACTTAATGAAAGCAACTGAAGAGTAAAGAAAAAAATCTTTTGAGTTACTGTTTTCATTTTCCCTGGGCAAATGCCCAGGAAGAGGATTATTGGATCATATGGTATTTCTATTTTTAATTTTTTGAGGAACCTCTACACTGTTTCCCACAGTAGTTGTACCGACTTACATTCCCACCAACAGTTCACAAATGTTCCTTTCTCTCTACATCCTCGCCAACACTTGTTATTTCTTGTCTTTTTTATTTTAGCCATTCTGACAGGTATGAGGTGAAATCTCATTGTGGTTTTGATTCGCATTTCCCTGATGATGAGTGATGTTGAGCATCTTTTCATGTGTCTGTTGGCCATCTGTATGTCTTCTTTGGAAAAATGTCTATTCAGGTCCTCTGCTCATTTTTTAGATTTTTTGGTGTCAAGTTGTATAAGTTATTTATATATTTTGGTACTAACCCCTTATCAGATATGTCATTTGCAAATATCTTCTCCCATTCAGTAGGTTTTTTTGTTTCGTTTTGTTTTGTCGATGGTTTCCTTTGATGTGTAAAAACTTTTTATTTTGAGGTAGTCCCAAGAGTTTATATTTGCTTTCATTTCCCTTGCCTTAGGAACCATACCTAGAACAATGTTTCTATGGCTGATGTCAGATAAATCACTGCCTGTGTTGTCTTCTAGGATTTTTATGGTTTTAGGTCTCATGTTTAGGTCCTTAATCCATTTTGAGTTTATTTCTATGTATGGTGTTAGAAAGTAGTCCAGTTTCCTAAGTGTCCATCAGCAGACAAATGGAGAAGGAAAATGTGGTGTGTGGTATATATATATATACATATATAAAAAATGGAATATTACACAGTCATAGAAAAGGGTGAGATCATACCATTTGAGACAACATGGATGGATTTAGAGGATATTATGCTAAGTGAAATAAGTGAGATGGAAAAGGACAAATACCATATGATTCCTTTCATAAATGGAATATTAAAAAACGAATAAACAAAAAGCAGAATTAGAACTATAAATACAGAGACCAAACTGATGGTTGCGGGGGGGGTGGGTAAAATGGGTGAAGGGGAGTGAGAAATACAGGCCTCCAGTTATGGAATGAGTAAGTCAGGGGAATAAAAAGCAGAGAATAAGGAATGCAGTCAATGATATTGTAATAGCAATGTAGTGGGACAGATAGTAGCTATCTTTGTGGTGACCATAACATAATGTATAAGCTTGTCAAAAAATTTGATTTCCTATATCTAGTTAACTCAAAAGTAATGAGACAAATTAAAGTAGACACATAATAAACATGATTCTTGTGTTACGGTCCTCCCTCTCTCAATGTATTTTGTGTGCTCTACCAACCCTGGACAGCTGTGGTACACCAGGGAGTTCTGTCATGAGTCTCTCGGTTTAGAGGAAGATAAATGGACAGAGTTGCCCAAAGGACCCTAAAAGAGCAAAAGAAAGAAAGTAATACAATTATATTGTTTTTATTTGTATAACATAGACAGAATTTGTTTGCTTTTGTCTTGCTTTTCTCCAAAATTATCAGGAAACATTGAGATAGTCTTTAATTGTATTTCACTGTTTTGGCAAAGAAAAACCTAGATTCATGGCAGAGAAAGATGTGATAAAAATTAGCTGATCCTTCATACAATCTCAAAAAAAATTACCAAAGATGAATAAAAATTATTTTTATTTTTATGTATGAATTGAATAAATAAAATTACAAAAAGTCTCTTAAAATGCCATTTTCCTTTTTCTTTTTTTAGTTTTTCTTTTAATTTTCCATTCTTGCTTATCCTAAATACCGAAGCATTATGATAATTAACTCCAGGAAGATATTGCGGGGTTTTAGATGAGATGCTCTTTTAAAAAGGTCTAACATAGAGAAAATTCTCTGAGCAGTAAAGGGGAGGGTTATGACCTGATTTTTTATGTTACTAAAATATGGTTTGTTGCTGAGAGATTTATGAGAGCGAACAAGAGATCAAAGATTCCTTCTGAATGTTTGAGGTTCAGTAAACACCAAATTATTACTTTCCAAACAAATTTCTATTTTTAAAAAAAGCCCTTAAGATTAGAAGGTGAAATTTAATCTATGTTTGAATTATTGTCATTTGTGTCAGCAAAACATTATTTTACAAAGCTACTTCATGTTCTTGAAGCAATTTGGGTTACAGTATGGGGAAAGGAAAAAAGGATGAAAGGAAAGAAAATATTGAAATTTTTAAAATAATGTTTAATCTAGGGGCGCCTGGGTGGCTCAGCCATTAAGTGTCTGCCTTCCACTCAGGTTATGATCTCAGGGTCTTGGGATCGAGCCCCGCATCGGCCTCCCTGCTCGGCGGGAAGCCTGCTTCTCCCTCTCCCACTCCCCCTGCTTCTGTTCCCTCTCTCACTGTGTCTCTCTCTGTCAAATAAATAAATACAATCTTTAAAAAAATAATGTTTAATCTCAGTTTAACAAATGAACACCCCCCCAAAAATTTGGTACTATTCTTAATATAATTCCTTTATTAAATAAAGTCAAATACATTAACTACATTTTACACTA
The DNA here is from genome assembly GCF_003265705.2 of Callorhinus ursinus. Taxonomy (NCBI): domain Eukaryota; kingdom Metazoa; phylum Chordata; class Mammalia; order Carnivora; family Otariidae; genus Callorhinus; species Callorhinus ursinus. Next base: position 39,751,588 of record NW_027397068.1, on the reverse strand, counting down.
CCTTATTTCACAAAGTATACATTTATTATCTAGGTGAAAACTTTTAAAATATGTTCTCCCTTTCTGTACATTGATGATAAAATGCTAAATATTTAGAATAATATAAAGGAATTAGTTTTTATGTGTCTCTTAATTACTTTGGAATCAGTGACAAAGACACATTGACTTGGTATAATAAACTTTAATTTTTGGTGGATTTGAGCTACATTGATGACTATTTTCTTCGTTCCTCATTTTTATTTACCAGATCAACAGCAATGTCTATGTGTCTAACAACTGCAGAGATGTGATACTGGCCTATCAACATATATAGTTATGTTTTTATACTGCCTACAAAATCAAGAACATCATTTTCATGGTCTAATTTTTTAAAAAACTTTACTGAAACTAAACAGGACACTGCAGTTAAAAACGCTCAAACTACTCAATGAATTAGTATTTCAGTTAAAGTAAGACTATTGGATATCTTGATGTGTCCTGCTCTGTTTTATAACTGTTCTTATCATATAATGTCAACCACATATATTCTACCTTTCTATTTTAATACACATCTGGAGTAGAATTTTTTTCTTAATAAACAAAGATTTCTTTTCTTTTCTTTTCCTTTCTTTTCTTTTCTTATTGGCAGGAAGACTGGATAGTTCTTTTGAAATAGCTGTTCTTCCAAGTTGCCATTGCCGTTTTGGATTTATGGTGCCCAAAGTAAACATATGTAATCATTCATGTGTGGTCTTCATATTTTTACATTTCATTTCTCAAAATGTTACTAGGACTGCTATCGAATTTGACTCATTCTGTAGGTAAAAATCTTAGAATTATTAATTGTCAAGGACCACAGTGAGAGTCAACTGTAGAGCTGGGATTAGAACTATAGCATATCTTGGCTCCAGGTCTGGCCCTCAGACCACATTATCTTCCATGTAAATTAAGGAATACGGAAGAGCTTTATGAAAGGACAGACTGAAACTAGTAAAAGCAAGGAAATGCCAATTACCTCAGTGAATAATGTAGTACATGTGTCATAGAACACATACTGTTTCCAGAAGACACTTTGCACATGATAGGCTGCAGCTTTCATCTCAGCCTTTGTTTAAAACCATGTTCTCAATATAATGCTTTTGATTCGATACTTAAATATTCAGAATTCAAAGAGGTATTTCAAGGTCCCAGGTTAGGGTAAGTGGCATGTGAATTATAATAATATTCTATTTGCTAATGAAATATTTATGTGCAGAATCAATAGGGGGCCTTTAAACAAAAGTGATGATTGGGGCCTATTCTTTTATTAATTGAATGAGCATCTCTTGTTAGAAAGATTCTAAGGTGATTCTGAGATTTTGAAAGGATTGGGAACACCTGACATGCCTCAATAGCTTGTTAAGACTATTGAGTAATTATTATTTATATTCAAAGCACTTATTGTAGTGTCCAGCACATAGTAGTTGCTCAGTAAGAGTTCTGTATTGAATTTTATGGTATGTTTTTTGAGAATGCCTGTATTATCTCAATGAAAACTGTAACCAAGTTTCTGGCATACAAGACACAATTACTACACAAATAGGTAGAACTCAAACGAGCATTGATTCTTAGAGCACTCACTGCACCTCAATCATGGCAGTATACACAATGCTAGAGGGGCCAAACAGTTGGAATTATGGACTTGACCTTTGACTTTTAAAAACTTGTTATCATTTAGGAAGACAGAACAGTGCATTTTGATTAAAGTGAGCTTGAATTAACTGAGGATTTGTAGTAATGAAGATAACTATTCATGTTATTTTCACTAGGTTTTTTTTTAAGATTTATTTATTTATTTGAGAGAGAGTGAGCAGGGGGAGGGGCAGAGGGAAAGGGAGAGAGAGAGAATCTCAGGCAGACACCCCACTGAGCATGGAGCCTGACACAGGGTTTGATCTCACAACCCTAAGTCATAACCTGAGCCGAAATCTAGAGCTCAGTCTACTGAACCACCCAAGGGCCCCTGTTTTCACTAGTTTTTTTTAAAAACCCTTTAGATAATGATTCTTTTAAGATTTTTAAATTTATTTTTAATTGTGTTAGTAAAATATTCCCATTACAAGTCAAATAATACCAAAAAGCAATTGTACACTTTTCCCTATGTCCAATCTAGTCTCCTCCCCAAATGCATACCCTTCTATGCTCTTCTAGACCCTCTTCAATGCATTTGTATACATATGTATGTAATTTTGCTTTTGTTTAAATTTTATATAAGTTACAAAATATAGGGTATGTTGTGTAACTTGCTTTTTTCATCATGCCATTGATAGTACAGGTGGAGCTACCCTTTTTTAACTTCCACGTAGTATTCCATATATGCATAAGCTATAGTTTATTTAATCAGTGTCTTATGGATGAACATTTCTGTTTGTTACCATGGATTGTAATGCTTAGGAAAAGATAGCAATAAGGCTGGTCAAAGTGTTAACATATTTTGCATGTAAAAATAGGAACAATGGAAAAAGTTAAATGAAAACATCAAATTAGGTTTAACAATTTTTCTTAAATTAAAATAAAGCAACTCTTTTAATAAAGTTGCATGAGTCCATTATTTTAACTGGCACAAAGCTAATAAAAACAGAACTTTTCAAAAAGTTCTAGGTCAGGGTGGAGTGACTGATGGCACTTGAGTTCACTAGTGGCTTTCAATGAGGAGCTTGCAAATGTATCCCATGCATTGTTTGAAAAGAACTGAAGATGGGTCCTTTCAAATAACTCTGACGTGATGGAGAAAAATCTTTATTTTTGCCATTAACCCACTTTAAGTATTAAGTTTAGATTGTAAAACATGTAAATGGGAAAAAATAGATACAGACTACATAATGAAAGAGAGTTACCAAAATAAGTTTCAAGAGAATTTTCCATGACACAAAGTCATACTCAATGTTTTCTTTCAAAAACAATAGATATATTATTTGTTACTTTTTTTGTTTCAAATAGTTGTGTGCCAGGAATTTGAAGTAGTACCTTGAGCTACAATACAAGCATCTTTCGAAATTCCTGACATTTCAAATTATTCATTTTCTTTTTCTCTTCTTTCCTCCCCCTGCTTCAAAACCTCCCTTCTTCTGCCGCACTTCTTTTGTTATCATGATAGAGAACGTGAGCACTGTCAGCTCTCAAATTATAACATGTTCACCTGTTTTGATCTTCTTGGTATCCCTTCTTTGGATGTATGTCTGACCATCTCTCATTCCACATGATTTTGCTGGGATGGCAATCATAGGACCCCCTCCCCCTTCCTTCCCATCCCTCAACCTACCCTACAGTGGTTGATGTGTTCTTCAGGCTAGGCTGATCACACTTTCAAGGTGAAATTTGTATTCTTAGGAGAGATGAATGAAGAAGGAAAATGATTGGATCAGAGTCTTCCCATCACAGCACTCCAAGAGATGGCCCCTGAGATCTTGAAATTAGAGCCAAAGATTCAGGTTCCTAGGTTTCCCAAAGTTTGTTCATCTGTCCCTGTGCCTCTGCTATGTCCTCAGTATCTTTCTAGAAAATCTTGATCTTTACTTAATAGAACTATTTCAGTTGTTTGCAAAGAATTCTTGATGACGCCTGAGTTTCATATTTTATAGACCAGGGACTGAAAGAAGATTCTCATTTATTTCTCCACTGCCATCCAAAACTTTTAGCATAAGAACTCAGCTCATCTCAAAGCAGGAGAAGATGACTGAACTTAGCAGTTGGGACTAAGGAGGGGAGTTACAATGCATCCGTGTTGAAAAGAGAAAAATATATAAAATGTTGTCATCCACACCAAGGCTTCTTACTTCTGCCCTAGACCACCTAAACCTCCCCCTCTTTCACCATATTCCCAACCCCCACCACACACACACTATTTCCCGGCAAAAACTATTTATTGTGTACTGCATGCTCTTGTTATTTCTTCCGATCGGCACATCTACTCTCTTTCTATCTATCAAATTCACATCATCTTTGGGTCCTACATTCCAATAAAGTTCTTCTTAACACAGCAGGTCATGTCATGGTCTCATTTATTTGCACTAACCTGTTATCATCTTGGCTAACAAAGAAGATCAGAGGCAAGTAAAAATTTAGGAGTAAGATGCAAGTGCAAAATCAAATAAGGAACACAAGGAAAGCTAGAGAAATAGAAATTTAAGATTTCTGAGACCCCATTGTCTTGGTTACATGCTCTGAAATTTTAATTCCATTTGAGTGCCTTGCAAAGCTCTTTTGGCCCTAGTCATTCATTTCTTGGCTGTGGATGGGCGGAGTGTCATTCTAAGCCCTATATTCTTCTTCCTCAAAGGAGAATAAAAATAAGATGTCAAATGTCAGCAGCTAGTAGACTGCTTGCAGGGCAGCTGTTGAAGACTCTGTTGCCTTTACATGAACCCCAACTATTCTCCAGCTCGTATCAGGGCCCTTGAGAGTATATCAAAGAGTGCTTACTCTGCCCTCAAAGGAAGATAAGTTTTCTGTTCTTCCCTTAATGAAAGAGAGGTGGGGAGAGAACAGTGTTCCAGTGTACACTTTCCCAACTTTCAGGGAGAAGAATATATTGGTTGGTAAGAAATTATTTCCCAGTTTTTAATTAAGTTCAACCTCATGTACTATTTCCCCTCATTTTCTTTTGCTTTCCTTATCTCTGGTTAAATGAAAGTGATTCTAAGCTTCCATTGGCATTGGTGTAAATTTTGAAAGCAAAGCGTGAGGATTCACCATCCTTCTGGGAGCTATCAGGAGAATTAAATACTCAGTTGTGAACTTAGATGCTGAAGAAGCTGTTCCCAACTGAGGTTGGCTCATGTTTGTTCTTATTGTGCTGCTATAGCTATTGAGGGCTAGGTGTTTGACTCTGCAATTCTGTGGGTTATCTTTTTCTGGGCCCCGAGGCTACCTGATCCCACCCTGTCTTCTGACAAATCTGATCTTGTTTGCCTGTCTCTTTTGTGATGCATGATGACTTACATATGTTAATGTAGAGTATTTATGAATATAAAGCCACCTGGTTTCTCTAAGAATACTGGGAGGAATGCCTCATTTCCCCCCCTAATGAAAGTTCATAGCATAGCCTTTTTTGTTTTGATTTTGTTTAGCCATAGTTCTACTATTGTAACAAAGCCTTTGGGGTAGGGTGTACCAGGCTAGATGGTACACCTATCTCAGATAACCAATACCAAGAATATAAAGAAAAGTAAATAAAAATTCAAAAAAAAAAAAACCTCTTAAAAGAACAGAAATCCTTCAACGGAAGGAAAATGTGATGTAAAATATTAATTCAGCAAGCAGATGCATCTAGAACCTCTCTCAGGAAAGTGGAAAACAGCAAACATCTGGGAGACTTCAGCTGTTGAAGTAAAATTACAATCATTGGATACAGAGACTTTTCTTGCCCCTTGCCTGTAAGCAGCCAAATAAGTCCATGGAACAACATATAAATAGGAGAATTTCATCAAATCCCAAACTAAGTATCCCTTGTCAGGATAAAAGACTAACTTTTGGGCAGAGAGTCAGAAAAGTACTGAAAAAACTATAAGTTTCCAAAATTTGAACTTTAGAATACAACTCATAAATCAATCCCCACTTACCTCACTGATCTCACACCCTACAACCCTCCTGCTGCTGTATGAATACACCAGAGCTTCCCATTTGATGCTCCTTCTACTGGTATGCTCTTTGTCCAAATATAAACGTGACTTTCTCCATGACTTCCTTCAGATGTCGGCTAAAATATCACTTCCTCACCTTAACCTGAAGTATTTTTCTTTATAACACTTACAATTTCTTAAGTTATACCTCTTTATCTTCCCTTTCTAGAATGTTGGCCCCTTGAGGTTAAGGGATCTGTTTTGTTCATTGTTAAATTCCCAGAACCTGAGACGGTGCGGCACATAGAAAACACACAGTAAAATTTTTGAATGATAGAGTGAAAAGTCTAAAAGAAAGAATGAGAAATACAGAATGAGCGGTGGAAGTAAAGATACACCATCCAGATTTCCCTTTCAGCCTTGAGCCTGTCCAGGATCCTCTCAGCTGCAGACGGTCCCCTCGCCGAGGTCACACCCTTTTGTGTGTGATGCACAGACAAGGGCTGATTGAGACGGATGTATAAATTCATGGCTGTTTCAATACAACATGGGAAAACGGATGAGACATTTCAGTTCGAAAGCTAACCTGCGGAGTTGGCTGGGGCTGCCAACCCACATCACAGCTGCATTTCTTCCTTGGTCAATCCTTTGTCTCCCCCTCCACTGCCATAGGTATTGATTCCCTGAAAAACATCCCAAACACAAAATCCACCTCCTGGAAAACCCAAAGTGCATCTTGTTAGCTGGGAAGACGGGAAATATCTCCTCTTTACAAGTAATTGCCTTATTTCACAAACACTTCATTTCTACCCCAAAATAAATTCCTTCATTTGGCAGGTATTTGTGGAGAAACTAGCATATTCCTAACACTGTTCTGGGATGATATTGCAAATAAAACATGTACTAGTTTCATGAGTTCCAGGAACCTTGTATTCTAGTGGGAAGAATAGAAAATAGTAAATAAGTAAACAAAGGAAAAGATAATTTGCAATATTGATAAGAGATGTGAGGAAAGTAAAGTAGATACTGAGCTGAGAGTGGTTAAGTGACGAATTGCTTTTACCTGAGTGGTGCCAGGAGGGGTCTCTGGGGCAAGGACTTGAAGCTGAGATTGGATGGTGAGAGGAATCAGCCATGCCTAAGGCTTTGGGAGGATCGTTCCACACATGTTCATCATGCGTGGTCTACACGCCAGGCATAGTATAGATAATGGGGTTACAAAGACTGATGTGGAGCAGTGCGTGCCTCAGAGAAGGTCATTTTCTAATTCATAGTCATAAATAGTTGTAATGTTTTCAGGGAAGGGAATCTGGATATTTATTGCCCTCTTGATCTGACTAATTATTAAGTAATTATTAACAGATAACAGATTAATGAGCTCTGATATTCCAAGTCTTCTTCTAACCAGTTTTCACTTGCAGAAGCCCTGGTAGGCTGGTATATCATCATCATCAACATCATCATTTATTATTATTATTCAGTTAAAACCAAGGCACAGAGTAAATAATTTCCCCAAATCACAGTTAGGAGGCAGGAGAGGCAGAAATAAAACCCCAATAATCTGATGTCAGATCTAGCACTTTTGATCTTTTATATTATACTGAAACTGTCCCATGTTGTATTAGTAGATATTCCTTACTATATGGAGTTCCAAACATGCTTATGTTAAAAAAAAAGTGGATATTTTCATTTTGTAGCAATAAGTATTTTTCTATGCCAATATTCAGTTCAACTGTTTTGCAAAATGGAAAGTAGTATAATCATTATTAAAATAATTTATAACTCATTGACACATGTTTTTGCACATTGTTTCTATTTATTAATCTCAGAAATTTGAAAGCATCATAATCAGTTATTCCTGAGGAGACAATGGACATTTTCCTAGATTTTCTTCCAACACTAAAATTTGAGGATGAAAAAATTAACCAGTATTTGCCAAGATAAAACCTAAGTACAAGAAAACATAAAATGAACCATTCTAAAATTTAAAGATAGATTAGAGTACACAGCAAATAGTGAAACATATGTACAAATGTTCACTTAATCCACAGAGAAGTGAAATGTTTTCATGCCCTTGGTTCATGGTTCTCCAGTGTCAGAGTGACTGGCATAATTTTCCACTGGATGAGATACTGTATCATTTGCAATTTAAAGAGTGTTTTTTAGATTTCCATCCTCATTTATCACCGATTGGACACTAAAGTTTCAGTCTCGTTAGCAGACATTTGCTTGCTTCCCTACATCTGCCTGAAATCTATTGCTAGAGGAAAGATGCATCAGGCTATGACAGCCTGAGTCTGATGTTTTTATAAGTAGGGGTAATAAAAACAGCAAATTTGGTGCTTATTATATGCCAAGAGCATTTCTGTTTATTTTACAACAACTTATAAAGTACATATTATTTTAGAAATGATGACACTGGAGTTTGGAGAGGTGAAGTACATGCCTTGGGTCACACAGCTATTAAATTACAGAGGATTCAAATCCTAGCTGCTTTAAATCCCATATCTTGCGCTCATAAATACTAACTTAAATTGAAGAAAAAATTAAGTGCATGTGTCAATACTCATTAGCAGCTATTATATTTTTCAACCATTATTTCTACCTTTTGGCTTAATGGACAGATCTTCTGTCAAGAATAAATCTAGTAGGGTGCCTGGGTGGCTCAGTTGGTTAAGCGACTGCCTTCAGCTCAGGTCATGATCCTGGAGTCCTGGGATCGAGTCCCATGTCGGGCTCCCTGCTCAGCAGGGAGTCTGCTTCTCTCTCTGACCCTCTTCCCTCTCATGTTCTCTATCTCTCATTCTCTGTTTCTCAAATAAATAAATAAAATCTTTAAAAAAAAAAAAGAATAAATCTAGTAGGGTTTGCCCAGTTATAATAATGCATCAGAGTTCTGGTGGTTTATCTTCATATCACTACTCAAGTGGGATTTTAAATTCTAAGAACTGGGCCATTCTTTCTATATGTGGGTTTTTTAGAAATCACCCCTTACTGAGTTGTGTGTTCCATGATTTAATTAGTAATTGGCTTAACTGTCTATGCGCTCCTAATTTAATTTTATGTCATTTTTGGTACACATCTTAATTGTGAATGCGTCCTTGACATATGATTCTGCAAGACAAAATATTTTAGCTACCTTATTTTAAAACAACTTTATACCACTGGCTTTTAGTATATAATTTACTGGCTTTTAAAGTATACAATTCACTGGGTCTTAGTATATTCACAAAGTCATGCGTCTATCACCACAATCAATTTTAGAACATTTTCTTTACCCCAAAAAGTAATCTGCACTCCTTCACAGTCATTCCCGAACTTCCCCACAAGCCAACCATGAATCTGCTTTTTGTTTGTATATATTTGCTTATTCTGGACATTTCACATAAATGGCATCACACAATATGTGTTTTTTGGTGACTGACTTCTTTCACTTAACCCAATGCTTTCAAGGTTCATCAGTATTGTAGCATATATCAATACTTTGCTTTCTTTTATTGCCAAATAATATTCTGCTCTATGTATATTCAACATTTTATTTATCCATTCATTAGGCAATGGACATTTGGGTTATTTTTACTTTTTGGCTCTTAGAAATAATGCTGTTGTGAACATTTGTGTATAAGTTTTTGTGTGTCCATTTGGTTTCATTTGTCTTAGTTATATACTTAGGAGTGGAATTGCTAGATCAAATAGTAACTCTATGTTTACTTTTTGAGTGACTACCAGACTGTTTTCCAGAGTGGATGCAACGTTTTACTTTCCCACCAGCAGTGTATGAGGTTTTTAATTTCTCTACATTCTTGTCAATACTTGTTATTATCTGTCTTTTTGATTATAGCCATCTTAATGGGTGTGAAGTGGTATCTCATTGTGGTTTTGATTTTCATTTCTTTCTTTTTAAACATAACCTCCTAAAATGGTAAAGGTACTTATTAAAAGAAGTTCAAAATATCTCCAAAGGATATGTGGCAACTAAACACGGTAAAGAAAAAAATTGCACAGTGGAAAATATTTTCATACCTACCTTGTAAAAATTAGAATGGAAAATATTAGAGTAGAAAATTTATATCTGAAATACACTCAAGCCCAAAGAAACAAATCCCACATAGTAAAATGGGGTGATAATGATGATGATTTTCTGAATGAACAATATGCTAATCATTTATTCGTTTGTATGAGACACTTGGCCAGAAAGATTACAAGGCACACTGTCAAATAAATTGTGATAATAAATCCAGGCAAAATTTAGATAATCTATTTCTGAAGACCTTGGTCAATGTTTGAGTTTATATTACTCTGGCAAATCAGCAATATCACTTGATTATTCATTTATTCCTACTATGTCTTCCTACTCTGTATGAGAGAGTGTACGTGTGGTAAATGTAAGATAGATCAATTGCAAAGCCGAAAACCCGATAGAGCAGATGATCTCTTTGCCAGGGAGCATTTGAAGTGAAAGACAAGGAACAATCATAAAGGAATGAGCTCTGAGTAATGGTAAGGTGTCTGCTAAGTAGTACGGAACCCAACCATAGACTTTTCATTTCTTTCCTAAAATCCTAGAGGCTTATAGTAGGATGCCCATGTATCTTGATTTGCTCATGAAGTCCTTCTTTATGCCTATTATGCTGATGTTATCATTAATATCTTTCCTTTTCAATCTCAAAAGTTTCAAAAGAAAGATACTAAATTATATTTTCACCCTACTTATAAAGGACCTCCTATTGCGATGGGAGAAATATGAAGGAGACACAGCCCCTGGGCAGAGAAAATGTCAAGAATTAGGCAGGTCTTCAAACGGGGCTCTATTTTAAATGGGAAAACTAAAGAACTAAGGAGAGAAAAACTTCAACTAATGCCCTGTTCTGAATGGTGTCAGATTCTCTCTGAATGGGCTTCCCTTTCATGTCTCTGACTCCTTATTCCAGGTGTACTTGGAAACACCGGTGTATCTATTTGAGGGGTAGCATGGAGGTGGTACACGGGAGCACAACCATCCTGACTGGATCACTGAATTTTGTATATTGAAACTTACTTCCAAGCTCTACTAGCCAGAATTGGAAGAGGTTGTTAATATCTACCTATCTTTATCAAGATCTGCTCAAAACAATGGCTGGACCTGGGCATATGGGTAGTTCAGTGGTTTGGTCTCTAAAGAACTAGAATGGTTGAAGTAGCAGCAGACCTTGTTCTTTCCTCCTTGGGACACTTTAGAAAAGTGCTTAATAAAAGGAGGTGTGGGTAAGCAGCACATTGATTTTTCTTTTCCCAAATCAGTGGGGATTAGAACTAATGGATCCGCAGCCCTACTTTTTGATTATGTTTATTGGCAAGTTCTTGGTTATAATTTTTAATAATTTTTTAATATTTCTTCTAAAAAGTGGTAGTTGAAGGACATGAAATCAAGTAGAGAATTTACTCTTTAGATTCCTGTCTGCTGCTTAGATAACTGACTAGATTCTATTATATGTCACAAATTTAGTCACCTTGTATACAAGCCGGAAATAATTGTTGTACATATTTTAACTTCACTTTGTATTACCTTCATGAATTGCATTTACAAATTTGAGGCATGACCTTGAATGATTACAGAGAATTTGTCTGGTAACGAAGTTATTCCATAAGGAAAAACAAGCATATTAAGAATTCCATCTCTCTCAGAATTTTCACCTGTGTAAAGTTAAACAAAGTCCTCCATATATTTGACTTTGGATTTAGTAAAAATCACCTTTTAGGAGTAATTTGAAATAGGAAAAAAATGACTTTTCTAAGTCAATGTGATTTTAGAACTGTGAGTGATTGTGATCTGCATGAAATGGACAGTTGGTATTACTACTCTCTCTGGAAAGACATAGGCACACTCTTTGATGAGATTTTTTCACTAAAGGGGCAAGATTTTCCAAATATATACCGAGTTTTCACCTGTTATTTAAAAAAAAGTTGGAGCATTAATGGTGGAAAAACTCTTCTGCCTATTTTTTAGGGAGCTGTTGTCTAAATGTGAAAATGGACTTCTATCACCCTGGTGTCATGTCCTAGAAAATGGCAAATGCTCTGCTTTTAGGGAAAATTGTATATTGCATTCTAAATTTTAAAATTCCTTGACAACCCATTTGTGCTTAAAAATAAAACAACAAGCTAAGATGTGGAATGTCTTACCTTCTCAGAGGGAGTATTTTGCATTGGTTGTTACTGTTCTCTATAAATGTATGCATGATTCAATCTCTCTTCCTTTTTCTCTCTTTTACTCTCCCTTTCTCTCTCTCTTTCCCTTAAATTTAGAACTGATCAAATCCAAAGTCAATTTGTTAACTACCAAACTTAAATGAAGCAGCTTATAAGTAGCCCACAGATATTGGTTGATCACATAGTAAATGTCTCAGTTTAGGATGCCTGAGGATTGGAGAAGTTCACCATAATACAGAGAAAGCGGGAAGAAGCAGGAACATGTTCATATAATGGATTATTCTGAGTTCATCTGTCACCTGCAGATGAACATAATCTAAGTGGGTCTAAAACTTCTGCCAGTATGTGGTTAAAAAAAAAAAAAAGCAACAGAACATAAATGCAACCACATAAATGGCAAATAGAGCATTAAACTTAATTCTGAGGTGAATAGAAAAATGAAGCAGAAAGAGTCATGCTTTCCAAGTCTTCTCATCAAATAATGGAACGAGAAGGGTTCATCAAATAAGATCTTGGAAACAGAAGATGCTGAGTGTGAACTATTTTGAAATCCTATCCAAACCCCAATATACATGTACAGAGAACAAGTATCTGTGTGTTCTGTTGAATGGTTGTGTGGTTTCAGGATTTGCTCCAGTTGCTGCAGTCAGCATCTCTGGGATCTATCCTGACTCTGTGCCAAGAGGACATCTTTGTGAAGACTCGCACGATGCCCTCAGCACAGGTCTCTGTCTTTAGTCCCTGAATCAATTTCAGTGCCATGTACATCCATCAGCATAGCACAACACTTATGAAGGCACTTTTCTCTGGTGTTTTTGTTATGTTATTGCCATTGACATCTTAGTTCTGGTGGATTCTGGTTCCTTAGAAAACTCACGGAAAGTGTTTGACTCATGGAAAAGTGTTTGGGGTATGAATAGCAGAGAGAAAAAGACGTGTTCTGAAACCCTATATGCTCACATGGTCTCAAAGTCAAAATTGGGTTTTCAGTGCTTCTAAAAGTTTTTTTCCAAGTTTAAAAGGTGGGAGATATCAGGACAAAATTTGAGTATGATTGGAAATATTTTCTAAAATGATTAATGTTGCTCCTGGTTAACACTAGGAGGTTTCTTAATTTGGCGTATACTTTCTAATATTCTCATACATTTTGCATAAAATTTTATGAGCCTAAAAACAATAACAACAACAAAATACCTGGGTCTATTGTAATAATCAAAATAATCAGCCTGTCAACTTACTACCTTAAATAAGAAGGTAGAATACTTCTCCATCATATTCCATTCCATAAATACTTAAATACCTTGCTTGAGTAAGACACACTGCACTGAAATGCCATAAGAATACAATTCTGAGCTCATCTGAAAGTAATATTTAGATGTGATCTAATAGTTGTAGATACAACTTATGTCTTGGGCACAAATACAAACCAAACAAGGTTTAATTCTTAATAATGAAGAAATGGGAGCAGGTCATTGGAATGGCTTTATTTCATCCTAATTGTTGTAAATCTAAAGATTACATATAGTATGGCTATACTTATTTTAGTTCTTAGGCCAAAAGTTGGTATTAATGGGAAATATCTTAAAGCAAATGGGTTGATTTTGTATATCATACATCTGTGACGACAAATCAAGCTTCTGTAACAATCAACAAATAGTTTCAACCCTCTGATGTTAAAGAGAGAGGAACAAAATAACCATGACTTAGTATTTCCTCATTCATTCTTTTTAACTTAAACCTGCATGTGAGCATTTCCTTCTAAAACTTTACATCAGCAGTTTCTCAACTTGCCTTGCTGTATGGATTTCATACTTCTGTCATTAATCATATTTGTCAGATTTTTTTTCCCAATGGCTGGACAACTTTGCAGATTAATTTCCATCTTCAAAGTGTTAAATTTCCTTCTATTTCCAGGGTTCAGTTCACAGTGGTGCTCACTGAAAAATACGATGTCAAAATTTTGGGCAAATTGATTGATCTTTTTGGATCTCAATCTTCTCATCTGTAAAACAAAAACAAAGACAAAAATAAGATCAAAATAGACGATATATCTATTTCTTGTAGCTTTAAATAAGTATAATATAACACGTGACTTGTAAACATATATAATATTTACACTTAGAGAGGTAGTCAATTATAGACTTTAGTCAGTAGATGGCACTGTTTATTGCGGTATCAGCATTAAGAAAGCAATCTGAATGCGTTACCTCACCTGATCAGGATGGGGGTAAGGGAGAAGGAGATCTGTTCTTAAAGAGAGGTTAGGGTGACCTTGAGAAGGAATCCAGCCCATCTTCCTTGCTCATGAGACGTTTAAAAGGAAAACTCTATTTCAGATATTTTTCAGAGTGGTGGATATTTTTAACACACTTCATCTATCCCTTTCAAATTTGAAATATTCAAGAAATCTTCTATCCAAATAGCATCTTTTCTTTCATGTCTCTGTAGTCAGTCCTGAGTGGAATTAGGAACAATTCTTCCCATTCTATCTCTGTAAAATCCCTCCAGGTCTATAGAGAGTACTATTACTTTATGCATGCACTTTTTCCTTTCTTGGGGTCTTCACTCTGAGAAACACATCAAATTTATGGGAAATGACTATTCACATTCTAATACATGAATTCTAATATTAGAAGATTATTTCACATTCTAATATGTGACTGTATTAGCTCACATGTATAATCTAGAATTTATACAGTATTTAGTCATTAAATAATTGAAATATGTAAATATTTATAGTACACACATACATACGTAGCATTTCCATTAGCCAGAACAAAATCAAATCTTTTGGAGAAATTAATAGAGCAAAAATAAACAGAATATAACTCATAACTATTAGGAATAAAATATTGCTGTTAACTACCATCTCTTTTCATCTTTCCTCATTCTGATACGTATTTTCCATGAATTTAAAATTTCTAAATGAAAATACATTAAAAAATAAAGTACCATATAAGTAAAGTCTATCAAATAGATATTTAGTATAGTTCTATTGTAAGTTCAGAGAGTTAACTACCTTGGGCAATCTTATGGTAATCCAAGAGATCTTATGGACTTATATGATCTCATTCCTTTTTTCTTTTTTTTAATATTTCTAGGAAATGTTAGTGCACTTAAGCTTTTTACAATTCTGTTTCTCTCTACTATATTTTAAGCCTCTTAAAATCAGGGAATATTTTATTTGTCCATGAATTCCAAGAGCCTTACACAGTACTTGCTTAATAAAAATATATAGTAGTTGCTTAAAAAATATTGATTGAATGAATATTTTCACTCAAGTAAATTCAATTATTCAGGAGAATTATCACCTGCATTCAAAATATAGCTTCAATGACTATCATGTCAACATTTGGTTCCCCTGTGATGATAAGTCGACTCTTCTTACTATCCCAAGACTTTTCAGAAGCTTTCCTTGTGTTGTTAATAAAAAGTAAAAACAAGTATAAAGAAAGCTACTTGAAAAATACTCCTATTTAGAAATATAATTAGGTTAAATAATTATCTTTTCTCACCTCTGATTTTTATGAATATATTCATTATATCATCATATTATTCTGTACAAATGCTTTTTTCAGAGAAATCATTATAAGCTTTTCCTTTGTCCTCTTACAACTATAAGCTTATGTACTGTTTTTAAATTATTTGAAAAACATTGAAGTTTTGATTTTTTACTTTGATTCATTTTGTTTGGGTATTTTATATTATTTGTACTTTTTTGTTGTTTTGAAAGTATTTCTTAAACTTTAATTAATGATTATTAATTGTAGATGGTGTATGCACTGTAATTTTATTCTCTACAATCCCTAGGGTTATGTCACAAAGGAACCTCAGTCAAAAACTTAACATATTTGACTAATAAATACACTTACTACTTGAAGAAATCACTTGGTATCCTGTGATATCATTTGGGATCCTATGAATCTATTAAAATAAATAGCCTTTTTGAGGAAATATACAGATGGCAATAAATGCATGAAAAGGTGTTAAAAATCGTTAGCATTAGGAAAATGCAATTTAAGATTTTGATGAGCTTTAACCACACATCTAATAATACAGTTAAAGTAAAAAATAGTGACAATACCAAATGCAGGCTGGGGTATGGAGAAACTGGATCTCTCACACATTACTGGTGAGAATATACAGCCAGTCTGGAAAACAGCTTAGTTTTCTTAAAAACGAAACATACACTTATCATACAACCCAGCACTGACAGTCCTGGACATTTATTCTAATAAGAAGGAATGAACTATTTGCAATGCTGTAATTTGGATGAATCTCAAGGGCATCACGGCTGAGTGAAAAAAAAGGGGGGGAACAAACCCAATCTCTAAGCATCACATACTCTATGATTCCATTTATATAACATTCTTGAGATGACAAAATTATAGAGGTGGAATACAAATTAGTGGTTGTCAGAGATTATGGATGGTGGCAGGAGGGTGCTATAAAAGGGTAGCAAGAGGAAAGAGATCTTTGTGGTGAGGGCATAGTTCTGTATCTTGATTATGGTGGTCATTACACAAATCTACACATGTGATTAAATGTCACAGAACTACAAACATACTGTACTCATGTCAATTTTTCTGGTTTTCATATTATACTATAGTTATGTAATTATAAGCATTGGGGAAACTGAGCGAAAGATACATGGTATTTCTCTCTACTCTCTTTGCAACTTCCTATGACTTATAATTTTTCAAAATAAAAAGCTTTAAAAACTCATTTACCATCTTGTCTTAAATTTCAAAACAGAAAATAAAATATTTTTCCTTTATTCAATATAATCTTTAATTATCTTATACTTTAAGGTTTTTCTCTTCTGGTGGATTTGTTTCAAACTTACTAGATGAAGCTGTCTCCACAATCTCTTCTGCTTTTTGTGTTTTAATTCATTTTTATTGTTTTAGATTTTATTTATTTACTGGAGAGAGAGAAGAAGTGCACGAGAGAGCATGAGCCAGGGGAGAGGGGCAGAAGGAGAGGGAGAAGCAGGGAGAGGAAGAAACAGACTCCTTGCTGAGCAAGGAGCCCAAAGTGGGGCTTGATTCTGGGACTCTGAGATCATGGCCTGAGCCAAAGGCAGATGCTTATCTAACTGAACCACCCAGGTGCCCCTCTCTTCCGCTTTTTAAATAGTGGTAAAGATTAAGGGTATATAGGAGAAGTTTGGCAATATTTCTATTCAACAGCAAGGATGGTCAATATACAGAGTAAGCCGAAGTTAATTGGGAAAGAAACATAGTCATGTAGGAGTGTTTATTTTTAAGATAAAAATTTTAGATGTTTTATCTACTATTAGTTGAAGGAGTGATGACTGTCTTTTTTTTTTTTAATATAGATCATTGCTTTTGGTGATTGTAATGAAGACACTACCAAACCAGAATTTCCTTTCCATTTTATGTTATATATTTAAATGCAAACAGTAAAAGAAACTATTAAGAATAAATCTTCCATTTATTCCCCAATCAAATGATGTACTATGCAATGAAATGCTTTGCATTTTCATTTGGTGCACAGATGTGTCTGGAAAGAACCTGACTTGAAATTCAGGATGTCTAGCCATAAATTATTTTCTGCCTTTTAGTGTGACACAGAGGGTATGAATTTTAACTACTGAGTCTATTGCTATAGGATCCTTGAAAGCATTAATATGAAGGGCTTTTGAAATAAAAAAAAAAAGTGAGGCATTTATCTATCACTCATAGATACATAGCTTAGGCTATAAGTTTGGAAAACACTACCAATTATATGTCATAAAATCTGTAATAATTGGTGATTATTCCTTACTATCATCCCTTAGCTTGTCAAAATGGTCACTGAAATCACTCACAAAAACTAAAATATCATTAATATCTCCAGCCCAAATTCTAATACCTGATTTATCAAACATTTATGTCCATGAGCATTTGGCCTAAGAGTATTTTTATATTTCTCTGTAAACATGTACAAAATAACTTCATGAGCTAAGATGTATAAAACCATGTCTTACAAGGCTTTTGCAAAACCTGTTGATATCCTTTTCTGTACACTGAAGTAACTCTGTGTATTTCCACTTTTATCTTCTAATTACCAATATATAATTCCAGAAGTATGTCTATATTTCAACAAATATTTCTTCTTTCAGCTTCAGGTCTGTTATGTACTTTGCATGGGAATAAAGCTGCTGTATTGCATTTGTACATGTCTAAACCTTAGTCTTTATTTCCATTATATCCTGTGTTTTTAATTAAGCTCCATGAGGACAAAGCTCAGGAGCATTGTCCATAGCCCCGAGTATGAAGTGGCCCTGTACGGTGGGTACTCGATATGAATTTTATAGTTAAAATTCTGCACTTAAGATTTGAATTTATTTCAATACTTGTAAAGGAATTGAATTTATTTTAATGAAATTCTTTTTGGGATGCCTGGCTGGCTCAGTTGGTAGAGCATGGGACTCTTGATCTTGGGGTTGTGAGTTTGAGCCCCATGTTGGGGATAGAGTTTACTTAAAAAAAATTCTTTTAGAAGTGTTAGTCCCATACATGAAAGGAGAAACAGTGTAACAATGTCCAACAATACTCTACTGTACCTAAGAAGTACAAACAAGAGACTAGTGTGGCTCTGCCTTCTTCACTGTGACTCCCAGTTACCATATCTGTACACTGCAACAATCTGTGTTCCACCTTCACTCACCACTGTAGGCTAGGAAATAACCGCACTGGCACGATGTCTGTATAAAATAGGAGATGTGTTCCTCAACTTTTCAGCTCATGTCCCCTTTCAATAGACATGAAAAATCTCATCCCCTTCTTTGAAATTAATTGAAATAGCTGAATAAATTAAGTATAATCACTCGTTCTCTCTCTCGTAAGTCATTAAACTACTGAACATGATGTTTCAGACTTGTCCTTCTCCACTACTCTTTGATTCTCATATATATACATTGGTATAAAGACTCTTAGCTCACATCTCCATAAAACCAACCCTCACTGTCATCAGAGACTGGGAGCACGTTTTTGGGTTGGAGTGTTTGTTTGAAGTCCAATTGCTTTGGTGTTTTCCAGAATTTCTTAAAATGTCAATGGTAAATACACATTCAAATATTGTTATTTGGCAAATGCTCCAGGGCTCCAAAAAAGAGACAGAATGAGTCAAGAAACTTTGATTTGTGAATGTGAAAGTGAAACCTGTTTGGTTTTTGAGTCCCATCAGTCAAGCCAAGATGTCCATTGACAGATGAATGGATAAAGAAGATGTGGTGTGTGTATGTATATATATATATATACATACATACACAATGGAATATTATGCAGCCATCAAAAGGAATGAGATCTTGCCATTTGCAACAACGTGGATGGAACTGGAGGGTATTATGCTGAGCAAAATAAGTCAATCAGAGAAAGACAAGTATCATATGACCTCACTGATATGAGGAATTCTTAATCTCAGGAACAAACTAAGGGTTGCTGGAGTGGTGGGGGGGTGGGAGGGATGGGGTACCTGGGTGATAGACATTGGGGAGGGTATGTGCTATGGTGAACGCTGTGAATTGTGTAAGACTGTTGAATTATAGACCCATATCTCTGAAACAAATAATACATTATATGTTCAAAAAAAAAAGAAGAAGAAGATAGCAGAGGAAGAATGAAGGGGGGAATCAGAGGGGGAGATGAACCATGAGAGACTGTGGACTCTGAGAAACAAACTGAGAGTTCTAGAGGGGAGGGGGGTGGGAGGATGTGTTAGCCAGGTGATGGGTATTAAAGAAGGCACGTTCTGCATGGAGTACTGGGTGTTATATGAAAACAATGAATCATGGAACACTACATCAAAAACTAATGATGTAATGTATGGTGATTAACATAACATAATAATAAAAAATAGTATAAAAAAAAAGAGATCCAACTAGTTTTGCAAGTCGTCAACTTTCTCATTGCCATCTCCTAGGCTATATGCTAAAACCCACAGCATTTACCAACAATCATGGATCAAAGAATTTAATAAAATACTCCTTTATTAGCTTGTTGGGAGAAACTTCTCCAGGGTGCTCCTCTCTCCCTCCCACAGCCTACTTTCCTACCACTGGCACTCCCGGATTATTTTGATTTTTCTGACTTGTCTTAATCTGTCTGCACCGTAGAGCTTAGTTTTGGTCTGTTCACCTATGAATGATTTGGAAGTTCTCAGCATGACCTCTAGAGAAGTAAGTCAGAAACCATCCCATTCCTAAATCCCATCTAGGTCCCTAGGATAGCAACCGTTGAACCCCTTTCTCTTGCTCAACCAGGGAAAAGAAAACACAGTCATTTCCAAACAGTTACTTAACTGAATTCTCCGCAGAGTTGCCCTAGTCCTTTTAGCTTATTATTATAAATTCTCAGTATCTAAAAGAAACCATATTATACTAGGCTGAAAATGAAGTTGGTTAGTGTGTCAGAAATTAATTAAAGTGTTATTTTTAGTACTTACACTACAACAAAATATTAGCACATGTGAGATTAGATTGTAGCAGATTCAACACAGGAATTTTTTGAAATTCTTTATAAATCTGAAGATACACACACACAATCTTGTGTATACACACAAACACATATACAAATATAAACATGCACATACCCTTCATTAGGACAGTCATATCATGCATGATGCATCAGTTTGTGTTTAAAACTCTAGTTGAAACTCATTATGAAATTGAGTTACTGGGGTCTGAAGATAATGACCGCATGGTAAATTTAAATTGCTTAGGTTAAAAAAACACCAGATGATTTACAAGATTTTTTAAAAGAAATAGATATATTCATAAAAAGAAATCTTGAATAGAGAAAGGCAAATTACAGTAAGCATAAACTTACCTGAAGATTCAGTTACTTTGCAATTGTGAAAATCACTTATTTCAGGATGATGCCTGAAGTGGGAGGAAAGAAATAAAATGTCAGGTGACATTCTTGAACTGCAGGGAACATCTATATAGCACCACTCCTGTCTTATTTTTTTTGTGGACTCTGGCTAACTATTGATGTCTTCAGTCAGTTTGTGGGATTTTGGTCTCAATGTATTCTGCTTGTCCTAAGTAAAAGTTTTTCAAATAGGGAAACAAATAGCAAAGTTTCAGTACTCTGCTTATTTTTGTTAAGTCTAGTATTTCTTACCCTAAGCATATCATCCTCATATTCCCCCTCAAACTCACAGACTAAAAGTGTTACTATAGGCATGAACGAGAGCTCCACTTCTGCTATCATTTGATGGCCTCTCCATTCCTATAAATTCATAAAGATTTATAATAAGTTTTCTTGAATGATATTTCAATTATGTAGACTTTCCAATATCAGATCAAATAAAACATAATAGACATTACCAGCATATGTCAAATAAAGATTTAGTATAAAAAGGCTAAAAAACTCAAGATCCATGAAACTTCAATGAAAGAAAATTTGAAAGTCAAAGAAACTGAAAGTAGAATACTTCTTTAGGGGATGTTTTGTTTGTAATACACCATTTGTGTAAGAATTCTGGGAGTATAAAATCTTCTGTGACCATTTTGATCTTTTTTACATTAAACCTCTTGTCTTAACATATATCTTGAGTCTATTAACATATGTAATTTTCTGAGCATTTGTATAACACACTTTCCTCAAGAATGCAATGATATATCCAATATTTTCCAAGATAGGTCATATGTTAGGCCATAAAGCAACTCTTAATAAATTTAAGATGACTGAAATCATCTCAAGAATCCTTTCCAACCACAATGGCATGCAACTGGAAATTAATTATATGAAGAAAACTGGATAATTCACAGATATGTGGAGATTAAACAACATTCTACTGAATAATCAATGGGTCAAAGAAGAAATCAAAAGAAAAATTAAAAAAAAATACCTTGAGACAAATGAAAATGGAAATGTAACATACCAAGGTTGAAGGATGCAGAAAAAGCAATTCTAAGAGGGACGTTTATAGTGATAAATGCCTACCTCAAAAAACAAGAAAAGTCTTAAATAATCTAACTTTACATATCAGGAGACTAGAAAGAGAAGAACAAATGAAACTCAAATTTAGTAGAAGGAAGGAAATAACAAAGACTAGAGCAGAAACAACTGAAATAGAGACTAAAAAGGCAATAGAAAAGATCAATGAAACTTAGAGCTGGTTCTTTGAAAAGATGAACAAAATTGATAAACTTTTAGCTAGATTCACCAAGAAAAAAGAGAGAGGATTCACATAAATAAAATCAGAAATGAGAGGAGATGTTATAAATGATACCACAGAAATACAAAGGATAAAAGACTACTATAAACAATTATATGCCAATAAATTCGACAACCTAAAAGAAATGAATTCCTAGAAACATACAACCTACCAAGTCTGAATCATGATGACATTAAAAATCTGAACGAATTACTAGCAAGGAGATTGAATCGGTAATCAAAAATCTTTCAACAAACAAAAGTCCAGGACCAGATGGCTTTACTAGTGAACTCTACCAAACATTCAAACAAAAATTAATACCAATCCTTCGCAAACTCTTCTGAAAATAAAAAAGAGGCAAACTCTTCCATACACATTTTATGGGGCCAGCATTACCCTGATAACAAAACCAAACAAGGATGCCACACACACACAAAAATTACCGGCCAATAGCTTGATAAACATAAAGGCAAAAATCCTCAACAAAATAGCAGAAAACCAAATTTAACCTTACATTAAAGGGATCATACATCATGATCAAGTAGGGTTTATTTCAGGGATGCAAGAATGGTTCAATGTCCACAAATTAGCCAATGTAATATACTACATTAACAAAATGAAGTTTCAAAATCATGTGATCATCTCAATAGATGCCGAAAAAGTATTTGACAAAATTCAACATCCATTTCTGTAACAACTCACAATTAAATGGGTATGATGTACCTCAACATATAAAACAAGCCCGGAGCTAATATAGTAAATGATAAAAAGCTGAAAGCTTTTTCTCTAAAATCAGAAACAAGAAAATGATGTCCACTTTTCCTACTTTTTTACAGCATAGTATTGGAAATTCTATCCAGAGCAGTTAGGCAAGAAAAATAATTAAAAGTTATCCAAACTGCAAAGGAAGAAGTAGCAGTATCACTATTTACAGATGACATTATATCATATATAAAAAACCCTACCGACTCCCAACAGAAAGCTGTTAGAACTAATAAATTCAGTAAAGTTGCAGGATATAAAACCAATACACAAAAATCTATCACATTTCTTTATAATAATAAAAAACCACCAGAAAAAGAAATTAAGAAAACAATTTCATGTACAATTGCTTTAACAAGAAGAAAATACCTGTGAATAAGATTAACTAACAAAGTGAAAAACCTGTATATTGAAAATTACAAGACATTAGTGAAAGACAATGAGGAACACACAAATAAAGGGAAACATATTCCATGGTCATGGATTAGAAGAATTAATATTATTAAACTGACATACCACCCCAAGCAATCTACAGATTTAATGCAATTCCTAGCAGAATTCCAGTGTTATTTCTCACAGAAATAGATCAAATAATCTTAAAATTTGTATGAAACCACAAAAGAGTCTTAATAGCCAAAGCAATCTTAAGAGAAAAGAACAAAGCAGGAGACATCATGCTCCCTGATGTCAAACTATATTGCAACCCATTATAATAAAAAAAGCCCTATATTGGCATAAAAACAGGCACATAGATCAATGGGACAGAATAGAAAGCCCAGGCGTAAATTAATGTATATATGGTCAATTAATTTACGACAACAGAGGCAAGAATATACAATGGTGAAAGGACAGTCTCCTCTATAAATGATGTTGGGGCAATTGGACAGCCACATGAAAAAGAATGAAATTGGACCATCATCCGTTTCAAAAATTAGCTCAAAATGTATTAAAAATGTGAATATAAGACCTGAAACCGTAAAAGTCCTAGAAGAAAATATAGGTGGTAAGCTCCTTTGACGTAGGTCTTGGCAGTGATATTTTTGGATCTGATGCCAAAAACAAAACCTAGTAAAAGTAAAAATAAACAAGTGGGGCTATATCAAACTAAAAGACTTCTGAGCAGCAAAGGGAACCATCAACAAAATAAAAAGGCAACCTAATGAATGAGAGAAAATAATTGCAAATCATATATCTGATAAGGGGTTAATATCCAAAATATAAAGAACTCATACAATTCAATAGCAAAAAACCCCAATAATCTGATTTAAAAATGGATAGAAAATCTAAATAGACAGTGTTCCTAAGAAGACATACAGATGGCCAATGGGCACATGAAAAGATGCTCAACATTAGTAATCATCAGGGTAGTGCAAATCAAAACCACAATGAAATATCACACCACACCTGTTAGAATGGTTATTATCAAAAGACAAGAAATGGCAAGTTTTGGTGAGAATGTGGAGAAAAGGGAGCCCTTGTGCACTGTTGGTAGGACTGGAAATTGGTGCAGCCAATTTAGTATGGAAAAAGTATGACACTTTCTCAAGAAATGAAGAATAAGCCACCATATTATCCAGCAATTCCACTTCTGGATAATTATTCAAAAATAACAAAAACATTAATTTGAAAAGATAAATGCATCCATGTTCAATGCAGCATTATTTGCGAAGTCAAGATATAGAAACAATCTAAGTGTTCATCGGTGGATGAATGGGTAAAGAAGATGTGGTGTATATTATACAATGGAATATTATTCAGCCATAAAAAAGAATGAAATCTTGCCCTTTGTGACAACGTGGATGGACCTTAAGGACATTATGTTAAGTGAAATAAGTCTGATGAAGACAAATACTGTATGGTATCCCCTATATGTGGAATCTAAAAACAACAACAACAACCAAAAACAAAAGAAACCAACCAAACTTACAGATACAGAAACCAGACTGGTGGTTGCAAAAGGTGGGGTGGGGATGGAAGAAACGAGTGAACTATTTTTTTAATAAATAAATTTAATTTAATAAATACATTTAAATTAAATCAACTGCATAAAAATTTAAAATAAAAATTTTTAGAAAATCTATATAATTTTCTAAGTGTTTGTATAAAATATTCTTTCAAGAATTCAATGAGGTTGCTTTTCGAAAAGCTCTTAAACTCTGAAATATAAGAAGAGTACTTCTCAGTTTTGAAACCCAAAAGCCACCTAGATACAGTGTGATGAGTAGACATATGATAATCTCTTATGTCAAATCTGAAATATGCTTTTCCCAACCATATGAAGTCTGTTGGAAAAAAATTTCAAGTGATCTGGAAGCTTAAAGTGAAACATATGCTTTAATATTATGCTATTTTTCTTAGGAGTAAGTCATACCATGTTGCAAGAAGGTAGGTTTTCATATTGCATTTCTAATTATACTACTGAAAAAGTTATTCCATACATATTATGCAAGAATCTAACCTCAAAAGAAAAAAAAATTCCAATTTAAGAAAGCTGGATAACATTTACATGTTTATGCATTTCACCACACCCCGTACCTTCTTATTTCCTCCTTCCTCTAATTTAGAGCATGTGTTTTCTTTGTCCATTTTTGGCTTAAAATTTTATGACTTAATAATAATTTGATAAATTTACTTAGAAGAAGAAATTTATCTAATGAGTCATGTCTAAGGGATGCTTACAAAATAAAAGTGTGCATTTTGTACCTTATAAGTGTTTCCAGAGTTACTTAGTCTTGTCCCAAATGATGCTGTAAGCTCTGAAATAAAGCAAAAGGCAGAAGTTCTGTGGTTTGTGACCCTTTCCAAAATATGTCAGTTTGTAGTCATTGCATGTTAATAACTAACCACACATTATTATAATTTTTTCTTGTAACAAAATTCTGAATGAGCCCAAACACAGAATTAGTCCATTTCTCTATAATACAAGACAAATAAGAATTTTCGGAGAATTAGGTTGTATATAATTTTTTCCTTCCTCCTTCCCTCCCTTTCCCTCCTTCCCCCTTCCTTCTCTCCAGTGTTCTCTTTTCCCTCTTCCTCTCCCTTTCTCCTTCTCTCTTTCTTTCTTTCTTGATTCAGCTGTGCAGGACTAAGTCCTGGAGAGGGGGCTGGTCATGTGTATAATTTCTGATTGTGTATCTTAGTGTTTCAAAGATTCTTGCTTTTAAAAGTAGGTTGGAAATGCCACTCCCTATTGTAGGAATTTGGGGTTTACAGATTTGCTTTCAGAGCTCGTCAATTCTAAGATACCTATATATATATATTTTTTTTAAAGATTTTATTTATTTATTCATGAAAGACAGAGAGAGAGAGAGAGAGAGAGAGGCAGAGGGAGAAGCAGGGTCTCAAGGAGAAGGGATCCCGATGCGGGACTCGATCCCCGGACCCTGGGATCATGACCTGAGCCGAAGGCAGACGCCTAACCATCTGAGCCACCCAGGCACCTGATACGTATATATTTTCAATACTAACAAATCTGAAAGGATGTATCTTACAATGATGCTACTTAGCATTTTGTCATAGTTTAATTGGTAGGTTTCTTCCCCATGCCTTACAACTGACGGCATCCTAATTTTGGTGAAATATTGTACTTAAGATGGACAAATTAATCTGACTCATTAATCCATTTACATTTATGTTTCTACTAATCTTCCTTCATAGTCTTCTCTGTATCTTCCCCTGGTCTCAACCCGTTGTACCTCACCTCTGGACCACAGTTTTCCTGCCTATAAATTAAAGGAGATGCATCGAGTGATTTTCAAGGCCCCTCCCATCTTGAATGTGTTCTGATTTGCTTCTTATTGCCTGATATCTTTGCCTTTCCTGAAGATGAAATCACTCAAGGGTACAGTGGATCCCTCCACTTCCTTAACTGAATAAAAACAAAAGATAAGGATACAATTTGTAATGGGGGTTAGCAGGAATAATTAAAGAGTAAGCTCTCAACTCAAGTGAAAGAAAGTTTGGGTCAGGAGGCATAATATAATTGCCTAAGGATAGGTCCGATAGTTTAAAAGTCTTTACATGATCCAGAATTCTGGGAAGATCTGTGGGACTTTGTGAAGGAAGTGAAAGCTATTTCATTCTTTTTTTTTTTCTTATCAATGGAGAAAATGTCAAAGAACTGATAGTCTTGGGGCACCTGGGCGGCTCAGTCGGTTAAGCGTCTACCTTTGGCCCAGGTCATGATCCTGGGGACCTGGCATCGAGTCCCCGTGTTGGGCTCCCTGCTCGGTGGGGAGTCTGCTTCTCCCTTCCCTCTGTCCCTCTCCCTCAGTTCCTCTCCCTAGCTCGTTTTCTCTCTCTCTCTTTCTCAAATCATTTAAAACAAAACAAAACAAAACAAAACAAAAAAAACCCTGATGGTCTTTTTGTGTTCCTTAGACTCTTTGAGAACAAGATGTAATGGCCACCATCAGGCACTGAGGTTGAAGAGGGTAAGGACTAGTCTGAATGTAGTTCTACACCAAATTCAGGTAACAGTGCTCTTTACAGGGACTGTTGCCAATTTGTATTACTCAAGCCAGAAACCTTAATTGCCTCCTCGTTCTTCATGACTCCTCACATCAAATCAATAAAAAATTCTATTGATTCTAATTAATAAATATAAACCAAAGCTTCCTGCTTTTCTCTATCACCGTGATCACTATCTTTATTCATAGTACATCATCTCTCACCTGGATTATTGCAACAACCTTCCACGGACTCTCCATCTATCTAGTCTTGTCTATTCCTGTCCATTACAATGAGGCAATTGTATCTGAAACTTTTGAAATCTGAAGCATATCTAAAGTACTTCCTGCTATGAAATACAAAGCCACCCAGGTACAATGTGGTGAGCAAAATTATATGCAAATCTCTAATGTCCTTTTGGTTCTATAAAGTTTAATGATTCTTTATTGCTATTAGAAAAGAAGTCCAGTTTTTTTTTTCTTTTCAACAGTGCTTCCAACATTTTTCATATTATGACACATCACAAATCATAATATTTGTGTGGCTTACAGGGATAAATTGGGGTGGAAGGGTTTAGAGAGTCTACATTGATCTTGATTTTTTAAAAAATTGCATTTTATTTTGGTCATATAATTACAATAAATTATAAAAAAATACAAAGTGTTAGGAAAGAAACTAAATACTTTTGTGTATAACTTTCAAGTAAAACATTTTCAGTTTTTTTCTACTAAGAAAGTTGAATTTGTAAATGTGGCTATAACTTTTATTTTAGAACTTATTTTTTAAGTAGCTTCACCAAATTTCTAGTCAAGATGTTTTAATCACCTTTCTGAAATCTTGGGAGTCACCCATCTATAAAAAACTCTGGTCTCACAAAAAGTAGCAAATGGCAGAAGTGTATTAATCACTCTTTTTATATTTGATGGAAACTCCTTTCTCACTGTCAACCAGAATTTGACTAACTTGAACTACTTAAATGGTCCTTAAAAAATGCAATTCTTCCTAGATCTAACAGCTCTCTATCTCTTTCTTTCTTTCTGTTCTTTCATCGACCAGTATCATCTCAACATTTTGACGGCAATGCAAAGAGATTTCAAAATTTCAAAATAGCGATGAAACTTTTCCTCAAGTATAAATGATGTTACTTCAACAGAATGTACTAGTCAGTGTTCTTCAGAGAAATAGAACCAACAAGAGGAAGGGAGGGAGGAAGGAAAGGATGGAGAGATAGGGGGTAATTTTAAGGACCTAGCTCATATGACTGGAGGTTTGGTGAATCTAAAATTAATCCTAAAAAAAAAATGTCAGTCACCTCATAAAAGATTCTTACCACCAAGATAAGAGCAAGTGGCGACTTTTCCCTAGGTTGCTATCAGAACATAGTGATAGCATTTGTATTCAGTGTGCCAGTAAAGGGAAATCTTCTTTCCCCTGTCTACTTTGTTGCATTCATCTCTAAAACTGTGTGTTTGTGTGGGAGGGAGATATTAGTGGATCCCTTCTTGAAAGGCTGACATGAATATTTAAGCTCCTCAGCACCAGCTGCAGTTCAGAGACCCCAGCTTCCACTGCTGCTGAAGAAGTCATCACAGCACTAAGTGACTCTTTTCTCCTCTCTGACCATTTCCCTTATTGGCCTGCTTAGATTTTTTTTTTTTTTTTTAAATCACAAGGGCTGAGCTTTTTTGAGTGTAAGACCTATCATATTTTGCTCAAATCTGGTTGTGGTTACAGTGGTTCTTACTCTTGTTGCTGAAATTGCATTTCTGATAACTCAAATTAAGCCTCTGGAAATGGTTCATTCTGATCATACTAGTTGTCATTTCATATTTCAATCTATGAGCTATAACTATCTGCTCTATTCAAAACCAACAATCAAAATAAAATTAAATTTATTTTCCTTTTTTTAGGTGTTTTTGGAATATTCCGGGAACTGCTGAGAAATGAAACATGAAATATAGGACAATGCCTCTTCTCCCAAAGGGCTTTATTCTAAAGCACATAGTGATAACACAAGTGTATGCCTAAAGACAGGTATGTCCGTACATTCATTAAATATGTTTTACTTACCAGATGCAGGGCATTATGGTAGAGGCTGTGAACAACAAAAAACTGTGTTATATATGTTTCCTGCTCTCTAAGCCTGAGAATTGAATTCTCACTTAAGAAAATGGTACATACTCTGAGTCTTAAATTGTAAGTTCAATGCCAATCAGCAATGATTATGGGGGTAAAATCTCATATGGAGGGACATAGGGTAAGAAAGAACATGGCAGAAGAAAGGAACTCTTAATCATCTAGCTTTGTTATAACACAGAGTGAGAATTAAAATCATTAGAGATAAGTGTACAAACATAAGTTGATAAATATTACAAAAGGTATTAAGTTTGTATTTGGGAGAATGTTTAAAATTTTTTTAAAGATTTTATTTATTTATTTGTCAGAGAGAGAGAGCATTAGCAGGCAGAGGGAGAAGCAGGCTCCCCACTGAGCAGGGAGCACAATGTGGGGCTCCATCCCAGGACTCTGGGATCGTAACCTGAGCTGAAGGCATACACTTTACCGACTGAGCCACCCAGGCAACCCCAAAACGTTTTTTAAAAAGAATTGGCATAATCAAAGAAATGCTCCAGGCACATTTATAGAAAGATTAATATAGCATCAGTGACAATAAAATATTGAAAGCATAGATTTAGAATGAGAAGTTCTTCAGTCGATGTTAAATTGTCCAAGTTTGAATGCTTAGTCTGAACTAGTAAGGTCATGTTGAGAATTTAAAGGAGGATACAAATGTGATAGATATTTTGAAGGTAGATCCTCTAAGACCTGACTTTTAAAGGTGAGAACAAAGAAAATCATCTCTGATATTTTGAGAATGATCAAAATAAATTACCAACACCATAAAAAGTTGAAGGACTTGCACAGAAGTTGGGGGTAGTGGTATGGGGACAAGAGCAGGGAAAGGAAGAATTAAGACAGCTGCTCATCTAGTAAACAGGCAGAAGCAAAGAAGTGAATCTGAGGAGAGAAGTCAGTAGGAAACAGAATTTAAGCCTCATCTATGTGGAAGATGAGGCTTATGACATCACTGGGAAAAGAAGTGTCGCTGATGACATCATCGGGAAAAGAGTGTCAGAGAACAAAGGGAACTTACATTTGTTGATCACTTTTCATATATCAGACACTGGGTTTGGTGTTTCACATACAGTATCTCATTGATCTAGTGTAAAAAATCTTGGAAAATGTCCAAGAAGGGGTGTGGAAGAAAGAAAAAAAGTCATGGAAGGAGAAAGGAGAGTGGGATAAAGGAAAAAAATCCATACATTGTCATATTCTCTAAGCAAAAGGAATGGAGAGAGGTGGAGTTTGAACTATTTTATCAAATACTGAATGGGAGGCAAGGGGAAGGGAACACTGAAGATGAAGCCAGAAAAAGGATTGATTTGTAATAATGTTTGAGTTTCATGATATAAAGTGGGGGACAAAAACTATCAAGACACGAAGAACAAGTTTGTAAAATGTTCAGGGTAGCACAAGACAAAAGACTAGTGTCTTTTCCTTAATAACCTCTCAGCACTACAGAAAACAATACGGTTTTCCCTGTACTTTATTTCTTTGATTTTCTTCCTTGTGGTCTTTTGTCTAATTTTCTTCCATTCTTGTTTCTGTGAAAAAGATGGCTCTAGGCACCCTGGTTCTTTTATTAAATATTCATAGAACCCCACTTACAAAACTGATACTAGAAATACACCAGTAAATTGTTTTCCTTCCTAATGGTTTTGAGCATTTTCTCAGTGTCAGGTACTATTGCTTTGTGTATACTACCTAATGTAATTTCAAAATGACCTTATTAGGTTATTGTTATATTGTTATTTTCATTTGTCAGTGAGGCACACTGAGGCACAGATAGATTAACTAACTTTTCTGATAGAAAGAACTCTCCAAGTAGAAATTAGAGGCAATCTTTTATACATGGATTATATGTCTTTTGTGTGTGTGATTTAAATGGGTAAGTAGTATAGCTGCAGACCCAGGATCCTAATGACCATTTTATGCTTATTTCTTTTTTTAATTTAATTTTATTATGTTATGTTAGTCACCATACATTACAGCATTAGTTTTTGATGTAATGTTTCATGATTCATTGTTTGCATATAACACCCAGTGCTCCATGCAATATGTGCCTCTTTAATACCCATCGCCTGGCTAACCCATCCCCCCACCCTCTCCCCTCTAGAACCCTCAGTTTATTTCTCAGAGTCCATAGTCTCTCATGGTTCATCTCCCCCTCTGATTCCCTCCCTTCATTTATGCTTATTTCTATTTGTCTCCAACAAACCCAATGAATACTTTTCATGTATGCCCCACATAGGGAAGATATGATGGCCTTCTTTATACAAGAAAGAACATCTTCAAAAGTGAATAAAAATTTGAAAAGGCAAATGAAATGAACTTACAAAAGCAGTATTTTGGGAAAACAAAATATAAATTATTTTAATAAGCATGAGGAAAATTAAGTTCAAGACAATTGCTAATTCTTATATTGTGAGCTTTTTGGTGTGTATTAGTGTAGTAATTGAGGTGATGGGTTTTATGTGAGACACTCAAAGGTATTATACTGTTTCTCTTTTTACGTGTTTATTTCATGGGCTTTGTCATCTCACATTTTTTTATGTGAGTATATTTTATATTGATATTTTAAATATTACTGAAGTTTTTCTTTTTGAATTCTTATCATTTATTAGGTTCTAGATTTTTACACCTTTTCTTTATTGCTTCTATTGCAGAACTATTTAGAAAACTGGCTAAGTAAAAATAATGCTGTAATAAGGGTGGAGTGAATCTATTGTTTTTATAAAAATCTTTCCAAGTTGTTCTTTTCATTTTTGTTTTAATATTCAGCCACAGAAACTAAATAAACAAAACCCCTCTAGGGATGATAGGAATGTAAAACATGCTCATGCAAACACACACACACACACACACACACACACACACACACAAAGTTCATCTCCTTATGAGACACGTTTAGAATATTAGGCAGGTGAAGAAAGGTCTTAAAGACAACTACATATTTTCTCACGCCTGTCTTAGAGAGTCAGACAAAGATATCTTTTAGGTTGTTTTTAGGATGCTCAAGTGTTCCATCAGGTTAGTCAGAGATGTTTTCAATCATCCAGATATTTGATCAATTGTCCAGACGTTTGTCAATTTTATGTGACATAACTGAATGGCCCAAACTGACTTGAGTTGTTATTTTAATGCTTCGCAGGGTTTGACTGAGGGAAGTATTCAATGGAGCCCATCCACATGGCCTTAATGGAGAAAAAAAACCGGTACTTCTATGTTCCCATTAAATCCTGTGGTCATGCTTATTCACTCTGGTAAATTGAACTCAATAAAATTTGTAGAGAGGTTCTGCCCCAAGAATCTGAAGACCTAGTCTGAAGGGATATCTTTGAGTGTTTATTTAGCTGTTTCAAATTTGAAAAGAAAATCTAAATTGATAATTACATTTTATATTTGCCTTACTGCGGATCAAGTTCAAACCTGAAAATATCACTTGAGTTTCCTTAAAATAAATTGCTTTCAAAACAAAATTAATAGCATTTCTTAGACTACCAAATGTTATCTAATGGTGCATAGAAATTGTAGTGGAGAGAAAGGACAAGTTTTAGAAACAAACACATCGGGTTTTGAATTCCAGCTCTGCTATTATAGATAACTTGATCGTGAGTAAGTTACTTAATTTCCCTAATCTCCAATTTACTCCTCTGTAAATGTCAGTGTTATTATAAAGATTAAGTATAATGAATATAAAATGCCTGGCACTATTACTTGTAGCTATTATGATTCTCTTAATTTCTCAGAATAGGTACATCTCTTCAAGATGGAATGTGTCATGTCTATGTGGAATTTTAACCTTACACAGTGCTTGTGATCCTTCCTCAACCTTAAATGTGCAACTATTTGAGGCTAATATGCACTCATTCATTCAACAAATGTTCTTCTGATACCTACCGTGTTGCAGGTCTTATCTTGGCATGGGAATATAGTGAGGAACAAATAGATATAGTCCCTGTACAATTAGGGTTTGAAACTAATTGGGAAGAAGGAATAAATAAGTAAACAATCAGATTTTTAAAAATACATGATTTTGAAGGGTGCTACCAAAAAAGGATAGGTGCTGCAAGGAAGTAGAACTGATTTATATTAGATTATCCAACAAGTGTCTGCGTAAGTGCCATTTAGTCTGATTCCTGAAGAATAAGTATGGTTAATAGGTAAGTTATAGAGAAAATGGCAGTTCCAGGCAGAGAACACTGATGTGTAAAAGTCGTGTGTCAGGAAAGAACTTTCTGCATTGAGAAACTAAAACAAGATTGGTGGGGTTAGAAAGTTGGGACAAGGAGCAGGATCAGAGGGGGCGCTGGGGTAATGGACGAGAAAGGCCATCAGAGGCGTTTTAGAGTAACTCTTAAACTCCATCTCAAAAGGACTGAAATGAGGAAATGCTTTATTTAGCCTCTCCTCCCACCTCTTCCACTTTTTACGTGCTTAGTGCCCAAAAGCAAGAGAGAATTCTCAGAGGACCAGAACATGTAAAGAAATCCTGAAAACAGAAGAATGCAAAATGTGCAAGAGAAATTCTGTCACTGGATGTGAGAAATAGCAAACCTGCTTCATTATCTCAGTAACAGACACTGGGAGCCACAGAGCCATGGACAACCAACAAGCTGGTTGGCTGGAGTACCACAGAGGGCAATATGTAAAGCAAACACTATAGCCGTACAGAGTAAAATGGGCAAATTCATAATCACAGTGAGAGGCTACACATCCCTCTCTCAGAAACCAACCAAGAAACCACCCACTAATAAGGAGGGATATGGAGGGGTTGTGTAATGCACTTAACCAGCCTGACTGAATAGCTATACAAAGAAGCCTGTACCATGCACATGAAACTACAGATCATTTTCAAGCACACAGACTACAGCCACAAAAATTTATCATGCGCTAGACCACAATGAAAATGTCAGCAAATTCCATAAAGGTGATATTATACAGGCTACATTTACTTATTCATCAACAATTACAAGAAATTGCACTACTCAAAAAATCTCCATATGTAAGGAAATTAAACACATACATGTGTACAAACACACACAACCAAATAATTATTAGGTTAAAGTGAAAATCGACATGGAACTTGTAAACTATTCAGAGCTAAATAAACAAATGAAAAGTGTTATATAACAAAACTAGGGGAATATAAAGCAAAACTGAGAAGAAACTCTATGAACTTAAGTTTAATTCTCTTAAAAAGAGAATTAAAGGGGCGCTTGGGTGGCTCAGTCAGTTAAGCGTCTGCCTTCCCCGGAGGTCATGATCCCTGGGTCCTGGGATAGGCTCCCTGCTCAGTGGGGAGTCTGCTTCCCCCTCTCCCTTTGTCCCTCTCCCTCTGCCCCTCTCCCTCACTCCTGTTTGCTCTCTCTCTCTCAAATAAATAAATAAAATATTAAAAAAAGAGAGAGAATTGAAAATAAATGATCTATGCTTTTGAGACAAGAATCTAGGGAAACAAAACAAAATGAACATAAAATAGAAAAAAAAGATTAATGTAAATGAAGGTATAAACCAACTAACTAGAAAACAGAAAATGAAAAATTGATGAATAAAAACAAAAAACCCCAGTATTTTGAAAAGATTAATATGACACTGTAGTAAATATGACCACGATAAAAAGGTACACAAATAATTGTCAGACATGAAAAGAGAAACAAGGACAATACAAAGGAGCTTGAAAAATTATAAGAAAAATATTTAACCTCAGAGCAGTAAATTTGTAAATCTAGATTAAATAGATTATTAATTTTAAAAAATAAATTTTGAATGTATGTACTTTTGTGGTCTATTATAGTTCAAAAAAAGGTTTATAATTAATAATAATTAAAAATATATTCTCTGGAGAATAGAGAAAAGGGAAAAAAGGAGCTAAAATGTTTCAGGTGAGTAAAATCATTGGAATGCATACACAAGCGCAAGTGTGCACGCACACACAAGCAAAGCATTTCCTTTAGGGCAAGTTTAGGAACTGTAGTATTCTGTGCCATGCCAGTTTTCAGGGAGAGATGGTAGGAATTGGAACCCCTGCCAAGAAAGAGGCAAGCGAAGCCGTAGTTGTTTATAGAAGGGGTGCTTGAAACAGAAAAAATAAATAATTTAATATTATTTATTAATAATATTTGTCATCACTGAAACCTCTGAATGCTAAGCAGACATATTTTGTATTTTCTGTTCAGGCCCAAGTGTCAGAATATAGGCTATGAGAATATTTAATTTGAAGACCTCTGAGAGTACAAAGAAAACAAGAGTGACTTTTATTCACTCCCTCCTACCTCAGTAAGTGCTCCGAATTAAAAAAAAATAATTCTAATAATAATTTATATAATTTTTGATTCTATACACCCTTTCTTAAAATATTTATTTTCCTGGCCCAGGCCACTCTCACAACTAATATCAATGTCTTAGAAAAATGCATAGAGTCTCAAAAATCATATGAACTATATCACTTAGAAGTAAGAGTTGGAGAAGGACAAGAGACCATCTGATTTCTTCTTCCAACTCTTAAATAAATGCTTTCTTATGATATGTGAATTTTATCTATTTGTTATTTAAACTTTTTAAAGGACAAATAAGCTTTTGTTTCTACCATCAGGGCTGGGAATGTACAACAGCCCTTTCCATGTGAGTGGGTTAAGGTCACTCAATGTGTTGGTGGCCTGGTAATGCCATTATGGGGTCTGATTTTCCCCTTTAAATTTTTGTTTTTAAACATTGTGCCTTTTTGGGGGCTGCTGGGTGGCTCAGTTGGTTAAGCGACTGCCTTCGGCTCAGGTCATGATCCCGGGCTCCCGGGATCAAGCCCCGCATCGGGCTCCCTGCTCAGCGGGGAGCCTGCTTCTCCCCCTGCCCCTCCTCCCGCTTGTGCTCTCTTGTTCTCCCTCACTCTCTCTCAAACAAATAGATAAAATCTTAAAAAAAAAAATATTGTGTCCTTTTTACAAAGGACTATTTTAAAAATACAAGATGTAAATAAAATAGAAGTAAATATGATGGAAAGTCTTATAGGAAATATATGCAATGTAGGCTGACTTAATCTACTCAGGCTGCCATAACAAAGAACCACAGACTGGGTGGCTTAAGCAATAGGATTTATTTTCTCACGGTTCTGGAGGCTACAAGGCCTAGATCAATGTGTCAGCAGGGCTGGTTCCAACTGAGATCTCTCTCCTTGGCTTGTAGGTAGCAATCTTCTCCTGTGTCTTCCATGGTCTTTCCTGTTTATTTATTTATTTATTTAGATGGGTATCTGTGTCTAAATATTCTCTTCTTACAAGGACACCTGTCATGTTGGATTCGGGCCCACTCTAATGAACTCAGATTAAGTTAATTACTTCTTTAAAGACTCTATCTCTAAATAGAATTACATTCTCAGGCACTGGGGGTTAGGATTTCCATATGAATATTTGATGGGCAGGGGCACTATTCAGCCCATAGTGGAGGTTTTATGAATTCTAAATTTAAATGAGGGAAAAAAAGAAAAATACAGCATAAAACTAGCTGATAAGATCATTTTATGAGGCAACGAAAGAAAAAATTATTTGAGAAGCATTTGAAATGCTCACAATCTTGGCCAAATATTAGACAAGCCGTTGAAATGAATTTCTATCTCCCCCACCATAAATCCACAGTACTTTGTTGTTTCCTGTAGTTTGTTGTATTAATTTAGTTAATTGTGTTGAAGAGCTTTTAGAAAAGTCCTTGCACACAATAAAGACTTAGGAAGTATTAGTGTTCCATGCCGTCATTGTTAGCTAGAACTCATCTGTCTGCTTTTAGTGAAATGAGGTACTCATGTACCTGTCTCCCCAACAATCATGAGTTCCTAAAAGGAAGAGACTCGCTGCCTTTTCTTTGTTAAAATACACTGCAGCCACACAGTGCTTGACACATAGAATGTGGTAAACCAATGTTAAACTTCACAGGAAAAATGGAAGCAAGAATTCACCATTTCTTAATTTTTTTCCTTAAAAGTCTGGACTATATAAATGCTCTAATACATGCTGGATGACATACAAGTAATATTTACTTAAATATGGAAACAAATTTTTTTGAAACAACAGAAGAAAAGTCATTTACTGAGGCATGTTAGAGGCTCATGAGAAAAATAAGAAGGAGCTAATTTTAAACCACTGAAGAATTCCAGTTTGGTAGTGTTTGTAAAATGCTTTGAAGATGCAGAGTGGTGCGTGTGCATTTTTTTTGAACTTGGCAAAAAGGGAAAGGACATTGAATGCATTAAACCAGATGGAGTGTGAGAAACATGAAGAAAAAAGTGAAAACTAAATCATTAAAAATACAGCTTTTTAGAAATAATTAATATTTTTGTTGTCATCTGGAATATCCAAAGCTTCAAGTTTAATAAGAAAAAAATATAACTTTTTAAAAGGTACAATTTGTAAATGTATTTTTATTTTGAAGATGTTTAATTAGAAAGATATTGATAGTTTCATCATTATACTTTCTCCTAGAAAATAAAAATGAGGTGTCTCTAATCAGGGGCTAAACAGAAGAACTCACCGTGAACTGCATGCCTCATACTTGTATGTGAGACTCGTATTTTGGTGTGGGCTACAGCAGTATAGGTGGCTTCTTCATCATCTATTGTTTCTATGGTGTGTGTTTTGTTTTCCTACTTCATAGAACTCTATTACAAAACACCTACCTTTATTGGTATGATTCAATAGTCATTTTTGTACTGCCATCCATCACTTTACATTACTATTGCAGTTTTTTTTTTTTAAGTAATTCAAAGTATATATTTTGGAAGAAGACCGGCATGGTTTGAAGAGCTCTGAATTAGAACATGGCTGGCAAATTTTGCTCATCTAGGCATTAGATGGGGAACAATGAGCAAGTCATTTAATTTCTCTAATCCTCTCTTTTCTTATTTGAAAGATAAAGGAAATATCTATTCTTGTTATCCAATGTAGCTGTACTGAGGATTATTTGTGAAGATGTATATAAAAGTGCTTCTTAAATGAAATGTGACTTATTTTTATTTGTTTAGCAGGACTCATAATTGACTTTCCTCAGATCACCAGCTCCCATACTTTAGATGATATCAATTGCAAGAGACACCAGTCCTCTACATATATTGCTCAGGGAAATTTTAGCAAGCAACTTCTATTCTTCATAAGTTTGGTTGCATGATAGAAGGGTATATGATAAGATATAAGCAAAATTCAGAGTTGGAAAAGCAGTAAAGAATATCTAATTAGGTTTCATAAGAATTTGTCAATAAGGGGACTGAAGCCCAGAGATGGTTAATAATTTCCTTAAGATCGGTGTGTTCTGATATTTAATTTAGTCTTACTATGTCTCATGCGTGATGCTATTGGAAAAAGTCTCTGGGTTATGTTTCCCTGGAATACAGGGCCTTGTCTCAATCTTTCAGATCAGGGGTCAGCAAACTACAGCATGAGCCAAATCTGAGTTAACACCTGTTTTTGTAAATAAAATTTTATTGGAACATAGCCACACCTATTTATTTAGGTATTGTCTATGGCTGCTTTCACACTGTGGGGGCAGAGTTGAGTAGTTCCATCAGAGACCATATGGCCCACAAAGCCTAAAATATCTACTATGTGGCCCTTTACAGGAAAAAAAAAAATTTTGTCAAGTTCTGTTTTAGAATAACACGATTACTTTTTATAAAAGTTCTTTTAGAATATCTTAAAGAAAGTGATACATACTTGTTGGGAAAAACATCAAATATTTTAGAAGTGTATAAAGTGAAATGTAAAGAGAAAACTTTTCCTTCATTTTGGATTCTTTTTCTCTCACCTTTGGAGCCTAGCACAACTGCCTGGCACAGAATAAGTGGTCATCAGTAAATGTTTGTCAAAAGAAGGAAGGAAGGAAGGAAGGAGGGAGATTAGAAGGGAGAGGCAAGAACAGGAAGGTTAGGTGACAGGCAGAAGGTCAAATTGGTTGAATTCAAGGTCAATTCAGTCATGATGATGAGAGAAAAAAACAGTGATTTTTTTTCAGACATTCACCTTATTCTAAAACTTAATAATCCATTTCTGCCACAGTGTGAGTATTCTGAACAAGAGATTTTTATCTTCAAACACTACTTTTTCTTTCATTCTGATTATGGAGACATGTTACAGAAGAAGTGGATTTGGTGAGGTGTGTGGTTCTGGACTACTACCTATACTTAAGAAAATAAATCTCATAAATTCTAATTTGCTTTGGCAAAAGGAAAAATTTTATTTCCCTTTTTGTAGAGCAAGAAGATATGAACCTCATAATTTGCACGTACAGTGGGGCTTCTGAGACAAAGAACAAAAATTCACACTAAGTAATAGATTTCCCCATAATAAACAAGAGAAAGCAATGGGCACTTCTGGAATACTCTCCACCCTTATTTCCTAGAGGATTACAGACCGGGGATTGCCTTGGCAGGTACTTAACCACACTGTTTTACTGAAAGATTGCTCTCAGGTCGCTAAACACGAATTACACATGCTTCTGTCATGCTATTTTAAAAGCAGGTTATTATAAAACAGTGCTGACCTATGAATTCTCAAGTGAAATGTGTCATAAGAAAGTAACCCTAGAAGTTTACCTGTTTCCATCTTATAGTCCCATTTCTTCTCCTCACTTTTGCCGGGTGAAGTAATATAATACAGAACCTTCAGCTTATTGTTTTAAGCAGAGTTCATCTAGTTCGCTTCGGGTTCCTGGGTGGTGAATTGCTCAAAGACCTCCCATGGGTAGCAAACCCTTGCATTGTAATCTCATTACACAACAGTGAAGGTCTGTGGAATGAGGTTTTTTTTGTTTTTTTTTTCTCCTCATGGCAGTTTGTTTCTACCACATAACAATGTGATACAGAAGGAAGCTGGTGCAAGTCTTCGTATGTGATATTAACTTGGAACTGCTTTTTGGCTGTAATCATTGACCATGTCACCACTTTGTCACCTGCCTTCCTAGATTTTGTCAATTATAGCTGGGTGTCTCAGATCACTTTCTTCCCTGTGAAATGTGCCTGCAGTGTTTGCATGAGGGCGAGTCCACTCAGACCCCCACACAAGGCTATCACAGTTGATGGGCTTGTTTTACTTGCATTCTCTGGATTTGTGAGATTAATATAAAGCCCTCCAACAGGGTGGGGGATGAGGAGGACTCCAAGAACGTCAGAGGAGGAAGCACTCCCCCTAGCTATTTGATTATGAGACTGATTTTATGAAATAAAATGTCTAGTGACCCTTTTACCCATAGCCTTGGGAGACTGAGCTTTCCTCATCTTGTTTTTTTTCTTTCATTCAAAAAAGAAAAAAAAACCCGTTTATTGAACCCCAGAACTCCAATTCCCAGCATCTGTTTACACTTCATAGAATGACTGAGTATATGTGAAAAGAAAATAGCAGAAACCAGGAGGATAAGTAAGGAATGGTCCCATTCCTAACCTCTTTTGAGGATATTTGATTTCTTCTCTCCTTTATTCCCCTCTTCCCCAGTTTCCCCCAACAATTTTACTCTTTGTGCACAAAAGGTTGCCCTTTGGTGCTTAAGTATTAACTTTAATACTTAAATGTTTCAGCTGTTAGTTCTTCAACAGCTTGGTATTCTCTCTGCACTTTTAGTGTATAATAGGCACAACGTAAACAATAGAATTTGTTTTCATCTATACTCATAATCACAAATTTATATTTGCTTTAGAGTAATAGCACTCAAAAATGGAAATTTTTAAAATGTTTTATTCCTTTAGTTAAAACCATTGGGTCATATCACAAAATGTGGCTGAATAAAGAAATATGGAAAGGTGATATGGGGAAGAAAGGACTCAAAGTTCTGATGGAGGATTGATAAAGAGAATAAAAATGATCATTTTAATATCTTATACATTTCCCTTCACTATTTGAAAGAAAATTTCAATAAGCAAGCCAGCCTGTAAGATCATCCCTGCAGGCTTCTTGCTCTGTTCCTGTTTAACTACATTAAAACCTGTCTGTAAGACCCCCACTGGGAGAGGGAAAACATTCCCTTTGCTGGCAGGTGGTCTTCTTGCAAGCACTTTCCAATTGAAAACATATGTTCTTGGGTGTGAGGAGGCTTCTGGTAAGTAGTGGGGAGCTCATGCCAGGGAATGATTGAATTATATAGGCAAATTCAAGATAAACATGCTTAGTCCTCCCTTCCTTCCAAAATAAAGGTGGAGGCTTTTGATATCATGTAGAAGCTCTCTGCTGTACTCAACTTCACCTCCATGTTGAAAGTCTTCCTTAACTGTCCTACAACATAATTCAGCACTTAAATTCTCATTCCTGTTAGTTTTAAGCTAAGACCCCTTATTTCTCCTCCTTTTTCCAGCTTTTTTTTTTTGTCACCAAGACCAGTTATGCTACCAGTAACATGGGATTGGTATTCTTTGGGATAAGAACCCTTCCTCAGACCTCAGATTTTTTCACAACTCACTGAAGAGAAGAGAGTTGCCAAAAAAAAAAAAAATCTTTTTGATGAAGAACCATAAGAAGATCCTTTTTCTATTTTCAAAGAGGGGGAAAAGGTCTCTTGGCAAAGATATTTTTAAGATGATAAATTTGATTCAGGAAGAGCAATATGTAAATGACCACTTGAGAAGGAGTCAATGAGAAAAGTTCAAGAAAATAATCATAGTGAAATATATCTTAATAAAACATCTTTTACTAACTTCAGACTTCTATGCTTTTCCCTCAATGGACACATTTTTTTTCTTTTTTTCAAGATTTTTATTTATTTATTTGAGAGAGAGAGCATGAGCAGGGGTGGAGAGAAGGAGCAGAGTGGGAGGGAGAGGGACAAGCAGACTCACCCAGAGCCCAACAAGGGGTTTGATTCCAGGACCTTGATATTATGACCTGAGCCACCCAGGCACCCCAGACACCTTTTGATAAAGGCTCGGTATGGCTAAAACCCTGACAACTTTCCGTTGTATTGCCTAGCATGAAGAGCGAGTTTGTGTCATGAAGATTAGAATTTAATTGAATTTTGTAGAGTACAAAACCCATAAAAGCATTTTCTGCAATATCCTTAACTCTAAATATAATTGAGGACCGAAACAGAGGTAGTGAATAGCTGCATAATATGGAGAAGTGTTCTTTACTGCAACCTGAAAGCATTATTAATGGTACTGTATCTCACAGTGAAAAGAGAAGTTCAGATTGGTGCTATTTTAAGCAATTGGCTATTTAGTTAAGATTTGTTGCATCAGTATACAAGTGCTTCCCCAATGCCAATAGTCTATATGAAATTTCTATTGCTTGAATGTTCAGAGATTTCTTTTATCTCAGAGAAAGTAGTATCACACTTTTGTTCTTCCCCAGATAAGTGATTTTTTAATATTTACTACAGAAAGTGAATCTAAACACGCTAAAGGGGAAAGTCACATTACTTAGCTTGGAAAATATTGAAGGTGAAGCATAGTCCTCTCATTTTCTTTTTAACAGAAATATCTTTTGTTGTACTTAAAAACTAATGGTTTATGTATGAACTAGTTTACAATATATGAAGTATTATGTGCGCACATTGGCATTCCCAGGAGCTGCTTGAGCAACCCAGTAAAAGGGGTCAAGAAAATATTGGACTGTCCTTCAGTTATTACAGACTAGTTAGAAACTGGAAAACAAGCTAATTTTGATTAAAAAAACATAAAATACTTTGTTTTTATATAGTGCTTTTCAGACATGACTTCATTATTTAACAGAACATTCTTCTGAGCGTAGGTAGCAAGAGCTCTCTGCAGTTTATAGAGGCATAAACTTGGGCATAAAAAGATTAATTGATTTCTGCTGGGCAAAGAAAATCTATGCTGAAGGGAAAGAGAGACCAAGTTTCTACAAAGGACTCCAGAGCCTGCTATTTCTCCAGTAAATAGAAATCACATCACCATTAACCTATGTAACAAGTTCTTAGAGTCTTTGCCACAACACCAGTATTAACCACCTCCATGGCATTGATTAAAAAGGTTTCCAGGTTTTGTTTATTGTTTTATGCTGACATACTGCACTCACATACCATATAGTCATGGGTTGAATGAGTTTCTTACATGGTAATAGGGAAAAGATGAAAATCAGTAATGACATTCAAGTCTTAATTCGAGAGTGCACAAAGGGTACAGCTAAGAATTGTCATTACTTACTCCCAGCAAGTACTACTTAAGGCCAGAAAAATCACATAATTAGAAGAACTTTAGAAGCTCATGATTTCAAGAAAAATTCCAAAATAATTATAAAATATTCTTATTAAAATCTCTTGGGAATTGTTTAATTTATGTAGTTTTCACAGTCTTAATGTGCTTTCTCCAATGTCACCAGTCTCTATTCAGTTCATTCATTCATTCACTCATTCATTCCTTCAATATTTATCCAGTGCCTCAAACTTTGCTTGATATTGGAAATTTGGAGGTAAATAATAGAGGCATGATCCTTAGTCCCAAGGAATTTATAAACTATAATCACAAACATTAATTCTTATAGTGATCAAGCAGATATAATGAAGGAAACAATT
This sequence comes from Callorhinus ursinus, assembly GCF_003265705.2. Lineage (NCBI taxonomy): Eukaryota > Metazoa > Chordata > Mammalia > Carnivora > Otariidae > Callorhinus > Callorhinus ursinus. Next base: position 39,707,819 of record NW_027397068.1, on the reverse strand, counting down.
TCTATCAGGGAGAAAAACAGAAAGTAGAGATCATAGAAAACTTGAGCCCATATGCAGAAGAATCTATGAACTTTTCAAGAGGAGCTCAAGTTTTTGGGTTTTATTGTTGGTTGTTGTCATTGTTTTGCTTTTCTTTATTTAATTTAATTTTATTATGTTATGTTAATCACCATACATTACATCATTAGTTTTTGATGTAGTGTTCCACGATTCATTGTTTGCATATAACACCCAGTACTCCATGCAGAATGTGCCCTCTTTAATACCCATCACCAGGCTAACCCATCCTTCCTATTCCCCTGCCCTCTAGAACCCTCAGTTTGTTTCTCAGAGTCCATAGTCTCTCATGGTTCATCTCTCCCTCTGATGTTTTAATTGTGAAATTATTTACAATTAAAACAAAAATTTTTGTAAAATGTATGTCTACACTGCCGTGTTCTCTCATAGACATTGTAGGAGTTAAGAGCAGAGTTTCTGGCCTCAAATACCTATTTTGCCACTTCTGGGATTTGTAATCTTGCATAAATTATTTTACTTCTCTATGCTTTAGTTCCCTCAACTATAAACCAAGATGCAAGTAAAACCTACCTCATCCGGTTTTGTGAGCATTGAATAAATTAATTTGTGTATCAGGCTTAGAGCAATGTCTGGTCCACAGTAATCACCTGGTTAACGTTTACTATTATTATAGTCTGTGGGAAAGATGTGTTGAAACAACTACAGGAAAATGTTATAAGTATTCAGGTAGAGGAGTTACAGAGGGATGTGGAAATGCAAAGCAGGAGTATCTGACTTCATGCTGTAGAGTAGGGTGTGTGTTTGGTAGGAGATTCTAATATGGAAGTCAGGGTTAACTTCCCTGAGGAAATTATACTGGAAAAACAGAATTCAGCCTGGCACATTGTAGATCCTAAAAGCAATTCAGTCTGGGACCCCAGCTTGCAAGGGAGAGAGTAGGGAGAGTTAAGGCCAGGAACATAAACAGGTGCCAGGTTGCAGATGGCCTTTTAAATGGGAAGAGGTTTGAATTTTATGTTGGGAATAATGAGAAATCATTGAAGTAGAAGAGCAACACAATCCATTCACATTTTGTAAGTTCACTTTTGCTGAAACACGGAGAACATGGAGGTTGATGAGAAGGATGTGGGTGATCAATTAGGAGGTTTTGGTGAGAATCCAGGTAAAAAATAAGATTGACATTAATTAGAGCAGTGTTAGCGGTGATGGAAAGGAGTAGGTGAATATACAAATAGTTACTGGGTAAAACTGATGTTTGGTTGGTTTCTAGGGCTGATGGAAAGAAGAGTAGATGTCTTGCAGGATCTGGGGTTTGGTTTTGTTTCAGTTAAGCGATGTTAGTGCCATTCATTGAGATTGGGATTAGCACAGGGTCACAGATTTGGTCTGGGGGAGATGAAGTGTCAGCTTTTGACATGATGAGTGTAGTTTCATGGGAGAGAGAAACATGGGCAGTTGGATGTGTGGCTCCAGAGTTCAGCCTCAGTGTATATCCTTTATGAATCCTTCTTTTTATCACTTCAGTGGGAAGCCATGTCTAGATTCTAGATGCCTCTTCATGTCTAGAAATTTGAGTAGTGATCTTGATTTATCTCATAGTGTCTTGATTTATAGTTTAATAACAACAAAAAACTACCCAGTTTTTCAGTGGCTTATAGTTTGAGAGCTCAAATTTATAAACTTAAGAGGAATGATCTTTTTTGAATTTGTAAGATATTTTCCTTAATTCTGCCCCAGGCAGATATTACACTCATTTACATATACAGAACACACTTCTTAGAATTCAGCATTTCTAGGGTCCCTGGGTGGCTCAATTGTTTAAGGGGTCAAGTCTAGGTTTCTGCTCAGGTAATGATCTCAGGGTCATGAGATTGAGCCCCACATTGGGCTCCACTACTCAGTGGGGAGTCTGCTTGAGATTCTCTCCTTCTCCTTCTCCCTTAACCCCTCTACCTACTTGCTCTCTTTCTTTTTCTTTCTCTCAAAATAAATAAATAAATCTTTAAAAAAAAGAATTCAGCATTTCCTTGATATTATGAAATATGACTTCTGTTTTTATAACAGCAGGTGTTTGGAGAGATGATTCCTAGGCTTTTAAGTCCAGAGTTCTCATGAGTATTCTAGGTTTTCAGATATGAATTTATAACCCGCCATTCATTCATTCAACAGGCATTACTCTAGATGCTGGAGATTCAGCAGTGAACAAAACAAATAAACATCTTTTTTCCCCCCCTTGGAGTGATTATAATCAGTGGAGAAGACAGTAAAGAAAAGATAATAAAACATATTGGATGGTTACATATGATATATTGGATGGCTATGAGTTATTTGGAGAAAAATTAAAGCTGAGAAGATGGAAAGGAGACAATTACAGAGGAGTGTTTTCAATTTTCAATGAAGTAGTCAGGGGAAGTTTCACTAGTAAGGTGATATTTAAAAGAATGAAGGAGATGTGGTTGGAAGCCAAGCCACTCTATGGGGGAAGAGTGTGTCAGGAGAGGGTACAGAAAGTACAAAAGTCCTGTGTAGTCCTGGTCTTCACTGCAAGGAGGCCAAAGTGACTGGAGTGGTAAGCAAGAGAGAATGCTATAGTAGATGAAGCTGGAAAGGGAAGGAGGTAGAGGTTCCAGATTGAGCCTTTTAGACCATGATAGGAAAGAACTCATGGAGGATTTTAAGCAGAAGAGTAAAATGTTCTGACTTGTATTTTTTTTTTAAGATTTTATTTATTTATTTGACAGAGAGAGAAAGAGCACAAGTAGGCAGAGTGGCAGGCAGAGGGAGAGGGAGAAGCAGGCTGTCCACGGAGCAGGGAGCCGGACGTGGGGCTCGATCCCAGGACCCCAGGATCATGACCTGAGCCGAAGGCAGCTGCTTAACTGACTGAGCTATCCAGGTGCCCCCTGACTTGTATTTTTAAATGATCACTCTGTTTATGCTAAAAATAGGTGGCCATGGGTTGAAATGGAAGCAGGAAAATTGGAATAATCCAGGATAAAATTAATGTGATTATGCTGTGATGGTTAATTCTAGCAGGCCTGGAATTGGCCTGAGCTGTATTTGAAGCAAGACATGTATCTGGATGGCACTAACCTCTAGTTAAGGCATGAAATACAGTTGACCCTTGAACATAGGTTTGAACTATGTGAGTCCACTTATGTGCAGGTCCACTTACCCATGGATTTTTTTCAATAAATATACATACAGTACTGTAAAAATATTTTCTCTTCCTTACGATTTTCTTAATAAACTTTTTTTCCTCTAGCTTACTTTATTGTAAGAATATAGTATAGAATTCATATAACATGTAAAATATATGTTAGTCAACTGTTTATGTTCATGGTAAGGCTTCTGGTCAACAGGCTTTTTGTAGTTAAGTTTTGGAGAAGTCAAAAGTTATACATAGATTTTTGACGGCCCAGGGGGTTGGTATCCCTAACTCTCATGCCATCCAAAAGTCAACTGTATACGAATAATAGTGCTGTTTTGTAACCATGAGTCCAAGACAAGTTTCAGGATGGTTTTTATCAGTTTGTTGGCATTATTTGTTTTGCTTATTGACAACAGTGAGATTGATGACTGTATTTGGGTATTGGTGAGACCCATAGAGGGCTCTGACATATTATATGCCTGCATGAGCAGCAAGATATAAAAAGTACTGTCCAAAATCCACTTTAGGCTCCCTGGTTTAAATGCAGTGCACACATCTGTGGTCCCTGATCTTTGAGAGAAAACACTAGAACCCTGCAGAGGGAGAAAAATTGGAGCCTGGGCTCAGCCTCTCTAGACCCTTTCTATGAGACAGCCTTTGGCTAGAATGTATCCTATGCTAATGCTTTTGCTTTATCACATTCTTTTCCAACAATACACCTTACAAGTATAAGTATTCAGTTTGAGTTGTGAGAGTCTTCTTTAACAGTTGAACCCTATCTAATTCCCACCATTAGTGCAGGGACTTAGGCAAGTGTGGTAGAATGGAAGTGGGGAGTCGGTCATTTGGACCCTGAATAACATTTAAAGGAAGAAATGACATGATTTGCTGATGGATTGCATGTGGCATGTGAGAAGTAGAGTAGACTCAAAGATTACTCCCAATACTTTCATTGTAGGCAAATAGGAATGATGACTGAGGAGCCAAATTAGTGTTCATTTAATAGAAAAAGGAAGGAAACTAATTGAAGACATTGAACATAGACAACTCTTGTGGGAAAACAGATATAAACAAAGAGAAAAGAGGTCTTTGTTGAAAAAAGAACAGAATTACAAATGTTTAAGAGAGCTAAGGATATAGGTATAAGAGGGAAATTATTTTGTTTTAAATGTTTTGAAAGCTTCTTCAGAGAAATACTTTCTTTCCTCTACACTAGTGGTTTAGATTTTATCTAATACAAAGATCAAGGGAGTAAACATCAATGTAGCATTTAATTCTATTATGGGACTTGTCTTATAAACCACACCATTCTATCTCTAAGATATTTTCATGCCACAATGATATTTCACTTAACTTTAACTTAACTAAAACAAAAACATAATAAAATCAGAAGTTGAAATATAGAGAAAATGCAGAATATTGACTCAGTTTGCTATTTGGAATATTATATTTAAGCAAAATATTATTTTTTGTGACTCTGGACCCAATATTAATCTTAGAATTATGTGGATTCTATGTAAGTTCAAGAAAAAAAATCATTATTTCTAAGCTAAAATTAATTAAGCCTGCCATTCATGTTGCTATTGGCCTTTAATATTTATTCTGCTCTGTATTTACATTTCATCTGGAAGTTTTTTGCTGAAAATCTGGGATGATTTTTACTTGGTTACAAAGTGAGAAATTTTGGAAACACCCTTAACATCTATGTAGTAGGTGCTGAATAAATGTTTATCAAGTGAATGAATACATACATGAATAAATATATACATGAATGAAGAGTCACATGAATGGTTTATGAACTAGTATATGAATTTATAGTGGCATGTATATGCAAAAAATATTTTATGTCATGTAAACAGAGAGGAAGTCATGAATCCTTTGCTATTCTCTTCATTTGTTGATAGTAACCACACTGAGGCCTACTTGTAGAGTAAGAGCAGTGGAAGAGAGCATCACTGTTGACCATTCGAGAACAAATTGGTGTCTGGAATGCGAGGGCAGAGTCGGGGGGGCGGTGGAGCAAGGCTCACAGCTAACCCAGGTGATTTCGGTAATCAATGGTTGTGTGTTCAGGTGGCATCCTATGCCCTGAAATGGAGATTGAAGTTAGAGTTAGAGCAAAAAAGAAGCTGCTCAAGAGAAAATGTATCATTCCTAGGGTAGAACTGCCTCATCAGAGAAAAAGGTGGAGGTTATTTCTTTCCTTTTCTGTGTCATGAACTCATGACCTCCCTCCCTTTCCTATGCAAGCACACACACACAGGCACACACACACACACACACACACACACACACACACACCTCCCAAGGCATCCGTGAATTGAAAGATTTATATGAGCTCTCACAAAGGATATGACTGTTCTCATGGGTGTTTTCAGACAAGCAGTTTCTCCACCCACTCATCTCCCAAGGTTGTTCCTTAACCAGGTAGCTAACTGAGGCGTGGGATTGAGACAAATACTATACAGTCATTTTAGAAAGGTTAACCTCAGAATGACTTGGTAAAGAAAGAGCAAATAATTCTAAATTCCTATATCCTTCATGTATACGTAGAGATGATAGATAGACAGACAATAGATGATTGACAATAGATGATAGATAGATAGATAGAACTATTATAGACAAGGCTTCCAATGCTATTTCCTTTTTATTTTCAAGCTAATTTAAAAATGCCTTTCTACTTCCTCTTTTCCTAGCTTAGTAAATATGTGCCAATTCTCACAGGGTTTTGTTTTTTTAAAAAAAGATAAAGTGTATATAGTGGTGCAGTTTGGTAGAAATTAATCAAAGAAATCGGAGGGGGAGACGAACCATGAGAGACTATGGACTCTGAAAAACAAACTGAGGGTTCTAGAGGGGAGGGGGTGGGGGGATGGGTTAGCCTGGTGATGGGTATTAAAGAGGGCACGTTCTGCATGGAGCCCTGGGTGTTATATGCAAACAATGAATCATGGAACACTACATCAAAAACTAATGATGTAATGTATGGTGATTAACATAACATAATAAAAAAATAGAAAAAAAAAAAGAAACCAGCTCTCCTAAAGCCAAATTGCCATACTATCAAGCAACAGTTCAATAAATGGGGATTTCCATTCAAATAGTTGCAAAATATTCTTTGATACTTCAGACTGTCTACTGCTGATGGTAGGCTTGTCCTTTCTTTTCTAAAGAAAAGAAAATTAAATTTAAAAAGAAGACAGTTTGTTGTTTGTCTTTAGACAATAGACACTAGACCACAGGAAAGTAATGAAATAAATGCAAAGAGGGGAGATGTGGGTCAGAATTTCCCAAGCTTTTTCCACAGATCTCTTAGTCCAACCAGATGCTCTGAGCACAAAACACATTTCTGCAGTGCCCCATATGCTGTCCTCTCTAGGGGATGCACAATACTTATTAAAATAGTAAAGGCACCAAAATCCTGAAGTAAAGAAATCTATTTAGCTTCCCTTAACCCAGTGTTTCTAAAATTTATGAGTCCATGAAGGCTTCTTAAATATAACACACATCAAGATCCTGCAGAGCTAGTGTGTGTGGAATATGCTTGGTGCCCGCCTGTACAATGCAAACATACTCAAGAGTACAGAAAGCCAGACCCCTGGGAAATGGAATCACTTAGAAGTAATCAACACCTTTGTAGAAAAACATAACATTTTGATGCTCAGAGCATGGAAAAAAGAAACTATACAGGCTGGGAACCATGCATCGTACCACTTAGGGATAGTGAGATTAGAAAGAATTAAGAAGAAGCCAAGAATCTGAGAACAAAAGCCAAATAATTAAATCCACTAGACTGTATTTTTAATTAATTCTTCTGCTGGTACTAGACAAAACTTTTCTAAGATGAAGAATATTAAGAGCACAGTATATTTTTTACTAAACCAGTGCCTTCTTAACACTGAGATCCATTTGCTTTTGGAAAACCCCACTTCCCAGGGGTTCTCATGGGTTATGGAAGTTTTCAAATGCTCATAAAAAGACTCCTAGGCTTCTTTGACATCAAATACTCTTACAAAACAGTAATTTGTCAAATTAAGTGCCAATGAAACAGATGGATTACATTTTCCTCACAATGTGCACAAATTAAGAAATTAAAGAGAAAAAGTACTTGGTAAAACCAGCTTTGTATTTTTCTGGACCTAAAGCATTTAGAAAAATGATTTGCGATATTTGGCTAAAGCCCAGTGCCACCAGGCCTGCCTGGCTCCAGACACCAGCCTCATTGACTGAAATACTCTATTAAGCAAACAGATGGGTGAGTGGTTTCTCACTGACTTGTCTGAAAAAGTGAAACATGAAATGAAATATTCCTGGAAGGATACAATATGTGTGCTTCATACTTTTACAGAGGTAGGCTGAGATCCATCTCTAGGAGAGTTCAGACATAATATAAGCTGAGGGAATTAAGTTTTTAAAAAGATTTGTTGTATTAGTATGATATAACTGAGAAAGGAAAAGAGAAATACCTAAAGAAGACAGGTAAACTAGAAAAATTGGGAGTATAAGTTTTGTGAATAGCTAGAATTTCTGATGCTATGAATATAGTTTTGGGGATACTTTTCAGAATGACATGTAATTTTGTAAGACATGTTTATGTGTATGCTTTTTAAAATTAGGAAACTTTATTTTTTAAAGCAGTTTTAGGTTTATAGCAAAACTGAGTGGAAAATAGGAAGTTCCCATATACTCCCCATCCCTACTACATACACACACGCACATGCACGCACACACACACACACCCACACACAACTATTCCCCACTATCAACATCCCACACCAGAGTTACAATCAATGAACTTATGATAACACATCATTATCAACCAAGTCCATAGTTTACATTAGGGTTCACTTTGTATTGCTTTTAGCAAGGAGAGATATTGACATTCCAGATTATTCACTTGTCGAATAACCAATAATGCTGCTCAAAATATATTATTAGTGCCTGCTTGGAGATAAAGAACCCTGAAACTAAGGCTTTTGCTTGTTTTAAAAGAAATAATTTATAACCACACATCAGTTTATTTGGTTTCAAGAAGAAATAAATTGTAGGAAAATGTAGGTTTCATATACTTAACTCTTATGTTCATCACAAGAAACAGAGAAGCCTCATTAATCAGCAAATGCTATTTCTGATTTGCAACGTAGAAATAATATTTTTTCCTTGGTGTGACCCATTCCTTCTTAACACAGCCATCTTTGGAAATATATATAAAATCAGCTTTATGGCAATGCTTTGCATAGAGAAGTATAATGATAGTAAAATCAAACCCATATTCATTTCTCACAAACTATTTTGTGTTTCCTTTTCAATATCGTGTTGAAACCTTGAATGCACCAACCATCATTCTCCACTTTTATAGGACTCTGAGATATACTCATGGAATGAATTTTGATGTTGAGGTTCTGACTCCAAAGATTGAATTTGTTTCTTGAACTAGCAGCACCTCTTGATCCATTCCCTGAACAGATTAAAATCCGCAAGGGGGAGATGAGAAACCCCAAGATCAATTTTGATTCTGAGAGTGTTCTTGCCTAAGGCCTGATATACATATTTCTGACATTAACACTCATCCAGATTTATTCTTTTTTTTCTCAGATATTTTCCTGGCAGATGACCAGTGTATGACCTTACCTTCAACCCAAAGAAGCACTATGTCATTCAACAATACCCAGAAACTCTGGATGTAATGACTTTTAAAGAGTTGATTGAGCTAGGAATTCACTCACTTGGAGCATCTTATTTGGAATCCATGTTTTCTGTACATGATAGTACTTTGGGTTTTATTACTAATTGAATTACCTATTTGAGCTTCACAGTAAGAATAACAGCGAATATTTTAGTTTATTTTTCATATCAGAGATATAGGTTTAAAAAAAAATGGAATTAAATTGAACTGCAGTCCCCAGCTATTCAACAAAAACTGCCCTTTTGTTTTCTTTTTTTTCTCTTTTCTCTCTATTTTTGTTCATGCTTTCCCCAGTTCATTTTCCCTTATCCCGAAGCAAACTTCATTCTCCAATTTTGGCTCAGATATCCATATCCTTCTTCCTTTGGTCTGGGGTTCCAGGGATAGAGTACTTGGTCAGACTTGGCTAGTTAAGCACTTTAATGTCTCCCTCTACCTGTTTTTTCACCCACAAAATACCCATACCCATCCATCTATAGGGATGAGTTGGGAATTAATCTGTGAACAAACCTCATTCAAACTAAGATTTTCAGTTGCATAAACCAATACGCTCTTTTCTGCTTAAGTGCATTGATTTCCTCTTATTTGAAACAACAAGAAAAAGTAGTCTTGGTACATCCTTTCAGACATTTTGTTGATGCTACTCATACATACAATTTTATTCAATGGAGTTATTTCTATGAATTAAGTTTTCCAACAAATTAATGAGAAAACTTCTCTTTGGTGATTTTAATTCTGTAATAAAATTCAGAGACTCAGAATGAACTTTAATTAGCATTGCATTAAGAAGTCAGGAATAACTTTGTGACTTTCTTAGATTAACTGATTTTTCTAGATTAGGTTTTCTAATTAGATCCATTTTTTTTACCTGCTATAAAATCTTCAACTTCCAATAGATTTTCTGTTTTAATCTACAACATTGCAACACAGAGAAGGTACTTAGCTTTTTTATTTTTTAATCCTGTTCTTTCTAAAGTGTCCTTTTAATTGCTTCTTATTTTGAGTGGCATTTATTTAGAATATAACTCACCAATCTTAGCCTCAAATTCTCATTAAAATGATCTTGGCTTAATTAGTAGGACAAATGTACATGGATTGCAAAAAGCACACATCTTGTTTTGAAAAGCTCTGGACTGTAAATTCATAATTTCTCCTTGATTTTGTATGAGAACCATAGCCTCCTACTTTCTGCTTCAACTAGAGTGGTGAGCAATAATTTCTAAGCAAGCCATTGTAGGTGTGGAATATGATAATATTCAGAGAGTAGCTTTCTAGAGATTAAATTTAAATAAACATGAACTTGAAGAATTTCCAAACTTGCTCCTTATTTGTCTCCTGTAACCCACCTCACCCATGCTGGAGTGAGGGTTAGTGACAGAGCCTGGGAAAAAATGAGATATCATTTTCTGGACTTTTATCTTCATGTTACTGTACTGAATATTTATTATTTGACAACTTTTAATCTTTAATGGGGAAAAAAGCAGTTCTTGTTCACTCAGGAAATAAGAATGACTTAATCAGGAGAATCCACATGGATGTCAGGGAGGAAAGCTTAGCAAAAACTAAAGCCTTCTATAATAAGAATTTTATCTTGACTGAAATGTTTTCAAAGGTCACCATTTTAAAATTTACTTTAATATAGAAACAACATTGATTACAATGTGAGATCATATGTGTAAATGTTAATTACACGTGAGTAGGTTAAGAAAATCAGTAACAAAATGCTTTCTCAGTTTATATCAGTTTTAAAGTATTTTCTAGAGGGAAAAACTACGTTCACTATTTAACATTAACAAATAGTATTTATGATATAATACATAAGCTTGTTTTTGGCAGACTCTAGGGCCTACATAGCAGGCTGGTGGGCTGGGCCAAGCATTCTAGAAAACAGAATGAGATTTCCCCAAATCTCTTAGTAATTGGAAAACAAATTTTACTAATGGGAAGGGGCCTGCCTCAAATGCATAGTCAGTTTCTTCATAAGACTTTTCCCAGAATTTGAAACTTGCCTGGAGTGGAAATCTAAAGAGCTAAGCTCAAAACCTCTAATGAGGAGAATTCAATCTCTGGCAGTCTTAGAAGGCTGAATAAACAGAGACTGCACAAAGGTCTCAATTAAAATCTGAGAAGGACCATTCCTAAAGAGAACTGACAAAGCCCAAGGTATATTGAGTCTTACTAAAACTGCAAGCAGCCTGACCCTTGAATTAATCACACTTTCACTTTATCTACCTAATAAAATAAAAGAGGAGATGGAGTTGGTGGAAAATAGCATTTGGAACTAAAGTTCTTTTCCTTATATACAACCACAAATTTCTAGATATACAAAGAGACAGAAAATGTGACTGATTATAAAGAGAATAATAGAAAAATTGGACCAACAGACAATCCAGACACTGTAGATAGAAGACAAGGAATTTTTTTTTAAAAAAGATTTATTTATGTATTTTTGAAAGAGAGGTGGGGGGAGGGGAAGCAGAGGGAAAGGGAGAGAGAGTCCCAAACAGACTCCCTGCTGACTGCAGTGCCTGACCTTGAAATCACCACCTGAGCCACCCAGGCATCCCAAGAAGTTTAAAAGAAGTACAAATAGTGTGCTCATATAGAGGAAAACAAATCCAAAAAGGATAAAAAGAGGGATATTTCAACAGAGAAATGTGATCACTCTATGTAAAAACAATGGCTATCCTAGAACTAAAATTTTCAATATCAGACATTAATATTTCATTAGATGAGCTCAATGGAAGGTGGACCATAGCAGAAGACAGGGCTGGTAAACTTGAATGGAAAAAGTAAGCAGAGTATAAGATAATTTGGGGGTACAGATAAATGGTTTAATAAACATGTCATTTGTGTCTCAGAAGGAGAAGAAAATGGGACCAAAGCAATTTTTGAGGAAATGATGGCTAGTATTACCTAAAACTAATGGAAGAGACTAATCTCTAGGTTTATGAAGGTCAGCAAGTCCCAAGCAAGATAAATACAAAGAAAACTACATTTAGATATTGACATCAGCAAGATGGTGGTATAGTACTTTCCAGCACGTCTCCCTTTGCAGAAACATCAATTTGAACAACTATCCATGCATGAAAATACCTTCATAAGTGCTAAAGATTCTAGGTGAGATATTATAGCACCTGGATGGAACACTGAGGCAAGAAAAGATGCACTGAAGAGGGTAGAAAGGATAGTTTTACACTATTCCTGTCACCACTCCTCTAACCCTGGGCAGACCAGCACAGAGGGAGATACCCTGTCCATGGGGAAGTAGAGTTAAGTGAGCACCTGACCTCACCACGGACTGTGGCTCCAGGCCCACCCCAGTGAACCCTGGTGCTAGGCTGGCCTCTCTAGCCCTGTGGATTCTGCCTCTAGGTCCACCCCAGCACTACGTAATTCAGTCCCTGCAGACCCAGCCTCCAAGGCAGCTCCTGTGGACCCAGGCTTCCCACCCACCCTGGCTTTGTATATTGATTATATACAATATGGAATGGACAAAAGCAACAATATCTTTCTTAAATTTGTTAGGTATTACATATAGGGTTTTATTATTACTGAAGTATAGTTGACCTAAGATGTGTTTTTAAAAGATTAATAGAATTGATAAACTCTTAATAAGAATGATGCAAAAAATGAGAGAGAAAACACAAATTACCAATATCAAAAATAAGTACATCAGTAAAGATTTTAGAGACATTAAAAAGATAAGAAAAACATTATGGATCACTTTATATTGATAATCTTGACAATTTAAATGAAATGAGAAAATTTCTTCTAAAAATGCATCTTAATAAAACTGACACAAAGAGAAATAGAAATTCTGAAATTGGACCTGTAATTAAAATCTTTCCCACAAAAATGCTCTGGCCCAGATGGCCTTACTGATAAATTCTTCTAAACAATTAAGGAAGAAAATATATATAGTCTTACACAATATTTTTCAGAGAATAAGAAAGGAGGAAATATTTTCTACCTTATTTTATGAGGCCAGCATGACTTCAAAAGTAAAACCTAATGACCACATTATAAGAAAAAGAAAATTACAAGGTAATAATTCTCATGAACACACATGCAAAAATATAGAAGACTATAGTAATTGAACTCAGTTATTTATCAAAAGGATGACACATGACAAACATGCAGTCTTTATTCTAGAAATCAAAGTTGGTTTAGTATTCATAAATCAATTTATGTAATTTACTACATTAACAGAACCCAGAAGGAAATCCCTATGACATAAATGGATGCTGAAAAGTATCTGATAAAACAACACACACGATATTGAATTTTAAATGAAGACTAAGAAACGTCACAAAGTTTTCCTGAAGTCCTTTACAAAATAAACTATTTAAATGGTTTTGAATAGCAGTATGCTTTGAACAATTTTTCTGAAGGAAAAATATTTATTGCTCCTTTCCAAGATTGTTCAATTGCTTGTTTAGCATCTACATAAATGGAAAGCTATGGCAGTTGTTCAAATATGAGATACTAGAAAAGAGCAGAGGCAGTAATTTCTCTGATATAGGCTCTAGCAACTTTTTTTCTAGATAGGGACTACATAAAAATAAAAGGCTTCTGCACAGGGAGGGAAACAATCAACAAAACTAAAAAGCAACCTACTGAGTGTGAGAAGGTATTTGCAAATGACATATCGGATAAAGGGTTAGTATCCAAAATATATAAAGAACTTATAAAATTCAACACTCAAAAACAAATTACCCAATTAAAAAATGGGCAGAAGACATGAACAGACATTTCTCTAAAGAAGACATACAGATGGTCAACAGACATATGAGGATGAGCAAAAGATGAGCAAAAGATGCTCATCATCACTTATAATCAGGGAAATGCAAATCAAAACTACAAAGGGATATCACGTTACATCTGTCAGAATGGCTAAAATCAATAACACAAGAAACAACAGGTGTTGATGAGGATGTGGATAAAAAAGAACCGGCATGTACTATTGGTGGAAATGCAAACTGGTGCAGCCACTGTGGAAAACAGTATCGAGATTCCTCAAAATGTTAAAAATAGAACTACCCTATGATCCAGCAATCACACTACTGGGTATTTACCCAAACAATACAAAAACGCTAATTCAAAGGGATGCATGCACCCCTATGTTTATGGTAGCATTATTTACAATAGCCAAGACATGGAAGCAGACCAAGTGTTCATCCATTGAGGAATGGATAAAGAAGAGGTGCTATATATATAAATGGAATATTATATAGCAATTAAAAAGGAATGAAATCTTGCCACTTGCAATGACATGGAATAGAGCTAGAGTGTATACTGCTAAGTGAAATCAGTCAAAGAAAGACAAATGTATGATTTCACTCATATGTGGAATTTAGGAAACAAAACAAAAGAGCAAAGGGGGAACAAAGAGAAAAAGAGAGACAAACCAAGAAACAGACTCTTAACTATAGAGAACACATTGATGGTTACTAGAGGAGAAGTGGGTTGGGGGATGGGTGAAATAGGTGATGGGTATTAAGGAGTGCACTTGTAATGAGCACCAGGTGATGAAAATAAAAACTTAAAAAAAAAAAAAAAGAAACCAAATATGAGATAAAAACAGTAAAATGACAAATTTAAGCACATAATATGAAACTACTAAAATGTATTCCTACTTATGGATGAAGAGTTAGTCAATTTTCTTCCTTACTTTTCCTCAGTACTGTTGATCAACATACAATGGATATGTATCATAAGTCAGATTCTTCTTTAATGTTATCAGTTGAATAGAGTGATTTGTTGAAATTTGAGAGAGTATAAAATTATAATATCCTTACCGTGTACTGGTCACTGGTCATCTGAGGGCAAGGTTTTAAATCCATGTTAGTGAAGTAATACATTTCCATAGAATTCTATATATTTGTCATATATTAATTTCAAACTTCCTGACTCAAATAACACTCAGATATTATTAACCTCAACAATTGAGTCATTTTTTTTCTTTTTAAGTGTGTTTTGTTTTCTTTTCTTTTAAGCATCTGACCCAAAATTTTGTTCCTTGCTACTTAATGACAGATAGTTGGATGTGCATAAGTCTTTTGGCTTTTTAAATTATTATTATAATTAAATGATTACTAGTAATAAGGAAAGCTCCTAATAAAAGCAACTTCTTTGTACAGAAAGGAAAGTGGAAATACAAGTAACAGCGTTTCCACTGGATGGTGTAAATAAACATCAATAAACCAAAAAAAAAAAAATCTCCTTGTGTCATGAACATATTTCAAAGATTAAAATGAGTCAAATATAATCAAATGGTGGAAAATCTGAGAGACCTGTTTTCAGAAAAATCAAGGAATTTTTTGCTTAAAAAGGTTTGGAGTACTCTGTGCACATTGCCTGTAAGCTGTTTTGCCATTTTATAGTACTGTAAACACAGACAAACACAATCACGTTATTTTTAATTGATACCAAGTGTCTTAGTATTGGTGGGGCATAATTAATTTGCCAATTCTGTATTTTAGGAATGTATAATTTTCCAATGTGTTATATTTTAATTTGTTAAATTGTAAATCATACTGTAAGTAATACATTTAGAATGAAGTATTTTCCTAGATCCATGATGATTTAGGGCAAATTACTTCGTTTTGGGTACATGCATTTTAATGAGTAAGTTCTTTTAAACATGCTTTGATTAAACAAGATTATTATACTACCTTATGCTATAACCAAGAAAGAATATTAAGCTTCTTTCACATACATGTATAAATATTTTTCTTAGCTTATCATTTGATTTTTAATTTTTGATGTTAGTTTTTTTAATTAACATAATGTATTATTTGTTTCAGGGGTACAGGTCTATGATTCATCAGTCTTACACAATTCACAGCACTCACCATAGCACATACCCTCCCCAATGTCCATCACCCAGCCACCCCATCCCTGCGACCCCCCTCCACTCCAGCAACCCTCTGTTTCCTGAGATTAAGAGTCTCTTACGGTTTATCTCCCCCTCCGGTTTCATCTTGTTTCATTTTTTCCCTTCTTCCCCTATGATCCTCTGTCTTGTTTCTCAAATTCCTCATATCAGTGAGATCATTTGATACTTCTCTTTCTCTGATTACTTATTTCACTTACCATAATACCCTCTAGTTCCATCCATGTGGTTGCAAATGGCAATATTTCATATTTTGATGGCTGCATAATATTCCTGTGTGTGTGTGTGTGTGTGTGTGTGTGTATACCACATCTTCTTTATCCATTTATCTATTGATGGACATCTAGGCTCTTTCCATAGTTTGGCTATTGTGGACATTGCTGCTATAAACATTGGGTGCATGTGTCCCTTCAGATCACTATATTCGTATCTTTGGGGTGAATACCCAGTAGTGCAATTGCTGAGTTGTAGGGTAGCTCTATTTCCAACTTTTTGAGGAACCTCCATACTGTTTTCGAGAGTGGCTGCACCAGTTTGCATTCCCACCAACAGTGTAGGAGGGTTCCCCTTTCTCCACATCCTTGCCAACATCTGTCATGTCCTGACTTGTTCATTTTAGCCATTCTGACTGGTGTGAGGTGGTATTTCATTGAGGTTTTGATTTGGATTTCCCTGATGCCGAGCGATGTTGAGCACTTTTTCATGTGTCTGTTGGCCATTTTGATGTCTAGGGGAAAGCTCTCAGGCTTTCCCCATTGAGAATGGTATTTGCTGTGGGTTTTTCATAGATGGCTTTTATGATATTGAGGTATGTACCCTCTATCCCTACACTGTGAAGAGTTTTAATCAAGAAAGATTCTGTACTTTGTCAAATTCTTTTTCTGCATTTATTGAGAGGATCATATGGTCCTTGTTCTTTCTTTTATTAATGTATTGTATCACATTGATTGATTTATGGATATTGAACCATCCTTGTAGCCCAGGAAAAAAGTCCCACTTGGTCATGGTGAATAATCCTTCTAATGTACTGTTGGCTTATATAATTGGTTGCTCCCATGTTAGGGGCATAGATATTTACAATTGTTAGATCTGGTTGGATAGACCCTTTAAGTATGGTGTAGGGTCTTTCCTCATCTTTAATTATAGTCTTTGGTTTAAAATCTCATTTGTCTGATATAAGGATTGCCACCCCAGCTTTCTTTTGATGTCCATTAGCATGGTAAATGGTTTTCCACCCCTTCACTTTCAATCTGGAGCTGTCTTTGGGTCTAAAATCAGCCTCTTGCAGGCAGCATATCAATGGGTCTTGTTTTTTTATCCAATCTGATACCCTGTGTCTTTTGATCGGGGCATTTAGCCCATTTATATTCAGGGTAACTATTGAAAGATGTGAATTTAGTGCCATTGTATTGCCTGTAAGGTGACTGTTACTGTATATTGTCTCTGTTCCTTCCTGGTCTATGTTACTTTTAGGCTCTTTCTTTGCTTAGAGGACCCCTTTCAATATTTCTTGTAGGACTGGTTTGGTGTTTGCAAATTCTTTTAGTTTTTGTTTGTCCTGGATGCTTTTTATCTCTCCTATTTTCAATGATAGCCTAGCTGGATATAGTATTCTTGGTTGCATATTTTTCTCATTTAGTGCTCTGAATATATCATGCCAGTCTTTTCTGGCCTGCCAGGTCTCTGTGGATAGGTCTGTTGTCAGTCTAATGTTTCTACCATTGTAGGTTACAGATGTCTTGTCCCGAGTTGCTTTCAGGATTTTCTCTTTGTCTCTGAGACTCGTAAGTTTTACTATTAGATATCGGGGTGTTGACCTATTTTTATCGATTTTGAGGGGGGTTCTCTGTGCCTCCTGGATTTTGTTGCCTGTTTCCTTCCCCAAATTAGGGACGTTCTCTGCTATAATTTGCTCCAATATACCTTCTGCTCCCCTCTCTCTTTCTTCTTCTTCTGGGATCCCAATTATTTTAATATTGTTTCATCTTATGGTATCACTTATCTCTCGAATTCTGCCCTCATGATCCAGTGGTTGTTTATCTCTCTTTTTCTCAGTTTCTTTATTTTCCATCATTTGGTCTTCTATGTCACTAATTCTCTCTTCTGCCTCATTTATCCTAGTAGTTAGGGCCTCCATTTTTTATTGCACCTCATTAATAACCTTTTTGATTTCAACTTGGTTAGATTTTAGTTCTTTTATTTCTCCAGAAAGGGATTCTCTAGTATCTTCTATGTTTATTTCAAGCCCAGCTAGTATCTTTATAATCATCATTCTGAACTCTAGTTACTAATGTCTGTATTGTTTAGGTCCCTGGCAGTCCATACTGCCTCTTGTTCTTTTTTTTTTGAGGTGAGTTTTTCCATCTTATTATTTTGTCCAGAGGAGAATAGATGAATTTTTAGAACAAAATGCTAAAAGGCTAACAATGACCCCAGTGAAATATACACTAAACAAGTCAGAAGAGACCCAAAACTGGGGTAGAAGAAAGGGAAAAAAAAAAAAAAAGAAAAGGGAATATGATCAGACTAGTGAACAGAACAGAGCCACACACTAGATTTTGGGTGTACTTTGGTCTGTTAGAAGAAATTGCCTCCCCAAATTTTAAATAAAGAAAAACTTATATATATATATAAAAATAAGGGTAAATACAATGAAGGGATGGAATATGACTGTAAAAATGAAAATTCAAAAAAGATTTTTAAAAAGGAATTGATAAGATGTTGGTTGAAAAAGGAAAGAAGAAAAATTCAACTAAAAGAATAGAAAAAGAAAAAATAAAGAAAGTTTAAAAAATTAACTTTGAAAGAGTAAAGCATCAGGGGAAAAAAAACCATAATTTCTATGTGCTGTATTCCCCAAGTGCTGGGGTTTTGCTGTTCTCATTGATCGTTAACTTGGTCTTGGCTGGATGTTCTTGCTGATCTTCTGGGGGAGGAGCCTGTTGCAGTGATTCTCAAATGTTTTTGCCTGATTCAAAATTGCCCCGCCCTTGCCAGGGGCCAGGCTAAGTAATCTGCTTGGGTTTTCTCTCGGTAGCTTTTGTTCCCTGAAAGCTTTCTGTACAGCTTTCAAGGACGAGAGTGAAAATCGCAGCCTCCCAATCTCTGGTCCTGGAGGAGCCAAGACCTCAGGGCCCCACTCCTCAGTGAGCCCTCATAGAAAAGCAGTTAATCACTCCTGTCTCCCTGGTCTCTGGCCACACTCCATGCTCACCCAGACTGTGACAGAGTGTTTCTATCTCTGGCACATGACCCTGTTTGGAGTCTCCAAACCCAGCAGATTCCTGTGGCAGACTCCCATGCCACTCCTCCTGGGGGAAGAAGGGGAGTCTCCCCGGGTCTGCCACTTGTTGGGTCCCTGCTCCAAGAGAAGGGGCCCGGCTGTGCCATGGATCACAGTTTATGGCAACCCTGAACTGAGAGCACACTCCTCAGCTCTGTCTTTGCAGCAGGCTTCCCCACTCTGCCACACTCAGGCACCCTCGGTCTTTCTGTGACCCCACGGGTCCTGTGACCACACTGTCCCAGCAAGGGTTCCATCCCTGTTTAGCCACTAGCTTGATGTCCTTCAGCAAAGCACTTCTAAAATTTCTGATTTTGTGCTGCTCTATCACTTGCCAGTAGCCAGCTGATGGAGGGTCCCTCCCCCGCCCAGGGTCTATCTTCCCGTATATCATCCTGGATTCACTTCTCTGCACATCCTACCTTCCAGAAAGTGGTCGCTTTTCTGTTCACAGAGTTGCTGCTATTCTTTTCTTCAATCTCTTATTGAGTTTGTAGGTGTTCAGAATGGTTTGATAATTATCTGGCTGAATTCCTGGGACCAGATTAAATTTAGGTCTCCTACTCGTCTGCCATCTTGCTCCTCCTCTGATGTTAGTTTTTAATTTACAAAGATCTAGTTTTATTTAGCAGAAGGTAGTGGTTGAGAATCAAATTTTCCTGTTTTAAAAAACATTTTGTCTGCTATAATTATACATATACCACTTTCTTTTGGTTTCTGTTTGCATAGAATAACTTTTCCCACCCCTTCACTTTTGGCCTGTGTGTGTCCTTACATCTAAAGTGAGTCCCTTGTAGGCAGCTTATAAATGGGTCTTATTTTTTTATCCATTCAGTCACTGTTTATCTTTTGATTAGAGAATTTAGTCCATTTACATTTAAAGTAATTATTGATAGGTGTGTACTTACTGCCATTTTGTTAATTCTTTTCTTTTCTTTTCTTTTTTTAAAGATTTTTTTATTTGTCAGAGAGAGAGCGAGAGGGAAGAAGAGAGAGAGCACGAACAGGGGTAGCAGCAGGCAGTGGGAGAAGCAGGTTTCCCACTGAGCAAGAAGCCCAATATGGGACTTGATCCCAGGACCATGGGATTATGACCTGAGCTGAAGGCAGATGCTTAACCGACTGAGTCACCCAGGTGTCCCTGTTAATTGTATTTTAGTGGTTTCTGCAGTTAGTCTACGTTCTTCTCTTGCTCTCTTCCTATGTAGGTTGATGATTTTCATTAGTGATATGCTTATATTCTTTTATCTTTTTGTGTATTTACTATAGGCTTTTGTTTTATGGTTCCTATGACAATTACATATAACAACTTATATCTATTCTAAGTGGATAATAACTTAAGATTGATCCCATTCTAAAACTCAACATTTTTACTCTCCATTCATGTTTTATGTTTCTAATATCACATTTTACATCTTTTTATCTTGTATATCCCTTACCTATTGTAAACATAATTATTATTACTACTTTTGTCTTTTAACCTTTATAGTAATTAATCCACTATCTTTACTACATATTAACTTTTCCAGTGAGATTTATTCTGAACTTTAAATGAAAGGGAAAAAATGAAGGACATTTGGCAAAAATAACTTATCATTTATATGGAAAAAAATAGATTTTCATCTGACTCTAACAGTTACACTTTATGTCATAAAGGAATAGAACAACATATCTAAGGAAAGGAAGGAATGAAAATATACCTTTAAAAAATATTTAGTCAGAGACCAAAATTAAATGAGTTAAAAGAGAAAGAATATTTGTAATAGCTAGATATTCTGACCATGTAAATATAGTATAGCTATTTTTAAAAAGTGAAGATCACTAGGGAGAACATGTAGAAAATAATTAGTTATTCTCAGTAATCATATTGAGTATTATTCTTTTTAAGATATCATGTGTATAATGTGAAATAAAACAATTTAGTTATAATGGGATATCCTAATTCTATCCTCCATAGCTTTGAAAACAAGGACACTAGGTGTGGAAGAACATGAAATGGGTATACTTCAATAGAAATTAAGTAAAAACTTAGTAGTACTAAATATGAATTGAAAGTATTGATATGAAGTCATGAGATATTTTATATACATGCAATTAAATATATGTGCTCACTTGTAAAAAATACATTTGCCAGTCCTGTCCACTGAAAAGGCTTAGGAAAAAGTCACAAGCTTTTAGCAACCAGGTTGTGGTTTTGAAATATCATTTCCTCCTTAAGGAAACCAGGATTTCAAACAGAAATGGATGCTTCCAGGCCCAAAGAAGGAAATGTATAAGAGGAATCTGAAACTATCAAAGACTACTAAGATCCTGTCAAAAGATTTAGGAACCAACTGGTCAAGGCTACAAGGAACTATTTGTGCTTCAACAAGGATAGTATGTGCAGTTCATTTTTTTGAAAATTGGTACCAAAAAGGGAAACAATCAAGCCTTATTTGTATAAATGATACCACTGGATAAACAAAGAGTTTATGAGGGGAACAATAGCTTGATAAAAATACTTCAACTAATACATAAAAATGAAATTATAGAATTTGAATAAATACCATTTTCCAATGTCTTGTGAATTAATGGGTCTAGGCATTGAGCATCAATGGCTAACATCCAGAAAGCGAATCAACCAGACACTGATGAGTAAACCCAATACTGACCTCAGTCTTGCCAAAAGGATAAGCATTCTGTCAAGCATCTGGAACCAGCTGCCAATTTGCACGAAATATGAAGGGAAAGGAAACTTACTGATTATACCATGAGTGTGCAATCAATGAAATTCAGACTGTGGGAAATATCCAGTATGAATTCCTTGGATTCTTCAACAGGAAGGAAGAGAAAGGAATACAGGAGGGAACTGGTAGATTTGTAGAAGATGAAAATACATACTGTTTTTTATTTAATAGATATAATGCAAATATAGAGCCTAATGATAGACACTTGTGGGTGGTAAAACTATAAAATCCAAACAAATGATCACTATAAAAATTAAAGTACTGGTTATTTTCAGGGGTGGGGCACAAAAGTTTATTATTGGGATTAGGCACATAGAGGAGCTTCTGAGGTATCTGTTAAAGTTCTATTTCTTGATCAGTGTGGTATTCACAGGGGTGTTCCCTTCATGATAACACATTAAGTTATACACTTAATTTATGAGGTTTTCTTTATTTATACTTTATTTTATGATAAAAATTATTAAGAGAGCATGATGGAGCATGGAAGGGATTTATGTTCTATCTGAATAAGAGTACCTGCATTTTATGGTAGTTAATGGTTTATAAATCACTAGCATATACTTATCTCATGTGATATTTATAATTACCTGGTGACATTTAGAGAGAAATTGTTATTACCTGCTTTTAAATATGAGGAAACCACAATTAAAAGTCTAGATCACAGAACAAGAGAGTCTTGGGGTTGAGGCCTCCTGAATCCTAGGAATTCACCTACACATCCACATCTTCACATACCCATGTTGTCACACACACACTCACCAGTCAGTATATATAAGCAGATGGAGGATTCAGCCATCACACCCACTCCACCACTCAGCCCCAAAGTTGCATTGATAGTAAAGGAAATAACATCTGCTATTTCCTACCTTACACACATTACAAGTTATCCTACATAAGCGAGAGAGTTACTGTTTCCAAAGGATGTTTTCATGGGATCATTTATGACACAGGTTACGTGCATTTTCATTGTTGCTCTAATTGCTTTTGCTCAGCTCTTTACAAGTCAGACTCATTTAAATAGTCTGAGGTAAAGACATAAGATACCTATAATTTAGTTAGCCACTGCCCTTTGCCTGATTTCATGCATTAGGAAGCTGTGGTTAAGAAAGTTTAAGAAACTTGTCCACACAGCAAAAATATTTCAAAAATAGAGTTTTTCACCTGGGATTATATGATGACAAATCATACAGTACTTGGTACATAATAGAAAAGGTAGAACTGTGAGTGCTAACAATATAAGAATACCATTACCATCTTTTTATGGCAGAAGATATCAGCATTACGTTGCAGAAAGGTGGGTAGCCATCAAAAATCCAATTCTAGGAATAAAGAAGCATTCAAAGAATTAATGTGAATTATTTTCCAGGAACTCCAAATTTAAGTCTCACATGAACTTTGAAAACAAAATTGTTTTGTAGTTACCAGTTATGAGAGCTACACAAAATTCTCAGGAGTCATGCCATAGTTCCTGACTAGCTGGGTTTCACAAGCTCACCTAATATAGCATATCTGTAAGAGCATTGCTAAATCAGGCAATGAAGACAACCTTCACTTCTAAGCCTTCACTACAGCACAAAATATGAGGAGGAGCAGTCCCATTGCAACAGCTATTTTATAATTCATCAGGAGTAAGCAAACATAAAATGCAAGCAATGGTTTATAACAATATGTATAATGTCATACCACTGGAAACTTTTTTCTAGATAATAGTCAATGAGTTACAACATAATGGACAACAATCTTTTTAGGATGCCACTTATTATATTAAGCCTTTTTCTTTTCCTAAAGTATTTCTGCTGCAATCCTTTTGAAGAAAATGTTATATTGAAACAAAACACTACTTTGCTGATTTTCTATTTTACACAGAATTCCAAATTAACAACTGAGCGAAGAATCATCATGTTTGACAATATTGATTAAACTTTAAAATTCTACATATAAATAAACAAAGGCAATAATACCATAATTATGTCAAAACCACATAGTATTATTGTTGGAAAGGCAAATCTTAGATATTCTCTCACAAAGACTGTATTTACATGAGGCAAGTGTTTTTCAACCACACTGTATTATTTGGCCTCAAATATCTTTTCTACACCTCACTGAGACTTGTCTTGGCAAACAAGGAGGTAAAACAGGAGGCCAAATGATGTATCAGGATACTCTCAAAAGTCAAAATTGCCAGGAATTGTAAAGGATAGTGCCCTTGAAATTTGGCACTGCATTTTGACTCCAGTAAATTCAGAAGACAACTTTCATTTTTCATTATTGTCTGAGTTTTTAAACTCCAAATTAAGTCCTCTTAGTTGAAAAAACAATGATAATTTCATCTTTTAAAAAGTTAGATGACAGTATACAACTAGGGCCTCAACATACATATGTGATCACACATATAATTAGAAGAGAAAGTCAACCCATTTTCTTCTGATGAAAAAAATTCCTATCATGCAAAGTTTCTTTAATGTCCATATATATTAAAAATTATGTCAAGTCTTGGTAACATTAATTCATGACAGCTACACAAAATATACAATAAAATTAAAATTATTACAAGGCCACTAGTCACTAAAAGGAAAAACAAGAATGGTTATAAGTGGATTTAACAATATCAAATTTGTTTTGAAATAAAGGATACTGTATCACATAATCTTCTTTTCCCTTTGATTATTGACTTGTAATTTTATCTAGGAATTTTGCTGAAAATTATAGAGAAACAAAAAAATATATTTTGACCTTCAAGTTCAGAATTGGGCATACCAACAAAGAAATATGCTATTATTCAATATATTTGATAAATATTCCTTTTCAATAGTCATTTTGAAAATTCTCATGATGAATCCAAAAAGTAAAATGTCCTTTTTTTCTCTTTTCTGTTGTGACATTCTATAAAGTGTGACTGCATATATGTTCAATACATTATGTGTGATATTTAAAAAGGAAACAGTATTAAAGTATTAAATATAAAAGTATTAAAGAAAGTAATAAAATCACATTAGTATTATCTGCAACACTCTTAATGTTCTGGGGAAGTCAAGGTAAAGACATTGGGAAATGTGAATGCTGTCTTTTCATCAAAAATTAGAGAAAACAATGAGCTGGAAAGGCAGAGAAATAATCACGTCATATAGACTTCTCAGGATGCCAGACAAGACTAAAACAAGGCTCATATCACCCAAGGAACAAGAAAAAGAGATCTGTTTGGCCACCCACACTGAATACTGGCACTGGATTATTAGAAGTGACTTCCTTGGGGCGCCTTGGTGGCTCAGTCGGTTAAGCGTCTGACTCCTGATTTCAACTCAGGTTTTTTTTTTTTTAAGATTTTATTTATTTATTTGAGAGAGAGAGAATGAGAGATAGAGAACACATGAGAGGGAAGAGGGTCAGAGGGAGAAGCAGACGCCCTGCCGAGCAGGGAGCCCGATACGGGACTCGATCACGGGACTCGATCGTGGGACTGCAGGATCATGACCTGAGCCGAAGGCAGTCGCTTAACCAACTGAGCCACCCAGGCGCCCTCAACTCAGGTTTTGATCTCAGGGCTGTGAGACCAAGCCCAGTGTTGGTCTCTGCACTGGGCGTGGAACCTGCTTAAGGTTCTCTCTCCCTCTTCCTCTGTCTCTTTCCCTAACCCCCCTCAAAAGAAGTGATGTTTCTTAACCTGTTAACTAGAAAAATTATATTTCCTTATATTGATAGCAGTAAATTTTATTTCTCGAACTTGTGACAATTTGAAACATGAGTTTGTGAAATGAGTACTTATTTCTATTTATTGTTTTTATTAAAATCTAAGAATGTCACCATAGAAAACAAATCAAGAGGGTTATGTTTATTAATAATGCAGCTCTTGCAAAGAGAAACTTCTTAGCTTTTATTAAAATGACTGTACATATTTTCATTCCATCTCAAACTATATACTTTAAATGTGACTAGTTGGAAACTACCGAGAATCTCATGATCTATAGCATAATCTTCAATCCTTTACTCAATATAGATCAGATGTGTGAAGAAATTCACCACCTAAAGCTATTATCTCCTTGCCAATCAAGAAAAGTCACAATTTCATAAAGTAAAAACTGAAGCTGTTTACATAAATTAACACTTCATTGTAGCTAGAAATACTCTCTTGTCCACTGTCATTATATAATACTTTACAAAATATTGGAAAATAGTAATGCAAAATTAGAATATAGTATGACAAAGCTTAGTATTACTTCTCTCCTTGTTTTCTTCTTTAAAAGCAAATAGACCCCCGCCACAATGTAAGTAGAAATTAACATATGATTCATAGAGTCTTTAAAGGGATTCTGGATTTCCTTGGACATGGAGAAATGTGGAAGGATTCCCACAATTCCCCTGATCACTCAAGCTCTCCCTTTTTAACTTTCTATTGTGTACTTTCTATTAGTGGAAGATGATACTCTTCCTGTATTACTTGTCCAGGGTACTGAATGACACATCACTTTATAAATATAAAGTATAATATTTTACAAAGGTAAACAAAAAATTTATTATAATTCATAATAAATGACAAACTGGGGGATCAATTCAAGGAGGACTATTTTAAAGATGGGCCAGTTTAAAGATTTATTTATTTATTTGACAGAGAGATAGAGAGCCAGAGAGCACAAGCGGGGAGGGGGGACAGGAATCACAGAGGGGAAGGAAAAGCAGGCTCCTCCCCGAGCAGAAAGCTTGATGCAGAACTTGATCCCAGGACCCTAGGATCATGACCTGAGCCAAAGGCAGACGCTTAATGGCCGAGCCACCCAGGTGCCCCAAAGATGGACCAGTTTAACTAATAAATAAGAACGATAATAATAAAAATAACCTTATTTTTGGAATATGCTGTCAATTTTACATAGCATCTTGATTAAAGGACTCCCATCAGACACTATTTTAAATAGCTTGAAATAACACATAAAATTTAATTCAATTGATATTTGTACGCTTTTATGAAAAGCAAAACAAAAAGCCAAAACCAAAACCTAAAAGCAACAAGTTAGTGAACAATAGTACAAAAGTAATCATAGAATATCCTTTGAAATCATGAATTCTATAAATTTTTGCGAATAATGAATGTGCCACTAACATTATGGGGATTTAGTTTCTAAATTCCATGACCAATATATAAGTGCTGAAAATAGCCTCTAATTTTCTGTTCTGTTAATCTGTTTAATGAAATCTAAAAAATAATAATCATTATACATAATCACATAAAAATAAGGTAACAAATGGCAAGATTTCAATTTTCACAACTACATGGATAATAAAAGTTAATAGATAGATAGTAGTAGATAATAATAGATAAATAGTGATAGATATCTATCTATAATAGTAATAGATAATAATAAAAGAAAAAGCATAGAAAGATGAGTGAAGGATCAATCAGCAAAGGGTGAAAAGTATCTGAATTTAATGTCATAGTGGCAATTACTATGATTCCTAAAAATACACTGAAGTCACACCCAGAAATGGAATTGTCTGCAGAACACAAATCTAAGCTGCTTTTAGTATGGAACTCACTGTGCTTTAGTCTTTATAGGTTTTCTTTGATTAAATGAAATTCAAAACATTTTTATTTCATGAACTAAACCTGGATTTATTAATTTTTGAATTTCCAAACACAGAAATTGCTGCCTGAACAATACACACTATACTCAGACACACTTTATCTAGTGGCAGATACATTAGCAAAATTAAAGTTCAGTAATTAACCTTCATAGGAAAAGTAATTTTCAGGATAAGTTATTACTGGGTGACATGTGTGGTTTAACATACCCTAATCATTTCTAGAGGTGTACTTTTATAATTTATACAAATAAAGATCTGTAAATAAGCTCCTTATTATTTTCTTTAATTCTAATAAGATAACAACTTCATGTGCCAAATAGATGAATTCAGATTTAGCCCTAACACAAAATTTGATTATGTTAGAAGATATCTAGATATTCTTCTTCTATGTATTTATACAACTCAGTTCAAGTATAAACTGACGATGAGAGGACTCTCCAAATCTTTTCCCATAAGTAGAGATGAGGGAAAACTACTCAACTAGCTAATATGAAAAGAAGGATATTATTTTAGGTTCACTGACATTTTCTTACATGATTTATTGTAATTATGGTAATTAGGCTAAATGTCAAGCATGCCATATTGACTCTTTTCAGAGTCCAAGGTAAATGGGAATATTCAGATCTTGACATTTTCACTCATATTTTTGAATTGTCTGACTAAGTGAAAGAGAGATCTAGCACTGGAGAAAATTCACCTGTTCTTACAGACTGTACAAAAGGAATGTATTAGCTAATAATTAGATAATGTTTGTTTCACTTAAATTTTAAAAAGGTTCTTCTTAAACTAGCAATATTGATACAACAGCAAAATAAAAATTAAAAGGAAGAAAATCTTTATTGTGTTGTTCCATGGGAGGAAAAGAGAGAGTAGAAAATTAAAATGTCCCGCCTCTCTGGGTTCTACAGCACCAGCTTTTTAAGACTGTACATGGTGCTTAAGTTATATGCCACCAATAATAATTTCAAAAGATATCACTGATTATTTTTATGTGGGATATTGCTTTTGGTATTCCTTTCTGGAGGCTCTAGAGGAGAATCAGTCTCTTCGATTTTTCCTTCTAGTGGCTCACTGTATTCCCTGGCTCACGGCTCCCTTCCTCTTTTTTCAAAACCAACAATGGCAGGTCAAGTCCCTCTCACATTGCATTTCTCTGACCCTTCTATTATTGTATCCCTTTGACCCAGCTGGGAAAAATTCTCTGTTTTAAGGACTCATGTGATTAGAATGGCTCATCCAAATAATCCAGAATAATCTTCCCATCTGAGGGTCTCACATCAGCAAAGTCCCTTTTGGTTTGTGAGGTAAAATATTCATAAGTTCCAGGGACTGGGGTGTGAACATCTTTTATTTTTCCTACCACACCTTTTGTATGCAATCTAGAAAAAGCACACCTATAGAGACAGAAACTATCAGTGGTTGCATGAACTGAGAGTGGGAGCATGTTTCACTGAAAACAGACATGAGAGATCATCTTAGAATGAGAGAAGTTACCTAAAACTGGACTATGATGGGGGTGCCTGCCTGGCTCAGTTGGAAGAGAATGTGACTCTTGATCTTGGGGTTGTAGGTTTGAGCCCCATGTTGGGTGTAGAGATTACTAAAAAATAAAATCTTAAAAAAACTGGATTATGATGATACTTGCAGCATTCTAAATTTTAGTAAAAATCATCAAGCTGCATACTTCCAACGGGTAGATTTTATGGTATTTGTATTGTAGTTCAATAAAACTGTTAAATATTTCAAAAATCAATAGAAAAAAACAAAGGAAATAATTTATTGAAGTAGTTAATATGTTGAAAATAAGCACTGATTAAGATAGAGGTCTTATTTGGGATTTTGAGTCCTAATAAATTTCTGTGTTCTCCCAATCAGTTGAATGGGTTTTTGGCTTCTGTCAATAATACACTTTATATATAATGTCTCATCTGCTCATCTTAAAATATTCTTATCATTACATCACCGGATGGGAGTGAAAAATACTGTGCACAGTGTGAGAATTCTGAATTCAAAGAAAGGCCAAAACAAAGGGCTTTTTTTGAATGCCTCCATTGGATGAATTAAAAACATGTAGATAGAAATTCCAGGATCAGATCTCTGACTACTTCATCCCACCACACATATAAAACTATAATTCATTATTATTAAGAATCATAACAAAGTCTGTTTGTCAGTTAATTTTTTTCTTCATAAATATATGGTAAATCACTTTTTTTTCCAGTTTCCCTTGCCTGACAAGTAGTTATTCTCTAAAAATTTTTAGAGAATTTTAGAATCTCTAAAAATTTTCCCTAAGTATGTAAATTATTATAGATAGTGATTCAAAAGACTACGTAGTTGAAACACATTTACTCCAAAAATACTCAGGAGGGTTATTTTACTCCCATGAGGAATAAAGGGACATAATTTGCCCATTTATTAATGATGACTCATTAATTTATTCTGATTAGCCTTAAGGTTTTGAATGAGTCAGCTAGCTGAATTGTGTGAAATGGTGGGCGGTACAGCAGGAAGTCTGATGCTGACATATTTAACTGTAAATGTTAACTCCTGGCTACGGATATTCCCATGATCACATCCATTCTGGTTTTTCTTTGTACCTCAAGCTCTCCCAGAACTGGAGGTGTAATGTTTATATATTGCTTTGAAATGAAAAGTATATCCAGAGAGAGGGTATTAGTCTATTACAAAAGCATTCACCTAAAACTTGCCAAACAGTGCAGGTAGGAATGAGGGCCATAAATGGCCATGCCAATATTATCTCACCTTGAAGTACAAGAATGTAAAAATCAACACCTAATCTACTAAATGCCTCCTTCCTTAAATCAAGAAAGCTGGAGAGTTTAGCTGATTTATTTTCTTTTATTATTTCTTTACTCTAATTTTTCCTATCTTATTTTTACTATTTTGGATTTATCAAAGTCCTTTACATTGACTTTTAATTTGGAAGTTGCCAACATATCTTCTTTTATGTATCGATTGTGTTGATAAAAAAAGTCAGGAGCTAAGTAGATATTTCCTTGGGAAATGCAATTTTAGGGATATATATCAATGTCTGTACTTCACTAATTCTTTGGTAAGCAGGGTTTAGAGGCAGAAAATTTTTTTTCATTCAATCTACAACCATAAAACATTAAAGATATATTCATTTTGGGTTTTTTTAAAGATTTTATTTATTTATTAGAGAGAGAGAGCACTGAGCTAGGAGGAGAAGGAGAAGCAGTTTCCCCTCCAGCAAGGAGCCTGACATAGCAGGGCTCGATCCCAGGACCCTGGGATCATGACCTGACCTGAAGGTGGACTCTTAACTGACTGAGCCACCCAGGCACCCCTAAGATATAGTCACTTTAAATTAAGTTGAAATAATTCTTGAATCGTGAATAAAGATACAGATTCTTCATTTTACTAGGCTTTGTTGGTCTGATTCATTAATAGATTTCTTAATTTTAAAGTTCTTACCAAAGCAATTAAAAAAATTAAATTATTTAGCAACAGGTTAGAGCAATTTCTGTTACCAAAAGGGCTTTGGAGTTCCACATAATTAGAATTAAACAAAATATATGATCTGTAACCAATTTTCAGGGGTGCCTTTAAAATATACCATGACAACATCAGGATTTTATTTTCTACCTGTTTCTATTTTAACTGTTTCATTTTGCTGGCGATTAGCAGAATGTTTGTTTGTTTTTTTTTAAACTCAGGTATTATTCATAGGTAATATTGTATATTAAAAGCCAGAATAAGAAGATGTGGCAGAAAGGACACTGATGAGAATCTGGAAACCTGGCTTCTCATTTGATTTCCCCTGAAACAAACTGTGAGATTCAGAAAAAAAATCCTCGCATTCTTAGCATAAATTAATGGAATTGACTCCATGAACTCCAATAAAACTAAGCCGTAAAACCCTATTCAGAAGTAATAGATTCATAATGAATCAATAAGTAAGTGGGCAGAGACATCATCTTTGAATTTTAGAAACTGGATTGCAAACTACAGGGCTGTTCTCGAAATCACAGGTGTCCTAGAGTGGAAAAGATAAGAAAGCAGCAAGAACCATGGGAAAATTTCTGAAGAGTAAAACTTGTCAGAAATGTGCTTAATTCTTGCTTTTCCATACGTAATTTTTGGTCAATTAAAAACACTATGGTTAATAGTAATTCCACTACTGGGTATTTACCCAAAGAATACAAAACCACTAATATGAAGGGATATATGCATCCCTATGTTTATTGCAACATTATTTACAATAACCGAACTATGGAAGCAGCCCAAGTGTCCATCTATAGGTAAATGGGTAAAGAAGAGGTGATATATATATTATATGTAATGTATAAATTATAATGGAATATTATTCATCCATAAATAAGGATGAAATCTTGCCATTTGCCACAAGTTAGATGGAACTAGAATATGATAAGTGAAATAAGTTAGTCAGAGAAAGACAAATACCATATGACTTTATACATATGTGGAATTTTAGAAACAAAACAAATTAACAAAGAAAAGAAAAAACAACAAGAAACAGACTCTTAACTATAGAGAACAAACAGATAGTTACCAGAAGGGTGGTAGGTGGGAGATGTGTGAAATAAGTGAAGCGGATTAAGAGTACACTTATCACAATGAGCACTAATGTATACAATTGTTGAATCACTATATTGTACACCTGAAACTAATATGACACTGTATGTGAACTCTACTGGAATTAAAAAGAAAAGACTATGGTCAGAAAGGTCATGTAGCTTAGAGGCTAGCACTCATTTCATGAAAAGGAGAAATGGGACAAAATGAATTCTAAAAATGGGGCAAAAACTTGAAATTTCTCCTGGCTTCCCAACCCCCAGGGAAGCCACATCAATTTTTTTTTTTCCAATTAGAAATAAATAGTCAGGGATTCCTCGGTGTTTCAGTCAGTTAACTGTCTGCCTTTGGCTCAGGTTATGATCCCAGTGTCCTGGGATCAAGTCCTGCATTGGGTTCCCTGTCAGTGGGGAGTCGGCTTCTCCCTCTGTCTGCCCCTCCCCCTGCTTGTGTTCTCTCTCTGTCTCTGACAAATAAATAAATAAAATCTTTCTAAAAAAAGAAATAAATAGTTGTAGCTATTTCAGTTTAGATAAATGTCACTGAGGAGGATTTCATGGGACAAATTCAGTAGACAAAATCCTAAAGACTCTGCACTCTACTAGCATTTTATCCTGGTCTATCTTAATGTTCTCTTAACCTTGTTTCAATTGCCTTAGTTCGAAGGTCAAACATCTAAATGGCAGAAACATAAGGAATTATGTGGAATGGTAACTAGATAAAAACCATTTTAGGTTGGTGGTTGCTTTGATAGTCATCACTGGATTCCGTGCCTGGCACACTGATTGGTAAGTGGAAGGGACCTAATAGATGTTGGACGGTTAAACAGACTTACGTAGGCAGGCTTATTATGGGTCAATTCTGTCTCTGCTCTCTGGGCAAAGGGTCATTCATGTAAGTGACAGAGGTTATGGGAATTGTTTATTTAATCTCTTGCTATATCTCTCTCCAACCTTTCAACTAGCACTGATAAAAACATTGCTCTCTGCACCTTCTGTGACCATATTTTCCTGGAATCTCTTTATCACCAATATTACTCAGGAGATAGAGCATCTCAAAATAATAACTCCTCTGACGAGAATATCTCTTACATGACCCAAACTTGAGTTAAATCATCAAACCTCAAAGCCCATGGAATTTTAAAATTGGGGGTTGCTGGTGCCGAATATTTCATGATTTTTTTTTCCTTTCTTGCACTTAAAAAAATTCT
Organism: Callorhinus ursinus; assembly: GCF_003265705.2. Lineage (NCBI taxonomy): Eukaryota > Metazoa > Chordata > Mammalia > Carnivora > Otariidae > Callorhinus > Callorhinus ursinus. Next base: position 39,674,692 of record NW_027397068.1, on the reverse strand, counting down.
GTGTATTCATACAATTCTGTGTATTACATAGACACTGATTAGATAACTGACTTTGATTGTACACTAGACTATTTGAGGAAAGATTTTATAGTGAAATTTGGTTGGTTTTCACAAAGCTTAAATGTTTTGTAGCTCATTCAAACTTATCTGTGTTCTCAGATTGACGGTTTTACTTCATGCCACATCAGATAAAGTTTCATGAGTTTATCTCTAGAAAGAAGAGCTTCTTGTCCAACACAAAAATAGGGAGCAGAAAGAGGTGGAGTTTCCTCATGAAATCAGCCACCAGCATGCTGTCTGTTATGAACCCTCATGTTCAATAAAGTTGAGAATGCTAGGGTACTGTAGCAAAAAGTTTTATTGAAGATCAAAGCAAAACAAGCTGCTTTGACTTTATGTTCTGTCTTTTCATTTCCTGTAGGTGGTGAGCTCCTGAATTGTATTAATTACCAAAGTCTCTGATTAGAGGCAATTGGTTTCCTTCCTGCTACTGAAAATGTCAAAAAGCAAGGCTGCCTCTGGATGGACTTCATTTGTGATGATTCCAGTTGGTTCTAAGATGGTAAGAATTAGAATATATTTTGTTTTAGAGGTTCTTTCACATTTCTTGTTGGAGATTATTTTTAAATTCTCCAGTGGTTTGTGTCATAGTCATAAACAAATTGATCACTCTGAGTTCTAACTTACCAATTTTTAAATTTTATTATGTTATGTTAATCACCATATGTTACATCATTAGTTTTTGATGCAGTGTTCCATGATTCACTGTTTGTGTATAACACCCAGTGCTCCATTCAGTACGTGCCCTCTTTAATACCCATCACCAGGCTAACCCATCCCCCCACCCCTCCCCTCTAGAACCCTCAGTTTGTTTCTCAGAGTCCATTGTCTCTCATGGTTCATCTCCCCCTCCAATTTCCCCCATTCATTTTTCCCTTCCTGCTATCTTCTTCTTCTTTTTTTTAAACATATAATGTATTATTTGTTTCAGAGGTACAGGTCTACAATTCAACAGTCTCACACAATTCACAGCGCTCACCATAGCACATACCCTCCCTGATGTCTATCACCCAGCCACCCCCATCCCTCCCACCCCTCACCACTCCAGCAACCCTTACAACAAACAAAAGCCCAGGGCCAGATGGCTTCCCAGGGGAATTCTACCAAACATTTAAAGAAGAATTAATACCTATTCTTCTGAAACTGTTCCAAAGAATAGAAATGGAAAGAAAACTTCCAAACTCGTTTTATGAGGCCACCATTACCTTGATCCCAAAACCAGACAAAGACCCCATCAAAAAGGAGAATTATAGACCAATATCCTTGATGAACATGGATGCAAAAATTCTCACCAAAATATTAGCCAGTAGGATCCAACAGTACATTAAAAGGATTATTCACCATGACCAAGTGGGATTTATCCCTGGGCTGCAAGGTTGGTTCAACAACCGTAAATCAATCAATGTGATACAATACATTAATAAAAGAAAGAACAAGGACCATATGATCCTCTCAATAGATGCAGAAAAAGCATTTGACAAAATACAGCATCCTTTCTTGATCAAAACTCTTCAGAGTATAAGGATAGAGGGTACATACCTCAGGTTCATAAAAGCCATCTATGAAAAACCCACAGCGGATATCATTCTCAATGGGGAAAAACTGAGAGCTTTCCCCCAAAGGTCAGGAACATGGCAGGGATGTCCACTATCATCACTGCTATTCAATATAGTATTAGAAGTCCTAGCCACAGCAATCAGACAACAAAAAGAAATAAAAGCCATCCAAACTGGCAAAGAAGAAGTCAAACTCTCACTCTGTGCAGATGATATGATACTTTATGTGGAAAGCCCAAAAACCTCCACCCCAAAACTGCTAGAACTCATACAGGAATTCAGTAAAGTGGCAAGATATAAAATCAATGCACAGAAATCAGTGGCATTCCTATACACCAACAACAAGACAGAAGAAAGAGAAATTAAGGAGTCGATCCCATTTACAATTGCACCCAAAAGCATAAGATACCTAGGAGTAAATCTAACCAAAGAAGCAAAGACTCTGTACTCAGAAAACTATAAAATACTCGTGAAAGAAATTGAGGAAGACACAAAGAAATGGAAAAACATTCCATGCTCATGGATTGGAAGAACAAATATTGTGAAGATGTCAATGCTACCTAGAGCAATCGACACATTTAATGTAATCCTTATCAAAATACCATCCACTTTTTTCAAAGAAATGGAACAAATAATCCTAAAATTTGTATGGAACCAGAAAAGACCCCAAACAGCCAGAGGAATGTTGAAAAAGAAAAGCAAAGCTGGCGGCATCACAATTCCAGACTTCAAGTTCTCTTACAAAGCTGTAATCATCAAGACAGTATGGTACTGACACAAAAATGGACACATAGATCAATGGAACAGAATAGAGAGCCCAGAAATGGACCCTCAACTCTATGGTCAACTCATCTTCGACAAAGCAGGAAAGAATGTTCAATGGAAAAAAGACAGTCTCTTTAACAAATGGTGTTGGCAAAATTGGACAGCCACATGCAGAAGAATGAAACTGGACCATTTCCCTACACCACACACAAAAATAGAGTCCAAATGGTTGAAAGACCTAGATGTGAGACAGGAGTCTTTCAAAATCCTAAAGGAGAACACAGACAGCAAGCTCTTCGACCTCAGCTGCAGCAACTTCTTCCTAGAAACACCGCCAAAGGTAACTTACCAATTTTTAATTAGAGTTAACATTTAACAAGAAAATTTTACCTGATCCAGTCATAATTTTTATGAAAACATTTATTTCATAATTCTGTGAACTCCTAATTAAATTGCAAAGTTTAAATTGGGCATAAAGTGTTTTTTTTTTATGCTGAGGAGGTTTAAAAAGTATGTATGAAGAAAATACTTATGTTTTTCCTTTTCAGATAGAGTAATCATTTGTATATAATTTTTACTTATGCAATTCCAAAGATAAAATTCCTAGGATGGATAGAGAGTTGGGAAGAAATTTTTAATAGTACCTAAAACTTATGATCACATGAGATTTAACTAAATCACATTTTCAGCAACTGTCTTAAGTAAAATGCAAAATAGTAATTAATATTATTAGCATGTGAGATAGTGCCCAAATTAAATAAGGTTTGAATAAAGAACTATAAGCTCAGCATCACAGAACTTTAGACCAGAAAGTTACTGAAAAAAAAATTCCTGAGTTTCACAGGTGAGAAGATTCAGTTTCAGAGGAATAAACTGTTAGTAGCTGCATTGAGACAACAATCCATGTCTTTTACTTCAAATTCACTACTTTACTCTGTTTTTTTTTTCTAGATACACTCTTGTGACTATATGTATTGAACTATCCATATAATTATTAATTTAAATAGAACCAAATCAAACCTGAGCATATTTTGTAGAGTGCTGTACATTTTGTAGATAAATGTTCAATTACATATTGCTTACTCAGTACTTATTTCCATTGTACAAATAAAAATTATGACAATACAGAAAATATAAAAAGAAAGGAAGAACATAGACAATTTCCACCATCACAGTACACAATTTAGTTTTTACTTCTAGTACTTATCCATGCTCACATATTTTCTGAAGTTGTAATGATGAGGTAATATGATCTTGTTCTGTTTATTTAATTAACATATTATGTCATGACATCTTCATGTTATTATATAATGTTCAAAATTATTACTTTGACAACTACATAATATTTCATTGACTTGCTTTGATATTTATTCAGCCATTTCCCCCTTGCTGAGCAATTAGATCATCTCTAATGTTACTATAAATAACACTGCAGTGAATTTCTTCTTGCACATTGTTTTTGGTACATTGTTTTCTTTGAATTATTTTTCTTTGAATAAATTATAAGTTACTGAATTTTAACTGGATATGAATATTTAAATATCAACAGGGCTCATAGTTCATTTTGCTAAATTGTTTTCCAAAGAGGTTACATCCCATAACTAAAGAATAAAGTTATATTGGCTACTTTGGTTAAATAACACAGGCCCACTTTTACCTGAAGTGGACCATGAAAACAGAGAAGCCACAGGTAGGACTGGCCTTGTCTGCAGAAGCACATCCAGAAGTCTGAAAAAATAACTTACAGGACATTCCCTAAAGATGACCCCCTAGTAGTCTTTCCTGAAATTTCCAACAGTACAATTGCTCAGTACCTTCCTAAAGGGCTAGTTTTTTAATAAAATTAAAACATTTCTAAGCCCAAGAAGGGTAAACATTAGCTTACGCATGTATAGAGTCTAGTTTATATGATTAACTCCCATTACCAGTCATATATGCTTAGACAACATAGACTTAATGCTTCAAAAAAGCATTAAGAAGAAAGAGGTTGAGGGGCGCCTGGGTGGCTTAGTCGGTTAAGCATCTGCCTTTGGCTCCGGTCATGATCCCAGGGCCCTAGAATCAAGCTCCTCGTCAGGCTCATCGGGGAGCCTGCTTCTCCCTCTCTCTGCTCGTGCTCTCTCTCACTACCTCTGGTTGCCATCTCTGTCTCTCTCTTTAATTTCACAAGTTCTTTAGAACTCAGTCAGGCCCTGTCAGATTCAGACAGTTGTGGTGATTTGTTTGCTCATTATTTCTTAGTGTTTCTTTTTCTGGCTATCACTATACAGCTACCTTTTATCGAAAAGCTGCCACGTCCTAGCCACTTTTTCTTTTTTTCTTAAAGATTTATTTATTTATTTTAGAGAGAGAGAGAAATAGAGCATGAGTGGGAGGGGCAGAGATAGAGAAAGAGAGAATCTCAAGCAGACTCTGCACTGACGCAGGGCTCCATCTCATGACCCTGAGATCATGACCTGAGTGGAAACCAAGAATTGGCTGCCCAACTGACTGGGCCACCCAGGCACCCCCCCCACCCCACGCCAAACCACTTTCTTGGGCGCTTTTTGTTCAGGATCTCATTTAATCCTTGCAACAGTTCTATATAGTACTTTTATTTTTCTCTTTCACTTTTATGGAACCAATGTCCCAGAATGTTTACATAATTTGTACAGACTCATACGTTCTGCGTTATGAAGTGCAGAGCCAAGATTCTCCTTTCTCTGATGTTATTCTAGAAAGTACCTCTTAGTGTGGCATAGTTGGGGGGGCTTTCTACTTCAATATGTTAACAATGTTTCTGGGATATCTTGATCCTCTTGGGATTTTCCTTTTCATAAAACTTGAAAAACATTTTAGTTCCTTTTCTCAAAATGTCAGTCATACCAGACATTTATTCTGCTGTTAAATGCGTATCCAGAAAAATACAAATGGGAACCACAACAGTGACCCAAAATGAACTCTATAATGTATTGTGAAATGTTATATAACATTTTGCACTCAGTCTTCATGACTAAATACACCAAAGTCACAACTGATATTTCAAATCAGCAATTTTGTTGCCAGTGAAATCTCAACAATATTAATTCAGATATTAATAACCACTCCGATTTATCTTTTTAGATTCAAGTCCCATAAAAACTTAGGATGACATTCATAACTGAAATGTCTCTAAATATAAGTCCTAAAAGATAATTAAATCTGCTAAAGTGTTTACATCTGAGAAGTTTTTGGAGGAAAAAAAATGTAACAAGAATGTACCTGTGTCATAGCACAGCAACCTCAGATTTAATAATACTTTTCTTCATTTAAGCTGATTTCTTAGCAAATTATTTAAAATTACTCACAAGAATTTGAGTATGTACTATTAGTTGGAATGATCTTGGTGCAAAGTTGAAAAAAAATCATTCTTTTCACTGCTTTGAAAACTTCACCCAAGAAAGGATTAGATAAATTCTAAATTTTTAAGATTTGAAAAAGAATTCTACCACAAATTTAAACTCAGAGGAAAGCACTTTAAATGTATAATTAATATGCTATTAGCAAATATTTAGGATAAAAATATCATACTTAGAACCTCCCCCAAAAACTTACTTTGTGTCTATAATAGGTGGAAAGATACTGGCCATAAGTATATCTTGAAACTTTTACTGTGAAGAAAGAAATTTTACTACTTATTCAGCTTGCCTTTATATAGGTAGTTAAACTCTAAATAGTTATGTAGTTACAAATATTGTTATATGACACATTAGGTCCTGTAAAGGAGAAAAACATGATTCTGTGTAGGCACATAGAGCCCCCAAAATTTTCTTGTAAATGGTTTGGCTCTTAAACATAATTTCTCACAGAAAAATACTTCAAATTATAACCTCCCCCCACCTGAAACCCATTGAATGTTTAATTAAGTTGAACTGTGGTTATTGCATTTGAGACAAATCTGAGTTCAGAGAGGAAGGAAGCAGAGAACACACATTTGTTTCTTTCCTGTCTATAGGGTGGGCTGTGGATAAAATTTTGGCATAGGCAATATATGTTTGGAATCTTTGACTTCATATTTGTTACTCTTCACCTGAGTATTGCTTGCTGCTGAGTTTTTTGAATATGCTGTACTCATTTGCTTTTATAAACTATGCTTGTTGGCACACTACCCAACATCAGCCTACCTCCCAAAGTACTCTGCCTCAAAATATTCTCCCTCCCCTCTTGTCCCTACTGCAGTGCCTTGTATATGGAAGACACTCAATAATTATTCATTGAAAGAATAATTGAAATAAGAGATATAGAAAGTAAAAAAGAGGAGATGGCTCTAGCTGATCTTTTACCTTATAGCCTCCACTTTCCCTACATTTATGTTCTCAGTAAGTTTCCAACTTTCATATGGTTGTGGTTCTGTTGAATGGCTCCCTGGGAGGCAGAGGTTTGAGTTTCAATAAGTATGTGAAGGCAGGGGTGGGAGGGCAACAGTGTGGATATTTTATATTTTTATAATCAGTGTTGATGAATTTTAAATAGTGAGGTTGTATGACTCAAAAGGCCATTATGAATCAGGATAAAACAAGGTAAACACACAGTTGTCACATGGCATAGTAATTCTAGACTTGCTCTATACAGGTACTGTGACGGGATCTTGAAGCAGTCACAGCTCTGTCCTACCCAACATGGAGAGAGGCACAATCAAACAGTGTATCTACAGTGCTCCTGCTCTGCAGCTGCCCTTTACAGCCAACAAAACTCAATGCTAACTGTGGCCGCCGTGGTTATTCATGGGCGAGGTGCCTCCTTAGGCCTTTCCTGTGCTGCATACCTATCTTATTGCTAAGCTGCTTCTGGTTAAAAATTCATGCACATGCTCTTGTATGGTCAAAAGGAGACTTCCTCTGAACAGAACTCACTCAAGGCCTGACGTGGGCACATGGCAGGCTGCTGGCCAAAATGTGCCCACTAAGCCCCTAACAAATGATTCATGAATCTGGGTGACTGGAGAGACAAATGTTTACCATGGAACGATAACAAAAAAGTCTGGGCTTTTTGCCATTTAGGGGGAAAAACATATTAGCTTTCTTATCCTTCCCTGGATAGAGCTCTAAGAAGGTACAGTGCACTCAAGTCAGTCTTTGGATGAGCACATTGAAAAAAAAAAAAAAACGAGACTTTTTATGGGCTCACAATGAAATTGTATATACATATATGATGAAGTGATTCTCTCTCATGGTGACTGATTTGCTTTACCATAAAACGGAGAGTAGGATGATGTTATTATAATTTCACTCTTTCCTATTATATCCCCTCATTGTCTAAGGCTATAGAGCAAAGAGACTGTGTTATTACTCACTGAACACCAAGAATGAAGGCAGAGTTAGATAATGTTTAGGAGCATGGCCTTTGTAGTCAGGCAGAGTGGTTTTCAATTTCAGCGGTGCCACTGTCCGGTTGTGTGACTTTTAGCAGAGTTATTTAATATCTTTCTCTTTTTTACGGTCACTGAAATTAGACACCACATGGTAAGCACTTAGGACAGTGCCTGGAATGGACTAAGTGCTCAATAAATGTAATTGACAATTACTTATTTACTGATATTATTCCTAAAATTACTATTAGGACTAATTTCCACTACAAGCCTTATCGCCAAAGAACCAAAAATATATAGCAATAGCATTATGGCCTGCTAAACTAGATTTGTTTGTTCATCTAAGGGAAGCTATTCGAGAAGAAGTATTTTAAATTAACTATTTGTTTATTATTCACCTTTTCTTGGCTTAAGATCTTATTCCACTCTGTGCTTTTGTCAACTCTTCTCACTATACCTGGTGAAAAAAAATATTACTTTAGAAAATGGAGGTAAGACAAATAAGAGCTCCAAGACAATAGAATATCTAGTACAGTTATATACTCTATTCCAGAGGAAGAAAATTCAGAAAAAAAGCTTTTGGAATTTTATGAATAGTTTATTATTGGTATTCTATGGTATGTATGTACATACATACATATATAGCTGAGCCTTGTCTTTGGGACTGGAATGTGTGACTCAGATGTGCTCATCTTTCCTTCTGACCAACAGAATACTTTTCCTTCAACTGCAGTTTGCTTCTATTTGGCTCTCTGGAAAGCTGACAAGCTGTGTGATGACTCCATGTTCAGCATACAGAGACTTTGCAGGTTCTTTAAAATCCTCATTCAAATATTCAGGAAAAATCTGAGAACATCAAACTATTTTCAGTCATGCTGGAAGTGTACCAGGAAGTTTCCCACCGTGTAGCAGAGTGGAAGTGATTTATTAAATGAGAAAATGAACCATTGGTCAATGGAAAGTTGACAGCTGATAAAAAATGTACAGTTGGAACTCATCTCTTCATGCAAAAAATATTTGAAAAAGGCCAGGAGAATTAAGGTGATGTGTACTACTTATGACACAATCTTCTGACACTCATTCTGTAAGACTATTAATATAAAATATGTTTTTCCAACTTCAAGGTTGAATGATGAAGGAAAGAAAGACATGAAATTTTGGAAACTTACTTCACAGGAGATTTATTTCAGATCCTCTAAAAATATCAGTAGGACCTCATGTAAAATTTCCTTGTAAGGTCCCCTTCCTACAGAACTTCACTTTACAATCCAAACCTCAAGTTCAATCACAGTGTGAGCTCAAGAAGAGTAAGGTAGGAAAGGAGAGATAGAAGCTGACACTACCAAAACACCCTTTAATTACATACCTGTATGCTCTAATAACTGCTTAACATTTTAGAGATTTTTTTTATCATTTATCAGCTTTGAATGAGAATATCAGCAAGATGGCAGAATAAGAAGTCTTAAACCTCTTTCCAGTTTTCCATGTATACCAGTTCTACAACACACAAACCAATTCCTTTTATGTAAAATCCAGACACCACTTAAGAAGTTCCTTCATCCAAACAAGCATAAAACCAGCTGCATCAAACCTGATAGAAAAATTTATGGCACTCACTAACCAGAGTCCTCCCTCCTGGTTCAGTGCAGCACAGTACAGCATGATTGGGAAGAAATCCCCAATCCCCAGTTTCCCCTGGAGAAGGAAAGAGAAGACTGAAAGATACATCTAACATTCAGAATTTTCAAGGGTGGGATGGGAGGCGGGCTGCCAGAGGGATTGGTTTCTGTCTTGCTCTAATCTAAACACTGACAGGAAAGGATGCCAGGTTGAGGGCCACTAAGAACAATGGTGAAAATTTTGTTCACCTCACTCACTCGTGTTTGCCTGTCCCCCAACTCAGCATGAAGCAAGTGAGAGAACACCCCCAACTTCCCAGTTCTCCCTGGAGAAAGAGTTGGATCATGTGTCCAATGCTCTGCTTTCAGTGGGGTAGAAGGCTTTCTCAAGGGATTGGTTTTTGTCTCATTTGAGTTGGAATGTTGATAGAACCTGGGATATGCTAGGTGCCTGGGGATCTTGAGAACAATAAAGAGCTGGACAGTTTATGGCAGTTCCTGAGAACTTGCAGTACCACAGACAGACACCAGAGGAAAAAAGAGATAATGAACTCCTGAAGAAAAAGCCTACAAAACTTCTGTAATTAGAAACTTACCACTATAAACTTCCCTCTTAGTACTGCTTTTACTACATCTCATAAGTGATGACAAATAAGTCTAAGTCAATAAGTTCTAGCCTACCAGAATTTACAACTCCACAGAAAAGGTTGAGAGGCCCCAAGAATCTTTAGCCAAGATAATTGGTGAAGGTATTCCCTATACAAAGCCAATCCATAAAGACTGGGAGAAGTAGCTGTTGTTTTGAGTGTGCAGAGCACAACACAATGTAAGTCACACAGAGAAATAGGGAAACATGGCCCAACCAAAGGAACAAAATGAATCTCCAGAAACTGACAGAAAGAAATAAAGATATGTGAATTACTTGACAAAGAATTCAAAATGATCCTAATAAAAATGCTACCAAATTCAAGATATGATACATGCACATATGGTAATAACTACAAAGAAATAGAAAAATAGACAAGTCAAAAACTGTCACAAGAAATGAAGTAGGACATTATATAATGATAAGAGAATCAATTTACCAGGAAGATATAAACATTATGATTATATACATCAGAGCATCCAAATGTAAGAAGCAAACAGTGACAAAGCTGAAGGGAGAAATCTAAACACAGTAATAATAATAGGCTATTTCAATACTCCACTTTCAATAAAGGATAGAACAACCAGACAGAGCTCAATATGGAAACATAAGACTTGAACAACAATATAGACCAAGTGGTCCTAACAGAAATATAGAAAACTTCCACCCAACAGAAACAGAAAACTCATTCTTCCCCAGGAACACTATCCAGGATAGATCAGACGTTACATCACAAAACAAGTTTTAACAAATTTAAGAAGATTGAAATCATACCAACTATTTTTTCCAAGTGCAAATGAATAAAACTAGAAATTGATAGCAGAAGGGAAACTGAAAAATCCAAAAATATGTGGAGATTAAAGATGCTCCTGACAACCAATGAGTTAGGAAAAAAATCAAAATAGAAATTAGAAAATATCTGGAGACAAACCAATCCAAAGATAAAAAGATAGGGGCACCTGGGTGGCTCAATAGGTTAAGTGTCTGCCTTTGGCTCAGGTCATGATCCCAGGGTCCTGGGATCAGGTCCCCAATCAGGCTCACTGCTCATCAGGGAGCCTGCTTCTCCCTCTGCTTGCTGCTCCCCCTGCTTGTGCTCTCTTTCTCTCTCTCTCACAAATAAATAAATAAAATCTTTAAAAAAAAGAATAAAAAAATAAAAAATAGCATACCAGAACTTACAAGATGCAGCAAAAGCAGTACTGAGAAGGAAGGTCATAGCGATAAACATCTGTATTAAAAAAGAGAAAAAACTCAAACAACTTCACTTTACACCTCCAGAAACTAGAAAAAGAAGAGCAAAGAAAGCCCAAAGTTAGCAGAAGGAAGAAAATAAAAAAGATTAGAGAATAAGTAAATAAATAGAAGATAGAGAAAAATCAACCAAACTAAAAATTAGTTTTTCTAAAGATCAATAAAATTGACAAACCCTTAGTTAAACTTAAAAAAAAGACATGAACAAAATCAGACATGAAGGAGGAGATATCATAATATAGGCAACAGAAATAAAAAATACTATATAAAACTGTGAAGAATTATACACCAACAAATTGGATAACCTAGAAGAAATTTATAAGTTCCTAGAAGCATATAATCTCCCAAGACTGAATCATGAAAAAATAGAAAATTTAAACAGACCTATAACTAGTAAAGAGATTGAAATAGTAATTAAGAAAAACAAAATCTACCAGCAGAGAAAAGCCCAGGACCAGATGGCTTTACCAAAGAATTCTATCAAATTATTAGAGAAGAATTAATATCAGTCTTCCTCAAACATTTCCAAATAACTCATTTTTATAAGGCCAGCATCATTCTGATAACAAAGTTAAAAAAAGACACTACAAGAAAAGAAAACTGCAGACCAATATCCCTGATGAATGTAGATGTAAAATCCTCAACAAAGGGGCACATGTTTGGCTCTGTCAGTTAAGTCTCTGACTCTTGGTCATGGTCTTATGGGTTAAGTGAGATTGAGCCCCAAGTCAAGCTCTGGGTTGAGCTGTGAGTCTGCCTGAAGATTCTCTCCTCTGCCTTTTCCCCCAACTTCTGTGCGCTCTGTCTCGCTTTCTTTCTCAGATAAATAAATCAATCTTTAAAAAAAAATCCTCAACAAAACATCAGCAAATCAAATTCAACAGTATATTAAAAGGATCATACATCAACAATAAATGAATAAATAAAATTAAAATTAAAAAATAATAAAAGAATCATATATCATGACCAAGTAAGATTTTTCCCTGGGATGTTTGGATTGTTCAACATACAAAAGCTGATCAATGCTATATAATATTCACATAGATCTTCTCAATAAATGCAGAAAAAATGTTTGACAAAATTCAACATGTTTTCATGATAAAAACATTTGATGAACTAGGAATAGAAGAAAATTATCTCAACATAATATAGATGGTATATGGAAACACCACAGCAAATATCATAGTCAACATGAAAAATGGAGAGCTTCTCTGTTAAAATCAGGAAAAGGCAACTGTAAAACTCCTACCATAATGTATATTTCTATCTCAAAATTTTGAGATCAAAATATATTTATATACAGTCAATATCCATTGGCTTTCTTTTACTTTTATCAAAAGTCATAACTACAGTTAAGAATATAGTAAACAAAGATAACTAAATATTTTAGATATTTTTAGATTAAGCAATAGTTCAGAGGAATAATTTTTGGAAAGTCATGAAGTAATAATAATGACCACATTCCAGACACTTAACATACAATACATCTATTCTTGCAACAACCATATAAGGAAGTTATTTTATTCCAACTTCAGAAATGAGATTGAAACTTAAAGAGGTTAGGTTATTTGTCCAAAGCCAACTGTTTAGTAAATTGCAGAGCTGGAATCCAAAACTACTCCTGACAATAGGAAGAGATTACCAGCTCAAACCTTTACAAAACTCAAGGAGATAATATAAATCTGTGAATACTGTAGTAGATGTAATGCAATAAGAAGTACAAAGGTCTGTGGATTGATGTCTCCTACGTGATTATTCCCATGTGATCTGCTCATGTGTATACCTGGTTTAGACTTTTTAAATGAATAAGTGAAAGAATGACTCTTTCAAATAAAAAAAAAATTTTTTTAAAGTTGGTGGCTCAGTCAGTTGAGTGTCAGACTCTTGATTTCAGCTAAGGTCATAATCTCATGGTAGTGAGATCGAGCTCCCTGTGGGGCTCCAGAACTCAGCGAGGAGTCTACTTCAGATCCTCTCCCCCTGTGCTTCCTCCTGCTTGCTCTTTCTCTCTCTCTCCCTCTCAAATAATAAAAAAGAAAAGAAAAGAACGAATGGTTACCAAGTTGATTCTAATTAAAGATGACATATTACACATATATTTTCCTTCACTTATCTAAAAACTCACTAAAATAACAAAATAGAACTTACTAAATGAAATCGACAAGGTCAAAGAGTAATGAAAATGATATGTAAGTAAGCAAATGTGGAAAGCTCTAAAGCAAAATAAGTAGCAACTGACATTGTAAGACTGAGAAAACAGGTTCTCAAGACAGTAGTTGGGAAAACAGGAAGCAACCCAGTTTATACCATAATGCCTCAAATGACTCAGTAAAGTGGTATTGGGTACCTGCTTTGAAGCTGGGGCTGAAAAGAGTATTGTTTGAAGGTTTAAGACACTGTTAGGCCTGAGCAGAGGCTTCTGGGAAGATGGTGGAATAGGACGTCCTTGGGTTCACCTCTTGCTGTGGCCGCCTAGAGAGCACCCACGTAGGCATAAATAACCCAGGAAGCAGCCTGTAAAACTGGCAGAATGGACTCTCCACAGTCGGGCTTAGACAAGAGGCCACAGCAAAGCAGATCCACCCCCTCCAATCACTCTTGCCAAGATCTCGTCAAAGCCATGCCACAAGCCTGGCAGTGTGTGTGCAGCCCAGATAAGGGCCAGCACTACTGCAAAGTAAGTCCTGCCCCAGGGAGAGGGGAAGATAACCACACACCAGTCTGACTGTGACCCCAGCAGTAGGCTGGGGGCAGGCAGTGGGTCTGACTGCAGGCCCCAGCCACCAACAAAAGCTTCTCAGGGGACTACACAGGGACAGTGCCTGCAGTTTGGTGCTACTGCATCTCTGGCAAATGCCTGGTCCAACTCAACTCAAGCCCAAGGCAGCCCCGGAACAGCCCACTAACACCACAGGCACCGGACTCTGCCCACAACAGGCAGAGAGCCATTGCAGACAACAGGACTGAAGGCAAACACATCCTAGCCACAATGGTAAGACACCCCTGGAACAACACACGTAGGAGACACCCCCTGAAGCACCAGGTTCTGGGGTACAGACATTGCACTGCAGGACCTCTTCTTCATAAAGCCACTACTTTCAAGTGTGGGAGATGTAGCTGACTTTCCTAACACAGAAAAGCAGACAATGCAAGAGACAGAATGAGGAGACAGAGGAATATGTCCCAAATCAAAGAACAGGACAAAATCAGAGCAGGAGACCTAAGCAAAATGGAGGTAAGTAATATGTCTGATAGCGGATTTAAAGTAACGTTCATAAAGATACTCTCTAGAATTGAGGCAGGACTGCAGGACCTCCATGAGACCCTCCACCAAGAGATAGAAGACATAAAAAAGAACCAATTAGAGCTATTGGACTCACTAAATGGAAATAAAAATAGACCATCTGGAATAAATAGCAAGCAAGAGGAAGTAGAAGAAAGGATCAGTCACCTGGAGGACAGAGTCATGGAAAGCAATCAAGCTGAGCAGATGAAAGGGGGAAAAATATGCAAAATGAAAATAGACCCAAGGAACTCAGCAACACTGTCAGGAATAACAGTCGCATGATAGGGATCCCAGAAGGAGAAGAGCAAGAAAAGGGGGCAGAAGATTATTCTGAAGAAATAATAGCTGAAAACTTCCTGAATCTGGGGAAGGAAAGAGAAATCCAGATCCAGGAGGCACAGAGAGCCCCCAACACAACCAACCCAAAGAGGTCTGCACCAAGACACAAAGTAAATAAGACGGCCAAAAGTAGTGATGAAGAGAGAATTTTAAAAAACAGCAAGAGAAAGGAAAGCAGGTACATACAAGGGAAACTCCATACGGCTATCAGCAGAAACTCTGCAGGCCAGAAGAAAGTGGCATGATAAATTCCAACAGCTAAAAGGAAAAAATCTACAGCCAAGAATACCCTATCCAGCAAGGCTTTCATTTAGAATAGAGGGAGAGATCGAGTTTCCCAGAAAAACAAAAATTAAAAGCAAAACCAGCCACATCCCTGTCACACAAGATTCCATCGGCCTGTGGGTCCCAAATTCACAGTCCAGCCGCCCTCCTGCCGGAGTCAGCATGCGTGGTCTTCCACCTGCTAAATGCCATGTCAACATGCCTTCACCTCAGATTGCCAAGGGCTCAAATTGACACTCTTCCCCTCAAATTCCAGCCCCTGTGCTCCAGTTTATGCACAAAAGTGGGCATAATTATAACAGCAGAATGAAGCAACCCAAACATCTAACTATTTGTGTGGAATATAGAATGGATAAGAGGAGTGTGCTGGCTGAGAACATCTCCAACAAGCACATCAAAGAACAATACATACAGCATGATTCTGGTTAGTAAAAAACAAAACAAAACAAAAACAAACCTGGGAAGAATAAAACAAGATGAAACCAGAGAGGGAGACAAACCATAAGAGACTTCTTAAGCATAGGAAAGAAACTGAGGGTTGCGGGAGGGGAGGTGGGGGGGGATGGGGTAACTTGGTGGTGGGCATGAAGGAGGGCACGTGATAGAATGAGCACTGGGTGTTGTATGCAACTGATGAGTCACTGAACTCTACCTCTGAAACTAATGATACACTATACATTAATTAATTGGATTTAAAATTTAAAAAAAGGAAACCCCCCCAAAAACAAAACAAAACAAAACCCCGCAAAATTGCTAGGTCCTTTAGATCCTCTCTCTCATCCCCTTCTCCCATTCCGGCTGAATATAGGATTCTTTCCCTGGAGAAGACAAAGGAGGCATGCTTTGGGAGATATCAGGAAGAGCTGAGATTTAGGGATCATTACAGAGAACAAGAGAATTCAATGAAGGGTGTTTTTTTTAAAGATTTATTTATTTTTTTCATTTTAGAGAGAGAGAGTGTGCAGAGGGGAGAGCCAGAGGGAGAGGGAGAGGGAGTCTTAAGCGGACTCTGCACTGAATGTGGAGCCCAATTCCAGGCTCGATCTCATGACCCCGAGATCACCATTGGAGTTGAAACCCAGTTGGACTCTTAACCAACTGTGTCACCCAGGCACCCCAATGAAGGCTTTTTATTGAATGTTGAGGCACTAGTTTTCTTCTGCTACACGGCTTCCAGAATACTAACAGGCAGAATATTACGTTCCAAGCAGAAGACTGTAGAATTATTCTCTGGAATTTGATCAGTCCAAAAGAAAAGCCCCGATAATGATATCTAAGCTTCCCCCAATGAAATGGCCCAGTCAGATCACACAAAGAGTAAAGTATACAGGGAGAACTAAGTTTACAATTCGCTTATTTATATAACAATCTTAACTACTTAAGAGTAGACATTCAATGATTGTCAACTTTTGAAAGGATCTGTTCGCATAAAAGGCATAAATATTCCAAAAGAAGTAGAAAGCAACTTGGATAGTCAGTCTGCACAAGGAGAAGAAAAGTTAAAAGAAAATACACACACACACACACACACATACACAAGAATCATTGCTGTCATCAAGCATATGAGAATATGCCACATCTATGAAATAAGAATAGGGCACTATCAAATAGAAAATGAATTAGTAGACATTTTATACCCTAAAATAATCCAGAAAATGGGATCAAAAACAAAATACAATTGCCAAAAACTAAAAGATATGATTATAGAAATTTAAAATCTAATAGAAGGAATGAAATAAGGATGAGAAGGAGGAAAAACAAGAAGTAGAAAAGTAAAAGAAATAGAATAAAGGAAAAAAAGAAAAGATAATTAGAATATTGATCCAGAAGTTCAACATTTCACAAACAACATTTAAGGAAACAAACAAAAAAGGAATGCCTGGGTGGCTCAGTCAGTTAAGTGTCTGATCCCAGGGTCCTGGGATCGAGCCTCACATCGGGATCCCTGCTCAGCAGGGGAGTCTGCTTCTCCCTCTCCCACTCCTCCTGCCTGTGCTCTCTTTCTCTCCCTACCAAATAAATAAATAAATAAAATCTTTATTTAAAAAAGGGGAAAAAAAGAAAGAGAATATTAAGTAGAAGAAATCATAAAGTAAATAATTCAAGATCATTTTACAAAATTGAAAGGCATCGAAAGAAGTACCCAGCACAGTCCTGATAAGGGACTCCGCCAAGGCACACTATTATGAAATTTAGAACAGTAAGGAAAAAAAGAAGATCCTGGAAGCATCCAGAAAAAAAAAAAAAAAAAGCTTACATAGAAAAGATCCCGAATTAGAATGGCTTTAGACTTTTTAACTGCAACACTAGAAACTAGATATCAGTGGAGCAAAGCATTTGAAATTTGAGTGACAATGTCACTCGACTATACCCAAATGACCAATTTATTAGATCTGAGAGTATGAGAATGTTTTCAAACTCATAAGATCTCAAAAATGCTGCTTATGTATACCTTCTCAGAAACTTATTGAGAAGATGTTTCCACCAAAATGAGGGAATAAAGCCATAAAGAGGAAGAGATGGAATCCAGAAAATAGCAGAACTCAAGAGAGAAACAAATGGAATGCGCCAGATGTTGTTGAAGGGAGAAAACACAATCACAGCTGTGGACCAGGAAATCAATTCATATTATAGCAGTTTGAAAAGCTATAGGAAAAACAACAATAATGACAACAACAACAAACCCCTAAAAATCCCCAAACAAAAAACCAGAAAGCAATAGGAGAAATGTATCCACAAAAATAAATCAACAAAACACTTGCATGCCATTCATAATAATGTGAATACTTAATATTTATTCAGCCACAATTATAATCCAACGACACTGAGATTCTGGGGAACAAAGTGAATGAGGAAGTGTTGAGCGAAACAAGCTAACCTTTCATTTTCCAGAATAGAAAGTCAATATAAAATGCCTAAAATTGGAAAACCAAAACTAACACTAAATATGTTATTTAGAAGAACAAAGGTGAGTAACAAAGGAAATAGCCAAAAGACTACAAAGAAGTTGCTTCTGGGAAAGGAAAATGCTTAGGGTGAGGTAGACAGTGTGCCGCCATTCAATAAAAATAATATAGAACTGTTGAGCTATGTGCCTGTGTTATTTTGATTTAGAAAAAAAATTTAATTGTAATAAAAATAATAGGCACTATTAATATTGAAAGATAAATGGATTAATAGATTTTTTAAAATTTTAAGATAAAACATTTATATACAGCAGTGTCAAGTTTTGGCCCAGTTGAAAGGAAATAAATATAAACTTCCTGAAAAAGTAAATAAAGAGAAATGTTTCTTAATCTTCTAGTAGAGCAGTGATGTTCATTTGTTTACATTTTTTTTTTTTTTTAATAACAGCACAGCTTTACTGGCTGAGTACTGCCTTTTCTGTCAAGGAAAAGTTATTCTAAACTGAGTGCTGCAGTCAAAGAGCTGCCGACCCAGGCCTGCTGTTTTCAATTAGCATGCCAGTCCCAATGGCATGTCCGGCTGACGGTGTTTTATTAGGGGTTGGTCATCTCCTCCTCTGAGCCACGTGAACAGCCTGCGGTTCTACATGCTTCCCTTGACCTTCCGGTCTCTCTGGAATAATGTGACCGCTGGAAGCTGAAACCACAGCTGTCTGTCACTTGACTCCCAAAGCTCAATCTTCTCTGCTCTTTCCCCTGGGGACAGAGGAAAAGCAAGTTGATGGAGAGAAAATCTCTTCCCTGAAATGAAATAATGCCTCTTCCTTGAGCTGTTTGAGAAAGGGAATGAATGAGCAGTTGCCTGGCAGAGGTGTAGAAGAAGGTAGTCCTATGAATGTTCAGCAGAGGTCAAGTGGGAAACTTTGCTCCTTTCAGCCAGGAATCCCGTTCCAGGTTGGAAGAGAGAGACTCTTTATGGGTTCAGAGAAGGGCAAGGATATATAAAGCCTTGGCACATAAAAGTCTGAAGAAGAGTGAGTGGACCTGGAATTTAGCCTAAAGAAGAGAAGGTTGAGGGTGATTTAAAATGGATCTCTAGAGCAGGAAATATCATTATATTAGGAATGAGGACCAGATGTTCTCAATCTCATCAGAGCACAGAGAAGGAAGAAATTATAGAATAAGGCAGAACTTCATTGTTAAACACTGGAATGGAGTGTCCATGGAGTCTGTGGAATTCTCCATAAAAATAAGACTTTGGTCTAATATGAGCATTTGTGTGTAGCTTTGCCTAAAGCAGAAGGTATTAAGGAAATGGTGTCTTGGGAGACCGTCCATGAGCATTCTTTGTATCAGAGCCTTTCAGATATATAAGGAACACCCACTGATAGCCACCCCTGAGCCCCATAGCTGTAAGGACCTGATTAAACAATACAGAGTTAAATTTTCTTCTTTTCTCCCTTCTATTCTCTTGGCATTTCTCCACGTGTTTGTAAACATATTGATTACAGTGATAACAGAACAATTCCTCAATTATACCTTTTCACTAACAGATTTGTTCTATTTTGGTGCTAGAGACAGAAAAACTTATTAACTAAGATAAATGTATCTTCATACCTTAGTTCTTGAGATGGGCTGAAATTCTGTTTTGGCACTTAGAAGATATTCAACAAATTGAAAGCTAATAGGCAGTATTTTATAAGCTTGAATGAAAATATTTCTTTTATTTGTTTTTTTCCAGCTTTACTGAGGTGTGATGGACAAACAAAATAGAAGATATATAATGTATAATATTGTGGTGATTAACAGAGTATATGTTGATAATGGATTCCTACCATCTGGTTAATTAATGGATGTATTCATCCATTACTTCACATTTTTATCTAACTATCATCTATTTATCATCTATCTATCTATCTATCATCTATCTATCATCTATCTAATCTATCTAATGTGTGAACATTTAAACTCTATTCTCTTAGCAAACTTTAATTATATAATACAGTGTTGCCAACTATAGTCACCATGTTTTACATTGGATTCTCAGACCTCATTCATCTAATAGCTGAACCTTTATCAACCTTTGTTATCTCTTGTATATTTGATGAAAGCGTTCTAACAGGTATGAACTGATATCTCATTGTAGTTTTGATTTGCATTTCCGTCATGTTTAGTGATGTTGGGCACTTTTTCATGTACCTATTAGCCATTTGTATGTCTTCTTTGGAAAATGTCTATACAATTCCTCTGCCCATTCTTTAATCAGATTTTTTGTTCTTTTTGCTGTTGAGTTGTAGGAGTTCTTTATATATTTTGGCTATCAACCCCTTATCAGATATGTGATTTGCAAATATTTTCTCCCATTTGGTAAGTTCCCTTTTCCTTTTGTTGACAGTTTCCTTTGTTATGCAGAAGTTTTCCCTTTTATTTTTTTTAAAATAAGATAACAGTAAGATCGAAATATATCTTTTTTTAATTCTTCCATTTGCTCTAATCCTTATCTGATAAGTAATTTTACATGCAGGTCCTATAAAATGGAAATACCAGCAGGACCTATATGTCATCTCATAGAAATTTTAACAAGCAAACCAATGATGGATTGGTCACTGTAATCTGTAGTTAGAATAGTTTTCAATTTATATTTCCTATGCTCCAAATTAAAGCTAACATTTTAATTAGTAAAATGACCATGAAAAGGAGGCTGATGGCTAATTACTACTGATTACTCCACTGTTAGCTGATTAATGAGTTCAATCAATAAGATAGCCATGCATTTTGATCAGTTAAACTCATCTGTGTATCTCTGAATCAACTAAATTATACAGGTGTGTTTAATAATCTGGCATAATTTTCATGAAGTTTTATATTATTTGACAAACAAAGGTTATTCAAAGAAAAGCAGTCTACAAATGTACGAATGACAATGATTTGTGTAAGTTGTATATAACTATCTTCTCCTCATGACTAAAGCTTCTTATCAGCATGCTATTTTTCTTGGTACTCATCTTTCACATGGTTGCACTAACACAGAATAACTGCACTTACTTATCAAATAATTTTCTATTTTTATTTATTTTATTTATTTTTTTTAAGATTTTATTTACTTATTTGACAGAGAGAGACACAGAGAGAGAAGGAACACAAGCAGGGGGGTGGGAGAGGGAGAAGCAGGTTCCCCGCTGAGCAGGGAGACTGACGTGGGGCTTGATCACAGGACCCGGGGACCTTGACCTGAGCCGAAGGCAGATGCTTAACGACTGAGCCACCCAGGCGCCCCTCAAATAATTTTTTAAAATAAAAATAGGCAAGCAACATTTCTATAAATGGAAGAGCTTTGAAATCTGTTTTATCTTTCCTTCTGCTTCTGACAAGATTGAATTTAAAGCTATCTCATAAAATGACAGGCTCTCCTGTTGGCTAGCAGGCAGCAAAAGGAATGAAGAGTTGGGGTTAGAGGAAAGAGTGTGAAAGGCTAATATCACATTATTTGTGTCATAGGACCACCGATATTAAAGAATCATGGATGCCAATAATTTGTTACTCACAGTATCAGAAACTGTGCTGCCCCCAAAATACATGATCAGTCGAGAAGCCGGGACAAAAGATATGGCACCTTGAGAACTCCTTTAGCATTACCAAAGTTGGTGCTACAAAATGGATTCAAATACTTTGTGTGCTTTGATAATTTTATTCCCGTAAATCATATATATGATTCTCTTTTTATCAGGCTGCTGATAATCCAAAGCAAGAATGATTATTTTGGCACCAGTAGATATATTTACCTTTAAACTTTGTCAAGGAAAAGAGTAACGAGAACAAACTTGTAGTAACTATTTCTATTTAAAGAGATGTCTATACTAGTGGAATTAATATTTGTATTATAAAATAACTGTCTTTTTGTGCATCCTACTCTAGAAGATACAGCATGTCAGAGAACTATGTCAAAGGGAAGAAAATTGGTTATTTGATGATAGTGAGGATAGATGCCGTAGATCTAAGGGAGGACAGATAAAGGAAAGAAGATGACTGACTCCAACATTCCTGGCTTGAGAGACCGGGATAGACACAGCATCCCCGAATGCAGCCCAAATTTGGAGTGGAAAGTCAGTGTGAGGGAGAAGCAATGCGTTTTAACTATTGAGTTGTAGGTGATGATACAGCTTCCCCCCAAAAATATTCCCTTAGAAAGTACAAATTTAAGATTGACCATGGGTAAGAAGAGAACATTCAGGTTAGAAATTTAAGGATCACCAAAGAAATACAGTGTGTGAAAGCATTAGATTGGAGGAGAAGCTTTCTGAGTTAACACTTGCTTTGGGAAGTTGGGAAAATATCCATAAGTAGATTGTTAGGTAAACAAGAGGCAGAGGTGAGAGAAATAGAAAAGGTAAGGAAGTGTAGGAATGTAGAAGCTGTATTTCTGCAATGTTTCATGTATTTGTATATCTATGTGACTCTCTACTAAAACTTTTTCTTCAAATTATCATGTAAAGAAGATTGGACAAAAATATATGCTATATAATAATACAAATTGATAAAGGCATATAAAATTTTACAGCAATTATTATATTCCTTCCATGAAAACATCATGGAAAAAATGCAAGGTTAAAGGGATCTAAACTACTCTGAAATATCTGTGATTGACCCATATGAAATCAGAACTCATAGTAGTTGGGCTCTTAGTAGTTGGACTCTGAAAGAGCCTAATTCATTTTTTGTGTGTTTTTTTTTCATGAGAAATATAGCTAAAAATAGAAAAAGAATTACTCATGAATTTTTATGAGATCTGTGATTTTTTTTATCAGAAGTTTCCACTGACTTAGCTTCAATTCAAGAGGAAAACAATTCTCTGACAAACTTAATTATCTAAATACAATATTTTGGCCTGACTAACTTTTTTCTCTTTCTCTTTTAAGACATTCCTGTTTACATTCTAAGTTTCCCAGGTTGGTGTACCTTTGTAACTTTTCATTTTCTTTGCAGAACTGCATTTGACTATGTTCAATCATTGGTCACTATTTGAAATAAGTTGTAGCTGTTTTTAGACAAACAGAACCAGGAAAAATTCCATTATGAGAAGTGAAAGAGGGTGAAACTTTTCCTTGAGTATAATTTAATAATTTATACTCAGTGGCTTTTAAACCATTTGACAATCCAGGGGTGAATTTTTGGTTGACCAGACTCAGTTATGTTCTGATGGGAACCATGTGCTTCTCAGTAGTTTCTAAGATTTTGACCCTAGAATCAGTTAAGTTTTGATTTTTGTGAGGTTCTGTTTTTCTTGGAATTGAAATATGAATCCATATTTGCCTGTTTTGAAGATTTTTCTGGGTGTATTTTATGGTATTAAAAGACCATTATATATGGAATTAACCACAGACTTTTCTATAACCTAACATGTTCCACAAATCCCCAGATAGCTTCAAAATATTTTAAGTTGGCATTTGAATTTTTCCCATGATTCATGCATAATTCTATCAATCGCCTCACTTACTGACGCCTCCATTGAGGGACAATGATGTGCTCAGGATTTGTCTCTGAATTTAAAGGGCATTTTTGTAAATTAGACTCAACTCTTGAATACTTGGGGATTGATTAATGTTAACTTGTGGAGGCAAACACTGAGACGACTCAATTGTGAACTTCTATAATTTCAACAAATTATCAAAAAGTTTACATTTTGGAGGGCATTTTCTTTCTGAAAGTAAAAATAACCAATAGACAAAAGATTCAATTTAATGGGTGAATCTAGAAGAAACTAAATGTGTATAAACTAGCCCCTTTCTCTTTCCACTCTCTTTTCAGAAGAAGGTGTCTGGTGGTCCAGGACTTCCTATGCCTGTGTGTATAAGCTTATCTAATTCTGAGAATCAGTATTAGGAAGTCCACTTGCCCAAACATTTAAGCCATATGCTGCTTCATCAGCTTTATCATGGATCATTTTATTCTCCATCTGTCTTACTCTTTTGTCCTACTTTTTATTTGGTTTATGAACCAAGCAGGGTAAA
Source organism: Callorhinus ursinus (assembly GCF_003265705.2). Lineage (NCBI taxonomy): Eukaryota > Metazoa > Chordata > Mammalia > Carnivora > Otariidae > Callorhinus > Callorhinus ursinus. The sequence continues at coordinate 39,650,642 of NW_027397068.1, read as the reverse complement.
GAGCTGTTCTTCATTGAACCCCTCAAATCCTAACACTCCGCTCCTGGCCAATAGCCTATCATTCATGGTTTATCATACAACAAATACTTATACTGGGTACTGTGCTAGGTGCTGGTGATGGTGAAAGGGAAGGCTCGGTTCCTGCTCTCATGGGCTTGCATCTAACTTGTGAGTGAATTATAAGGTCAGCCCCAAACCCAGGCAAAGGCTATTATATTGGCTGTGAAGCTGGAGAAGTTAGGTAAGAAAGCGAAGCAGATTCTACTAAACTCAGCTCCTATTCCAAAAATTGACAAAGGATAGATCTATTAAAATGTAAACAGTTCAGTTCAGTAAAACTTCGGACATTTTTAATGAAAGAATTTGAAATGTATAGTATCTTTGAACTAAATTTGTATTATTTTTACACTTTTAAATGAGGTATGCAGAATAGAGTGCTCCCAAATGTTGGATATGCCCTAAATAATGTTTTAATTAAATCCATTTGGCTACTTTTGCTTTAATTGTAATTTGGCTTATGTTTAAGCACATTCCTCTTCCCCCTTGTCTCCATGATTCCAATGATAGGGAGTTTACAATTCTATGCTTATTTCTTAGTCTGTTCACTATGTATTTAATAAATGACCACACTGTGAATCTGTACCTCATTTATAAGTCCATCTCCAAAATGGTTTTCCTCTTTCTTGAACAGTCTTACAAAATTCAGGAAAAAAAAGTTAAAGGAAAATGGATGAATCCTGGAACTTTCCTTATATTAGGCACAGAACTATACAGAAAGAATGTCTTTGGAGTATATACGATTAGCTCCAGAAAATGAGTGGAAACATTTCCAAAACCTAGCCAGTGTTTTTTCCACCTGGAACCAACATCATCATTTTGCCTGAGACCCAGCCTATTTTAAATTCTCTTTCACTCTCAATCCACTCCCAGACCAAGGTCTACCCAGGCTAAGTCTGTCACCCTTAACAAGCTGGATAACGTCAGTGTACTGGGATGGATTTTTGCTTTCTCAAAAATACTCTGTTCCAAGAAATATAATGCCTTTTTATTAATTTTGAACAGTAAATGTATGTACTGTTCATAGAACATGCCAAAATAGTTTAAAAATGACACTATGGAAAGTCATTAGCCAAGCCCTTTGCAACTTTTAAAGATAGAATTTAAATACAGTTTCAGACACTCTCCTAAAAACAATCTTTATCTGTTTCTGACTGTGACTGATTTTGACTCTGCTAGGAAAATCTCAGGATGGAAATTTCCTGAGCCGACAGGAGGTCATGCTAAATTGAGCCACCACTCTTGGGAGGTGGAAGGAGTTAAAGAATGTAACTGGATTTATTTCTCATTAGTTATATATCCATAAAAGTATTGAAGAGTAACTTTCTAATTTCCCAGTTTTAGAAATAGTGGATCATTTTTTCCATTCAGCTTCTCATAGCAGGATGGGAGCAAAAGATACCTAAAACAAAGCTTCAACTCATTTGCAGCATGTTTAAAAAATTTTTCCCCCAAGAGAAGAAAGTTGTCTTTTTCTTTTAGTTTTTCCTATTATCTTTTCCATGGCACATGATTGGGATATCAAAAGCTGATACGTTGTACTCCATAAGTGGATCTCTAACATTTAAATCTAATGGAGATGCACACAGAATTTCATTGAAAGTGTGATTCATGTAGACCAAACCAGAGACCATCTGTGCCTACCCTCCACCCCTCAATTTATCCTTTCTTAAGAAAAACTATTTCTTTGTTACTAGATATACTTTATTCACTACTCACATTAGTAGACACCCTAAAAACTAAAACTTTGATATGCAAGATGACATTTAACTCAGTATTTGAGGGAAAGCCAAGAATTGAAGGCAAAGGGGATTTTGGTTCTTTTTAATGACTTCCATTCCTTTCTCAACTTTTAAAAAGGAATTTTTCTCTTGTGCTCCTTGCCTGGCATCCCCTTCAGCCTTTTTTGTCTCATCTTTTGATATCAGTTTTCCCCCCAAAACCAATGTAACTTTATAAATCAGGGATAGCTACTACAATGCTATATAACAAACCACTCAAAGATCTAGCACGTTGTGACCACAGTTGTTTATTTTCCCTTCCATTGGTCTGTGGTTTGTCTGGGGAGACTCTGCTATAGGGTGTAAGTTGGCTGGGCTTGGTCCCAGGCTTCAGACTGACTGCAAATGGACTGTGTATGTCTCTATATATTACTAGGACCAGAAGTTCTCCGAGTCATGGTCCCCTCACAGTGGTTCACAGGAGGCCAAGTAAGTAAGCAGGTAAGTGTGAGGTTTATGAAAACTTTGGATCAGAGTTCTGTACTAACTGGCCAAAAACTTCACATGCCCAACTCCAAAATCAATGAAGTAGGAAAATATACTTCACCATTCACATGCACTGCCAGGCTCATGGCAAATGCGGGAATTGAGAAAAATGATCAGCTCTATTGCAATGACCAATAGGAAGAAATATGGATGGGTGGAACATCCCATTGTTTCTTGACTTCACATCAGGCTAACCTGATGTAACTTGCCATTGGTGTTATATATCACAAAAGGTATCATTAGGAAAAAAATGTTTTATTTAAGAAAATTGTTCATATACATTTTATCAACCCCCTGTAATAATACCAATCATAGATAAATACAGAAGATTTTACAGCCAGATACGTGAACATTTACTCAGACATTTGTCATTTTCCCACATTCATTCAAACATAATTATGCTTCTTTAATCCCAGTATATCCTTAGATATTACCATGACTTTCCTTTAGTCCATTTATCTCACTGTGTTTTAGGTAGAGCAAGAAATTAGAAAAGTTGTGCAAAAAAAAAAAAGCTAAAAATTAGAAAATGAGAAAAAGAAAAATGCCTAGGAAAATGTGGATGCTAAGTACATAGGCTGAATCAGCTCTGGTGATACCCATTGTGAGCCTGTGCAGAGTGAATAGACTGGAATCTGAAGTCAGTATCCAGTGAGCCCTAATGAACATCACAATGAAGCAGATTCCCACCTTCATCCTAAACATGTAATGTTAAATGTGTAGGCAAAGCCAGTAATAATAAAGTCCCACCAACTAATAAGGAGCCAATTCTAGTAAATAAAGCACTGATTTGACCCAATATGTATTCTGTGCCTGGAACATAAGTAAGTGCTCATAAGTATTATCCATTGTTGTGTTTGTTGTTATTGTTGTTGTTGTTGTATATCCTGTACTGTGTCAAGTGTTGCAGATAGACTGTCAGCAAAACAGATATAGTTGCACTTATGCAAATTGTCCAGTAACCTCAAAATTGATTTTTATAATATCGACTAAATCTCTACACAATGAATTTGATTTAAGAACTGTTCTTGTGAAAACTGCCCAAGGGTTTTAGTTTCCTGGGTGTTCAGTTTGAATCAATGACTGGGTGTGGTTACAAAGGAAAATCATTTTTACTTATAGGTTAATGAGTAGAGATGTATTTCCCCCAATAAGAGAAGTTTTCCTACTTTGCTCTTGACCAGTCAACATATGGAATACTATATTGAGATTATATCGAGTTCTAACATTTAAAGAAAATTACTGAAAAATTAGACTGTGCACAGAAGAAGGCACCCAGGAGGATAAAATGTCTAGAAATTAGTTTATAGGAAGAAAAACTGAAAGAACAATGAGAATTATCTTAAATGAGAGAAACAATAATTATAATGTTTCTTAGTAAGTATTTAAAGGATTGCTGTGGTCAAGATATTATCTTTGTTATTATAGAGGTTAAAATTTGGCATAAAAACGGAACTAACTCTTTAGTATAGATATAACTATACTTATTGATATATTTAAACAAGGGAATAGCTACCTATACAGTTTAAGATCTCCTTCCTGGAAATATTCAGGAAAGATTGAACGGTATTCAGGGTTATTTGCAAATTTAATATTGCAGGATATAATTCTATGCTCCCAATTTTCCAAAGAAATAAGCTTATATCCTGACCCATTAATTTATTAATTTATTTACTTTTTCATTCAACAAATATTCTTTGAGAATCTACCGAATGTTGTATACAGACCTTGGCAAAAGGAATAGAACAAAAACAAGACAAACAAACTCCTTGCTCTTATGAACCTTACATTCTAGTAAGTGAAACGTTGACAAACTTGTAAAGAAGTAATTTCAGATTGTGATAAGTTCTCTTAAGAAAGTAAATGTCTTTAAAATTACTTGTTTCAAGAATATAAAAATTGCATGTTTTGTTTGTGCCCTTTCCCCCAATCCAACTCCATTGTTTTCAATCTCCTTTCATTTCCATGCTCATATCAAAATGTTTAAGTCATTATATAGTATAGAAGAGGGAGGAATATAAATACGCACTAGACAGACCTGCATTCATCCTAGGCTTGAGCATTTACTAGTTATGTGATTTTAAGCAATTTACTTGTCTACTTTGACCATCACTTTCCTATTTATAAAATTTGGGAAAATGGAAGATTTAGTGAAAGGATAAAATGAGATGCCATGTAGGATAGTTATCTTTGCTACTAGTTCTTCATTTGCATCTCCCCTCCATGCCATCCCCATGTACCCTTTCATAGTTCCATTTCTTTCTTCTCCTACCTAACTCTGTAGCCAGGAGGGGCTGATCCCCAAGGACTGCATCCTGATTTCCCTTATTGATTGGCTTACATTAAAGTTCAGCCAGTGGAAGTGCTGGCCCAAGATTAGAAATTGCAAGGAGAGAGAAGTCAGAGTTATTTTTTCCCTAATGCTTACATGCCTTGGCAGGGATATTCAGAACTAGGGGCATCCACCAAGTGGTCCCTTTTTTATAATTCTAGCACTCTCTGGGGTCAAGGAACTTTATTTCCTCCTTGAACTTTTGATCCTAGGACTGTATATTTTCCTGCTGACGTTAGCGTATGGGTGCCTCAGTATCCTTTCACCCTACATATACACCCATGGATGAATACACCCACTGTTGACATCTTTTCACTTAACTATCTGGGGAGAATTTTGTTTTCTATAGGGATTCTGACTGAACAGTACTGGGCACCAGACATAACTTCGCAAGGTAGATTCTTAATATGGTATTCTGAAATTGGTTTGTTAACATATTTAATGAATACATGGTCTTCCTGGAGGAAAATGGGAGACTGGTAATGGCATGTCATGGAATCATAATTACTCAGTGCTGATGTGGGATGAAGACCCAGATATCAAATGGCTGTTGCATTTGTTTTCTATGACAGTAATGATAATTACAAAGAATATGGGGTATACCAGCTATTTCTGACTATCCTGGGAGCTTACAAAAACAAAAAGATAAGTACAGGACTTAAATTTCAAACCCAAAGCACTAGTGGAGAGCTCAAAAGCGTCTGTGGTGACCTTAAAAAAATCTCTTCTCTTTAGTAAATATAGGGCAGCCATGCCTGAGGATTGGGCCCAAAAATATAATAGTCTAGGTTTCAGAATTGCTATATTACATAAATGTACAGCATCAGCACAGATCTTATGACAAGGTTAGAGCATTGCTTGAGAAGCTGGACTTGAGACTTGGGATGAGCATATTTGGATAGACCCATTTGAAGTCTGAACTTTGATTCCCCAAATCATCTCAAGATTTTTTTTTCGTGTGGAAAAAGTAGCCTCTCTTTCCCTGTGTGAGAAAATAATCTTTCTATGCATAAAGACCTTTCAATGACCTCATCTGAGCTTCTTCTCACAAAGGGATGCTAGTTACTAATACCCACCCCCACCATCTCTCTTCACCTCTATATCCATAACTAAAGCTAGATCCCAGAATGGCTCAGGTGGAAAACTGATAAGCCTGCTTCCAGAAGAGATAGAGTATGCATTATTATAAGACCTGGAAGATCTTTTTAAATTGTATCAGTAGGAACCTGATGAACTGTGTGGGGATGGTTTCTATGAGTATTATGCTAAAGGAGATAAAATATAAGGTTGAATTGGCTCAACTTACCTATAAGGCTTACTTGCCTAGCATTTTGAATTTAGCGTGCCAGCCAAAGCAGCTTTAAGTACATTTAGTAGTTTCCTTTGTTGACTACAGAAGCCTGGATTTAATGAAAATCAACATTTCATGATGTCAAAATGGCAGAACTTCCTTGCCCTAATGTGGAGAAAGGAACCAAAGGTTTAGAGAATTGAGACTTTTTTTTTTAAGATTTTATTTATTTATTTGACAGAGAGAGACACAGTGAGAGAGGGAACACAAGCAGGGGGAGTGGGAGAGGGAGAAGCAGATTCTCTGCTGAGCAGGGAGCCCGAGGTGGGACTCGATCCCAGAACCCTGGGATCATGACCTGAGCTGAAGGCAGACGCTTAATGACTGAGCCACCCAGGCACCCCAGAGAATTGAGACTTTTAAGGTAGATTTATTGTATAAAACCTACACACCTTCCTTTTATGTCCATTAGGAGATTCCAGAGAACACTCTTTCCATTTAGGCAATAAAAAATTCAGAGAATTCACAAAGAAGAGAGTGGCGTCCTTGAGAAGTTCCAAGGTGGCTGTGTTTGGAAAACTGAAAATAAAGGTGAAGGATCCTGCCATTGTATAGGCTCTCTCATTTCTTGGGATCTCTTGTTTCAGTGGGAATAACACCATCCTGGAATAGGAAAGACCATGTGGTAGTGCTTAACCCTTAGAGAAAAGGTGGTTACAATTACCATAACCAGCCTCAGAGACAGAGTGGCAACCACTGTTTTGACCTCCAGAAATCTGTGGCTGTGGCTAATTGATGACAATGTCCCTGGTATAAAGTGGACAGGCAGCCAACAAGGTATTACTTGATCTATATAATTGGAAAAAGTGTATGTCTGGTAAACAAAAACCTAACTTGAGCTGCCAAAGGGGAAATTCATTACTTCTTATAATCCCACTAGAAAAAGGTGAAAGATTTATGCTAGATTTCCAGACCTAGGACATTCTTAAAGAAAAACCCAGGAAATCCACCCCCTGGAGAACGACTGGGTTATCAAAAACTTAATCTGATTGTAGCTGTTAGTCCAGAAGCCATATTTTTACTGGAGAAAATTTACATGGTCCCAGATTCCTAGGATAGTAACTACTCACTTGGAAACCTTTTTTTTTTTTTTTTCAGTCCCTAGGGATGTTATATGAAGCTTCTGACACAGGGCAGACACACAGAATTTGGGGACAAAGCAACAATTTCTTCATTTAAGAAGCAGTTCTTAGGAAAATAGAGAAAATCTATTATTTTTGTTTTTGTCACGTAGATGTCCAGCTGGAGACCCTTGTAGCTACATACAGCTGGCTGACTACATGCTAAGCATTGAAATGCAAGAATACATGGTGCATGCAATGTCTATCATATTTATATAAAAGAAGTTGCTTGCCCTGGAATTTCTCTCTATCCCCTTTCCACAAGCTGAAATATAGATATTCACGACCTATCTTTCACCATGCAGATGAAGATAATTTACTAGGTATACTAAATGTTGTGAACCTGAGTCCCTGGATGACCACATGGAGCAGAGCTGTCCCACCAGCCCAGACTAGCAAAAGGTTTTATGAGCAAGAAAGAGAAAAAAACAAAACGAACGTACATAATATTTTGTACTATTCTCTGGAGTCTCTCTATATCACCAGCTAAGCCTTAACTTTAATACATTTTGAAAACTGAATGTTGTGTTACCCCATTTCCCACCTTTCCCCACTGTTACTAGGATAAATTCTTCACTATCCCTTCAACCTAATTAATAATCAAATAATTATAACCTTAAAGAACACGGGGTGCCATTTTTTAGCTATTTGTTTGGAAAAGAATAAATATGGTAATAATATTCACTATGAGAGAAGATGTGGAAAACAACTTTCACAAATTTTGGTGGAAGGATAAATTGTTACAAGCTCTTTGGAGGATAGGTTGGCATAATCCATCAAATTTTAAAAGCAAATAAACTGATCAAGCAATGTTGCTTCTAGGAAGCCATTCTATATGTGCACAAAGTTGTGTTTATAAGAGCATTCACTTCAGCACTGTTTGTAATAGCAAAAATCTGGTAAAAACTATCAATGGGAAAAGTCTTAAATTAGGGTATGTCTATATTTTGAAATTTGATACCACCATTAAAATGAATGAGGTAGGGGCACCTGGGTGGCTCAGACGGTTAAGCGTCTGCCTTTGGCTCAGGTCATGATCCCAGCCCCACATCGGGCTCCTGGCTCAGCGGGGAGCCTGCTTCTCCCTCTGTCTCTCTCCCTGCTCATGCTCTCTCTCTCTCTCTCTCTCTGTATCTCTGTGTCTCAAATGAATAAATAAAAAATCTTAAAAAAATAAAAATAAAATAAAATGAATGAGGTAAGTCTATATATCATGATGTGAATAAAGAAAAATTTCCACAATATTACATGAAAAATGTAAGATATAAATTAATATATGTAGTTTATGTTCCAACTTTTATAAAGAAAATCATCTGTATATTTATACAAATAGATATGTAGACAATACACACAATACAACACACACTCAGAAATAGAAATTGATTGATAACACAAATTTTATAAGAAAATATTTCAACCCTCTTAATTTTTAACTATATGTCAAAATTTCTTGAATTTTATATAGTTATATAGTACCTCGATAGTTAAAAATAATAAACATAAACTATCAAACTGAAAAAACTTTAAAGGGCTTTTCAGGGTCCTAGGGTCTGCTTTGGGAAAAGTTATTCTAAATCCAGTAACATACTTTCTTTTTTAGAGAGCAAATCTATAATACATGCCTTCAAATCTGTTACACTTTTTAGAACATTTATTATTATTATTATTATTATTGACTAACTTGACTTCAAATTTTCAAATGTAAATGATGTTTTCTCAAGGTTAATTCATATTAAAAAAATCCTGAGGTTTTCAAACCTAAGAGAAAATCTTATAAACAGATAATGTGTAATTGATGCGATAAATCATCCTGGATAAATGCCTGGTTTGTTTTAAATTCGGTTAACATTAGGAACAGAAAGAATTCAAATTGTCCAGAAGCTTACTGATGTTCAACATTCAGTATTTTAAAAATCACATTAACAACAGTGGCAACTTATGCTCACTGATATCCCAAGTCCCCTTCTGGATAAACCTTGCCAGGAAAATTTAACTTTATTCCTAAAGGCATTGTTTCAGTCTAAAGAATCATATGCACAGACTCCAAACAGAGGAATTACTACTAACAAAATTTCTGTTTGCTGCTCCTTGATTACCTCTGTAGCACTTTAATACTCTTGATGCTTGAGGAAGGTAAATGGTCATGGAATTTACTTTCTCTTCTTGTATTACATAAAGGGTTATGCTTAAACCTGAAGTCCTTAATCTAAACAGTCTTATCAAGGGAATAGTTATGACATATTTTAATATAGGTGCAATACGTACCAGATATTTTCCCTCCTTTTATAATTCACAAGATTGGTCCTTATCAAGTGTCACTGTTAATAGCAATGCTTACCCATCTTAGGAATCAATGTTTCTTTTTTTCTCTCTCTCTTTTCTTTAATTTGAGTATAGCTGATATAAAATGTTACATTAGTTTCAGGTGTTCAGCATAGTGACTCAACTTCTCTATACCTTACGCTGTGCTCACCACAAGGGTATACCAACTGTCACCAAACGACTATTACAATATCATTGACTGTATTCCCCATGCTGTGCCTTTTGTTCCCATGACATTCATTCCATAAGTGAAAGCCTGTATCTCCCACTCCCCTTCACCCATTTTGCCCATGCCCTCACCGCCCTGCCTTCTGGCAGCCATCAGTTTGTTCTCTGTATTTATACATCTGCTTCTGCCTTTTGTTTGTTTATTCATTTGTTTTTGGGTTTTTTTTTTTTTTTTAGATTCCACATATGAGTAAAATGATATGGTATTTGTTTTTCTCATTCGAACTTATTTCACTTAGCATAGTACCCTCCAGTTCCATCCATGTTGTCACAAATGACACAATCTCATTTTTTATGGTTGAGTAGTATTCCACCCCCTGCGGCTCCCCCCCCCCACAGAGCACATCTTTCTTATCCATTTTTCTATCAGTGAACATTTAGATTGCTTCCACATCTTGGCTATTGGAGATAATGCTGCAGTAAACATAAGGGTGTACACATCTTTTTGAATTAGTGTTTTTATTTTCTTTGGGTAAATATCCAGTAGTGGAATTACTGGATCTTATGGTATTTCTATTTTTAATTTTTTGAGGAACCCTCATACTGTTTTCCATTGTGGCTCTGCCAATTTACATTCCTACCAACAGTGCACAAGAGTTCCTTTTTTTCCACATCCTAGCCAACACCTGTTGTTTTTGTGTTGTTGATTTTAGTCATTCTGACAGGTGTGAGGTGATATCTCATTGTGGTCTTGATTTGCATTGCCCTTATGATTAGTGATGTTGAGCATCTTTTCATGTGTCTGTTGGCCATCTGTTTGTCTTCTTTGGATAATGTCCATTCAGGTCCTCTGCACATTTTTTTTAAATTAATTTTTTTGTTTTCTTGGGGTTGAGTTGCATAAGTTCTTTATATATTTTGGATATTAACCCCTTATCAGATATATCATTTGTAAAGTTCTCCCATTCAGTAGGTTGCCTTTTTGTTTTGTTGATGGTTTCTTTTACTGTGCGAAAGCTTTTTATTTTGATGTAGTCCCAATAGTGTACTTTTGCTTTTGTTTCCCTTTTCTTGGGAGATATATCTTAAAAAATGTTGCTATGGCTAATGTCAGAGAAATTACTACTTGTGTTGTTTCCGGGAATTTTCATGGCTTCAGGTCTCACATTCAGGTCGTTAATCCATTTTGAGTTTATTTTTCTGTATGGTGTTAGGAAGAGGCCCAGTTTCATTCTTTCGCATGTAGCTGTCCAGTTTTCCCAACACCGTTTATTGAAGAGATTGTTTTCTCTATTGTAGATTTTTTCCTCCTTTGTTGTAGATTAATGGACCATATAAACATGGTTTATTTCTGGGCTCTCTATTCAGTTCTATTGATCTATGCGTCAATTTTTGGGCCAGTAGCATACTGTTTTGATTACTACAGCTTTGTAGTATCCCTGGAAATCTGGAATTGTAATTCCTCCAGCTTTGTTCTTTCTCAAGATTGCTTTGGCTGTTCGGTGTCTTTTGTGGTTCCATACAAATTTTAGTATTATTTGTTCTAATTCTGTGAGAAATGCTGTTGGTATTTTGATAAGGATTGAATTGAAACTATAGATTGCTTTGGATGATTATTCTTTCAATACCTGAGCATGGAATATCTTTCCATGTGTTTGTGTTAGCTTCAGTTTCTTTCATCAGTGTTTTGCAGTTTTCAGAGTACAGGTCTTTTACCTTTTTTGTTAAGTTTATTCCTATGTATGTATTCTTTTTGATACAATTGTAAATGGAGTTGTTTTCTTACTCTCTCTACTACCTCATTATTAGTGTACAGAAAAAGCTACTGATTTCTTTTTTTTTTTTTTTAGGATTTTATTTATTTATTTGACAGAGAGAGAGAGACAGTGAGAAAGGGAATACAAGCAGGGGGAGTGGGAGAGGGAGAAGCAGGCTTCCCGCTGAGCAGGGAGCCCCATGTGGGACTAGATCCCAGGACCCTGGGATCACGACCTGAGCTGAAGGCAGATGCCTAATGACTGAGCCACCCAGGTGCTCTGAAAAGCTACTGGTTTAAATATTTCTCCACTTCGGAGGATGATTAAGATTTTTTTCGCACTTCTACAGTTCTCAGCTTGGATATGGGCATGTTTTAGGGAGTCCCCTTAGCTTTGAAGTTGCTTTTCCAATCTTATTTCTTTTGTCTTCTGGGAGGATTGAAAGGACCCATTTTTACAGTTTGAATTTTTCAAGTAAGAAAAATATTTCCTTTGCATTTATTTGAACTTTTTTTTTTTTTAATCACTTGGAATTGGCATGAAATTGGTTGGTTTGGTTTGGTTTAGTTTTCTTGCACATAAACTATTGCATAAAACCGTGGTTTTGAAGCATGGTCCCTGATCGGCAGCATCTGTATCACTTGGGAACTTGTTAAAAGTGCAAATTCTCATCCTCATCTCAGATTTACTGAATCAGAAAGTCTGGGTATTGGGGCTAGCAATCTGTTTTTAACAATTTCTCTGGGTAATTCTGAGGCACACTAAGTTTGAGAACCCCTGGCATAAGATAATGTGAAAAGTGGCTTAGCATTTCCATATAATGCAAATCGAACTAAGTAATTTGTACATTGTGTTGAGGTGGATTCTGAAGCAGATTATGGGGTCATCAGAAAAAGTACTTTGAATTTGAATGCTATTGACCCCTGGTGGGGAGGGGTATGAATAGGGGCAGAAGTGGTTAATTCCTTAGTCTCTTGTTTCAAGTACTGCTTTTTAGCAGAAAGTACTTGAGTCTTGGTATTTCAAGTGCAACCTGAGAACCAACATCTTCAAAATTACCTGGGAGCTTAAAGGAAATTCATCCAAGAATCTGCACTGTAAGTAGACCACTTGGTGAATCATAATTAATCACATTAAAATGAGAGGAGCCATTGACTTAGTGATTACCTGGTAGCCTTTAGTTCAGTGTCAAGGGGCTTCCTCTTGCACATTGGTTATGATTCACACTTTTCTGATGACTAAGCTTTGCTGGATTCTCAGCCTGTTGCATTTATTGACTTTTGTTAATTGAGATTCATAAATATGAAATTCTTGGGTCAAAGACTGTCTTTTAAACTTTGATAGATACTGCTGAATTGTCCTATCACCAACAGTTTGTGAAACTTCTTTTTTTCTTTTTTTAACCCTTTGCCATACTGGATATTTTTAAAATGTTTATTTATTTATATATTTATCTGCCAAAACTAAAGGTGAGAAATGACATCTCATTTTCATTCTATTTTTGGTTATTTGAGTCTTATATGTTGGAATATTGCTCCCTTTCTGCTGTTTGTGTTTAACTTTATGCTATTGTTGATGATCTATTATGTGCCATTGCATTCCTAATAATAGTTAATGCCTATATAATCCTACAAGGTAGGTTTTATACAATTTAGACCTGAAGATATTCAGGCTCAGAACAATGAAATCATTTGTCCTCTAAGTCACACACACATAGGTAATGAATGACATATATGTCATATACACAGATTAAAATTCCAGTTCAACTCAAATGTCCATGTATTTTCTAACTTTTGCTATCTCTCTGTTCAAATAATAAGAACAAGAAAAGTGAGAAAAAAATGGATTCAAGAGCTTTGAGAAAGAGTAAAGAGCTGAAACTAACTATCATGGGTAAAAATTGTCTAGAAAATATTGTGAGTTAAAGCACTAGTGAGTTCATGTGAGAAATAAAAATAAAAACAAACAGGATGTTATTCAGGTTATGCTTTAATATTATAACTCGTTGAATGTGAAATAAACAAAAAAATTAATGAGTTGAAAGTTTCACTTGGACAATATCAAGCTATTTTTATATAACTAATTTTAAAACATTTCTCATTCAATAAAGTAACTTTTGCTGCTTTGATGCAATAATAGTATTAACAATAACAATATTTATCAAGTTTCTACTATGTGCCAGACACAACTGAAGATTCTTTAGATATATTAACTAATTTAATCCTCATATCATTCTTATGAAGCTAGTGTTAATATAGCCCTATGTTATGGATGAGAAAACTGAGTCACAGAAGGTTAAGTAATGTGCATAAAGTTACACAACAGTCCACTAGTATTCATCTTAAGGTAGTATGGCTCTGGACCTAGCCTTCTTAAATACTATACCATAATGCCAACTCTGTAAAGATAATTTTATTTTATTTTTTAAATTTTATTTATTTTATTTAATTATATTTGAGAGAGAGAGAGAATGAGGGAGAGAAAGAGGAAGAGGGAGAGACAATCTTAAGCGGGGGCTCATGACCCTAAGATCATGACCTGAGCCAAAATCAAGTCAGATGCTTAACCGAATGAGCCACCCAGGCGCCCCTGTAAAGATAATTTTATAAGTTTCTTAAGTGGTCCTTGTTTGGAGTAACAATAAAAACATCAAAATAATCAAAAATGGTTATTTGGAAAATAAGGGTACTTATTTTCAAGATCTGAAAATTTATTTTTCCTTATTTGTTCATTCTATGGTAGAATTTAAGAAGAAAGAAAATTGTTCCTTTGTCACCCTGTGTTTTCTTGTTATTTCCAGGCAATTATTCTCACATAAAACACATATTTTCAATTCATGTCACTCTTTCTCGTGTTGCTTTTATCTACTAGGCTTCTGATAGATGAGATAAGTAAAAATTTGGACTATCCACAAGGTAAATGGGAAAGAGTGCCCACAGACACAGTATTGTCTAGTAGTGCCGTGGGTCCATCTGAGGTTATAGTCAATGAAATTGTAAAAGTAACTAGACCAAATTGAATTTCAACAATTAAAACACATTCTAATTGTCACTGGAGTAGCTAGTCAGATTAATAAAATAAATAAGTACATTCAGAAAAATTCTGAAGAGTATTTCTAAGAGTTAACTTAATAAATAATAAAAATAAAAATTTCCATTAAGAGGAATAGTGTCAATTTCATTGTTTCAAGTGGCGGCAATAACTATCTGGTGCTTGATGAACTGCTATTCATTTAAAAATTCTCTTTCATATTATATTAATTCTAGAAAGTTTAATTACATAAGTAAAAATGAAATTATAGCTTACTATATAGGAGAATCATTTTCAAATCTTAGAATAGGAAAAAACTGTTTATTAAGCTAACTTCAAAAGCTGAAATAATTTTAAAAAATGTCTACATACACATTTAAAAATGTAGAAAAAAATTCTACACATATAATTTTTTCATATATTTATAAAGTGGGTGAGTATTTTTAACAGAATTAACTAACAAAGTTTCTTAATATGTAAATACATCTTATTTGTCTTTCTTTCTAAACTGTAAATTGCTTGAGAATAGGGACTTATGCTATTTGACATTGGATAAAATGGCGAAAACTTCTTGAGTTCATAAATGAATGAATGTCAGAAAATCAATGTAAAGCCAATACAGACAAATATTGAAACATTTTGAGATGTTTGGTTGAAGAGTTTTATTTTTACTTCCGTCTGCAAACTATTGGAAAATGCAGTTATTTTTATATGAGTTGGGTGTATGATTTTTCACTGACAGACACATGAAATTTTTTATTTAAGTGATGCAAACAATCTTCCACAGTATCTAAAGAATGATTGTGAGCCTAGGATTTGATGGCTCCTTTTCTTTTAGAATTGTCTAAGCTAGATTTCTTACAGTTAAGTAGCAGCATTGAACCCTGTGTGATGAATAGGCATGTCATCTTAGGAAAGCAAGTACTTTTCATAAGCTGAATTTTGTAAATGTTTTGTTACATATCATTATATTGAGCTTTGGGATCAAGTACAAGTAGCAAGTAATAAGAAGAGTGTGATTCATGCTACTTTGGTGGTGAGCCAACTTCTCATTTATGTCATCAATTGTCCTCTTTTATTGGACTTTAATCTGGGTCTCTCACAAATGCACACCCACCCATTGACCTGAGCATAAACTGTATATATGATGGCACCACACCAATTTGCCATATACTTGAGCAAGAGACTTAATCTCTTGCCATGTTTTACCATCCATAAAAATGCATTTTTAGTATATTTATTCCATACCACACTGGAAGTGTTGATCTAGTTACAAGGGCTAGAGTCAATACAACCACATACAAAGAAGCCAACAGAGAATTCTTAGAATTATAGCCTTTTCTGCCCCAGAAAATTTATTTCTACTCACCAAAAGAAAATATTTACAATTGCCTCAACTATCTTTATTGTTAACTCAAAGCATAAAAACTGGTTACCCATAGGGCAAGTAATTGGAGAAGTACCATATTATGTTCTAACTTGTTACAACCTTACAAAAACCCTTTTTCCCACAGGCTTTGTTAAAGGTCCTTTGTAAAATAGGTTCCCTTCTCCAGTCTGCCATTGCCTCAGGGTGTTCCAGCACCTACTGCTTTTGGCAGAATGTTAATTAGCCCTTTTATTTTAGATCCAGTACCTGCTCTCCACCTATTTCCATAGACTTAAAAATTTGAGTTCTTGCTCCCTGAGACTGCTCAGTCTAAGACATGAATTCTGATTCCCTTTATCCTGTACCTGCATTCATGGCATGGGCCACTCTCACACTTTCTTAAACCTAGCTTCAACCCAGAGCCACACACAGAATAATCTACAACAATCACAATGGCAAATTTTATATTACTCTCTAATTACCTCCTCATTTCCCTACTGGGAAAACCATAAAGTGAGTGGGCCCAATGTATTGATTTTACTGAAGGAAAGGGCATTTCCTAGCTAAGGTCACAAAATGAGGGAGCAGAAAGTGAATATCAAAAAGATGCTTAGAAGAAAATAAGAAGTCAAGCTGGAAGGGATTGTCATTGTCTAAAATAGATGATCTCTCAAACAAAAAGGGCAGACCGCAAATACTAAGAGCTATTAGAAGTAGACTAGCTTCTTTGTTTCTGTTCTTACCCCTTCCAATCCAATCTCTGTGCTATAACCGGAATTAGCTATTTAAAGTACAAATCTCAATTACTAGTCCCCGAATTAAAAACCTTTTAATAATGTTTTCTTCTTAATTAAGAATGGAATAAATTAGGAATGGAATAAAGTCCTTTTATATCCTCTGCTTTGGTGACCCTCATTCCCCTTATCTACTTGTTCTTTTTTTTTTTTCCCCATGTTCTCCCACTTCCCAACCTCTAAACATCTAAAACCTTTCTAGTAGACCTTAAATCCCAATTCCTCCTGTCAAAAAATAATCTCTTCACTGTGTTTTGTAATGTTTTACTCTGACACTTTGCCCCTTTCTTCTTTGGGTTGTAGATGGCTATGTCCCTGTCTCATCTCCCCTTCTTTCCTGAATACTCCTTTACATGTAATCAAGGAGCTACATCTGATTTGTCAGTTCTTTCAAAACATCTAGCAGAGTATCAAGAACCTGAGTTGGCATCCTCTCAATAAATATTTGTGCAATGCATGACTGTCTTCAGCCGTCAGAATCAATCACTTCAAAAATCTACGAAACCAAATGACTACTGACTTCTTTTGTCTACTACTGCCTATGTGGAGAGTGCCAAATAGTCCTAGAATAAATGAATTAAGTTCCAAAAGATGAAAAAGCACAAAGCAAAGAGAATAAGAGGGAGATGATCACACCATGTGCTGATTGTTTTGCCCAGAAGCCTTCAATGCCTTTAATTAAACAGTTTAACCATGGGAGGCAGAAGATGGACTGTGTTCCAAATTAATGCTTTAAACTCATTATGCTTCCAGGCCAGGAAATATAATAACTGCATAAGAATTTGGAAATTATTTCCGCAGAGATCATGACAGGTTTTTCTGATAAATTTCAGTCACTGTGCTTCAAAGAAGTCTGTGTTATTAGCTGAGCCGATATCATGAATCAAAATGGGGCAGGTCTTGAAGCTGGCAGTTTGATTTAGATATATTTAGATGAAAAACATCACCATACTCAAATCTCTTTTCCCCCGTCTTAAAATTTCACAAAAGTAGTGCATAGTGTGGTTGAGATATATTGATTGAGTAATTGGATTCTAAAGACATTCATGGGGAAAGGATTGCTTTTTAAAAAAATTGATTTAAAAGAAAACATTTAATTTTACTTATTCTTCTCAAATTAAGTATGTGAATGAATTGGACTATTTTTATCCTTCTTTGTGTCCTTTCTCCTTCCTCTATCTTGAAAAACTTATATGGGGCGGGTGTTTGAAATTTGGCCACAATTCCAAAATCTTATCCTCTTGATTCTATTATATAATGTTTAGAAGATTTTGATAAAGCAGGAAGTACTAGGCAATCAAAATTAGCCAGTCTCATCTCTTATAGTAGGTCTTTACAAGGCTAGTATACCACTTCTTTTTTTTAATTTATTTTTTTATTATGTTATGTTAATCACCATACATTACATCATCACTTTTTGATGTAGTGTTCCATGATTCATTGTTTGCGTATAACACCCAGTGCTCCATGCAGTATATGCCCTCTTTCAATGTTGAGATTTTTTTTTTTTTGCTTATTAGATGATAAGGTTATACCACAAAATATTTTCTGTTTTACAGACATACTCATTACATTTTATGTGGAAATCTTGTTCCCTACACCATATATAATATTTTTAGAGCAATGCAATTCAACAATATTACTAATGTAATATGAAATTTACTAGTTTGATTTCTGCATATAGCACAAAAGTAATCAATATATTATTTCTGAGCTCAAGTTTTTATAATTTTTACAATTTTTAGGAGACCTGTGATAACCAGGTATCAAGATAGCTCTCAATGATCCTCACCTTCTGGTAGTCCTACCTTTGTATCGTCCCTTTCCACATTGAGTCAGGGCTGACCTATGATGGAAGTATGGAAATGATGGTATGTGGTTTTCTCTGCTAGGTCAAAAAATCATCTCAGCTTCTCTTTTGGCCTGTTGGATCATTCACTCTGGTGGAAGCTATCTGCCTATAAAGAACTCTGAGTGATTTGAGATTGTACCCTACTTGCAAGCTAACTTGCCACAGGTTCTTGGATGGTAGTAGAAGATATGAGACTCCAGGGTCACATTCAAAGGACACTTTTTAACTCAAAACAATGGAAGTAACCAGAGTATCAGCGTTGTGCCAGTTATTTGAGCCCCAGTTCCCACTGGCTAATGCAAAGTGGACCGTAGACAACATCCATGCAGTGAGTTGCCTTGAAGGAGATGAACCTCAAGTTTAGGGGACTAAATTTTTTAAACCTGACTGATCTTTGTCTTAGGGAGACATCACTTTTATGATATGGGAAAAGAAAAATAAATTGTCTTTTGCTCTGGAGGAAGACTATCTCTATCCAGCAAGGCTTTTGCTATGAAAATGTCCTTGAAAAGATAATCCAGAACAAGGGAAGTTTTCGGTTCCTCTTCTCACAAGCTATGAGAGACTGATGAAGAATTGTTTTCCAATATTGCAAAGCCACAAGACACTCAACAGCATGTCTTGAGAGAACCATGCAGTGATGAACTGAAGCCTCTTCTGGCAAACAGCACTGCCCCACCAGCAACTGAATCACCTTGAAAGAGGATCTTTCAGCCCCAGTGAAACCTTCACATGACTTCTTTTATAGCTGAAATCTAGCTACAATTTTATGAAGGGCCTGAAGACAGAGCCATCCAGAAAGTTACTCCCAAATTCCCAATCCTCAGAAATTATGAAGAATAAAAATACTGTTTCTTTAATAAAAGCCACTAAGTATAGAGGTGATCTGTTACACAGACATAACCAATATAGATTTTTGTGCTTGAAAGTGGTGTGCTATCGCAACAAAAGTCTTAAAATGTAACAATGGCTTTGGAATAAAGTAGTAGGAAGAATCTGGAGGCACCTAAGGAGAGTTTTAGAGAAAATGTAAGAGGTCTTGATGAGATTTTGAGCAAATCCCTACCACTTTGAGGCTGTTGGAAGGGCTTACAGGAAAGTGAGAGAATGTTGCTGAATACAGGAGGAAAGGGATACTTATGATGCAGTGGCAGGAATTAGCAACACTGTTGCATAGTAACATGGAAAGTGGAAAATGTATCTGAGGAACTGGGGTATCTAGCTAAGGAGATATCCGGGCATTATGGAAGGTGCCATCTGGCTGCTTCTTGCTTCTAGGGGAAAGTGAAACAGAGAGCCTTTTTGGTGATCTTTGAAGAATACATACTGTGTTATATTATAGATAACACAAATTTTATAAATAATTTACCATTTGTGCATATTGCAGTTTCAGAAGGTAAGTCATTTTTTTCTACGTACTAAATTGTTTCCTATTTTAACATGAGCAAACACCAATTTTTTTTTAAGAAAAATTAAACTCGTTGGAGAGAAAAGAGAAGTAAGAACTTTTGTTTTAGTTGACTTTTATTAAGTGGCTTTAAAGATGAACTTAAAAGAAAAATGTTAGAAATACTTTCAGTGTTAGTTTCATGGATGGTTAAATTTCCTATCCTATAGTGCTGGAAGTCAACTATTATGGGTCACAGTAAGATGGGGGAAGTTTTCAGGAATATGGGTGTTGAGGCATAACTGTATATTCACCAGGATACAAGAGAAAAATGAGGAATCAAAATAGAACATTGCCCTTAGAGGAATAGTGTTAAAACTTATTTTCACAGGCAAGTGCTGTTCTATTTCCAATAATGATTCTGTCTTACTTTGAAAACTTCTAAACAATAACAAAACACTTGGTCAGAAAGATTCAATAAGCTCTCAAGATGCCAACTTTAATTTGGCAGTGATACTAAGCTGCTCTGTGAAAACTGAACACATTGGGCTGATTTAATGATGAATAATTTGGAAGCTCATGCAAAATAGTTTTTGAACCCTCAATCAACTGCTGTTACAGTCAGCAATTACATACCTTTCAAAGGCTGTTAAACATGTTCTTCTTTTAATTTTGGATTTTATTTTTAATAAATAAAATCAAACAAAACAGTAAAACACTGAATCCAGTCTAGAACATAAATATTATATTTGGAATATTTGATTTAATGTATATTTCTAAAGTTTTCCTTTTTTATGGATCATATACTTGAAAAATACCTTAACATAGTTTTTATGTGCACACACACACATGCACACATACACACACAGAAAAATAATTGAAAAAAGAGGTCACTGAAATAACTATATCTTTCTCTTATTTTTGTTCTGTAGGAATATTTGTCTTTCGAAAGATAATTGTCAACTTCTAACAAAAGCTCATCAAAATGATGAAATCACTCGGAAAAAGAATTTCATTTCTTTCTTAGGAATTGAGTTTCTGGCTCTGTTCAAAAGAGAATAGAATATTCCTTTCACTCTACATTTATTTATTTATTTATGTATTTATTTATTTATTTATTTATTTGGGAGAGGGCAGAGGGAGAGTGAGAGAGAGAATCTTAAGCAGGCTCCATGCTCGGTGTGGAGCCTGACACAGGGCTTAATCTCACAACCCTGACATCATGACCTGAGCTGAAATCAAGAGTCAGATGCTTAACCAACTGAGCCACCCAGGTGCCCCTCACTCCACACTTATTTAAAGTCAGCAGTCACAGGTTTCTGGGCTTGGGAGAGACACTGCCACTATTTCCTGAGGAAACTTGGTGTGACATCCACTCTAGTCTCTTCAACTCAAATCTAGGTGCCTCTCTCTTTCGAACTCTAGATACCAGAGACACTGCTATGAAATGGAGACAAGTATATCACCCCAGAAGCTACATGAAATGTGCTAGTGTGTAACGTGCATGGGGCTGGGGGTGGGGAAAACTGAGTCTCTACTGAGCTTTGTTCATAACTAGCTGTGTAGTTACTGGATATTATTGAATTTCCTCATCCATAAAGTAATATAGTTATATTGAGGGATCTAAGTTTCCTTCAACTCGACTAGTCTATAACTCTGAAAGATTTACCTTTAAGATGACTATAACCTGATATCACATAATGAAGTCTGGCTTTACTGAGCATATCATTTGTAAGTAATTTTTTTTCTCATGATGTATTTTCCCATGTAGTTAATGTCCAATTACTTTGAAAGTTAAACACTGTTTGAAATGCATCACCAGTCATTATGATTTAATGACATTTTCTGAGAGGTGAAAACACCATGACCTTGATGTTATTGGAAAGGTCTTGGTTATGAGTTGTTTAACATGTATGGAGTTGTTTGACATCCTTGTCACTACAATATAAACTTGTACAACTTTTTATGAAGGTATTCTTCATGAAAGTTGATCTCTGTCACTGAATGTATGTTCTTTCACCAAATACCTGCCTCTGATTAATTATTTCAAACACAAGTCATGATAGAGTTGGCATGACAGTGGGTATCTGTTCTATATTCAGAGGATCATTTCTCTGAATGAAAATATAAATTGTATTTTGTGTCAGATAGTTATCTGCTCCAAAGGAAAATAGCAAGAGACAAGACAGCTTTGAGGCAGGCTTCTGGCTTTTTACTAAGACCGAACACATTCAATCAGTGGATAACTTCACAGCACAGCAAAACAGATGGACACTTCTAAAATCCCTAGAATGAAGTGAGGTTTTAAAGTCAAACATTTTAAGTGCGTGCAGCATATTGTAGAGGGGCAAAACTATTGTGCCTGAAGAAAAGTATTTTGATACTGAAAAAGGTTTTGCGTGTGTGTTTTCTTAAAAAGACATGCTTTCTTTTGAAAATATCAGATTAGCAACGTTTTCAAAAGGCCAGAACTCTACAGATACTTGTGTTGGTTTGCTGGCTTTTTAAAAACTTTAAAAAAAAATGTTTCCCCCAAAGAAAACAAATATGAGCACGTTTTCTAAAGTGGAACATCTGAAGAGTTGTTCACCCATACTACTTTTATAGTCTTCTTCTTTTTTATTCTTAACATATAGAAGAATCATACTTTAAAAAATCCTTACCAAGCAAATAAAGTTGACTAAGAAATCCAAAACATTTGAACAGGAGCCAGACATGTAGGTAAAATTCATCTTAAACCATTTGATTCACACGTGTTCTTTCTCTGACAAGACAAGACAAGCCAAACAGTATCCAACAGCATTCCTCCGTTTTTCCTTTTGTTGTTTGCCAGTTAATTTTTATTCACTGGAAATGCCAATTTTCCACATGCTATTCAGTGTGGGGTGCTTGTTTGAAAAGAAGCAAAGAAAAAGAACTTAAGATGCTGAGAACTTAACTCATTCCTTCCTTCTTTTCCCTCCTCGCCGACAAGTCCCTTTCTTCCAGGCTTAGTGAGAAACAAAAGCAGACTCATTCAACTTCAAAACTTGAACCCATGCCAGGTGAAATATTTTAGTGAGGCTTATCCTCCACTTGGTCACACTGTATAGGTGGGCCTAGTTAAGTGGTTTTTGTTGGCTACATGGTTTATTATGACTTTACAGTCACACCCTCTGTGCCAAAGTGCAGCTCAGCAAAGTGCACGTGTGGGTGGGGGTATGTGTGTGCTTTGTTTCAGAATGGAGAGCTAAAGAAAATATGTAGTTGTAGACAATGAGGAAACTTATAATTTTGGAATACATTTAATCTACCATGAACCCTTACTAACATTTGATCTTTACCATATACCCGAGAGCCAACAGCTTTTACACTGTCTTATTATTTTTTCCTAATTAGGTAAACTGCAAAAAAAAAAAAAAAAAGTGCTCAATCACTTGCTTCAGTGCAGGTTAGAAAGTTAGGACAAAATACAGGAGTACAAAACAAAACTTCCAACTTGAATTCTTTTGCCTGAACCACCAGGCAAGTCTCTGCCGGAGAGAACATGGCAAAGTAATGCAAGGGCTGCAATTAACCCAAAACTTCTTACAGGAAGTACAACATCTCTCTAGAGTGACTTATCGTGCAGGGAAGGGCCCCTTTTCTCAGACTTGGCATGGAGTAGAAGCAGTTATTAGCATGCATTAAACAACTACAGTTCAGCACAGTTGCTTATGAGAAAAGCCTAAAAAAACTATGGAGTCTAAACCTTTTTGTAGGTTGTAGATGATTTGTAGCAGACAAAATCTATGTTCCATAGATTTCTAGTGGTGTTATGTTAATAGGGATGACTGATGCTTGATTATTGCTATTATACGTTCTGCAGCATTTTAGAACAGGAATAGGTCTTCAAGATCAGCTAGTTCAACTCCTTTGTTTTACAGATGAAGAAACTGAGGCCCAAGAGGACTAAATGATTCATCAAGTATTACATGTCTAATTAACAGCAGGAGGGGGTTATAATGTGGTTCTCCTGACAGTCAATTCAACTCACCAAACTTTTGGGTGTACATTTCATATGAAAAGAATTTTTCTTATGGATGCAAGAGATGAGAAGATACATAAACCACCAACCTTACCTTTAAGGACAGAACAATGAAAGAATAAGACAAGTATAAAGCTAACTATAATGCAAAGAAAAATGAAGATACTAACTTCTATGGGTTCAAAGGATAGGGAAGAGAGATTTTCTACAATTTCTTGCTACTCTACACAGTAATGATTCCTTTTTCACAACTATAATAGAACAGTGATTTGAAAAGGACCTTGGAAAACCCACTGAGTTCATCAGGTGACGATCTATATTAAGGGTGACCAACTTATGCTTTAGGATATGCAAATCTTCAGAGTGTCCTTAAAGGAGTAAAATTGATATTACAATGAAATAATACTCCATTTTAAAGTAATATGTATTTTCGGGGCACCTGGGTGGCTCAGTCAGTTAAGCTCCTGCCTTCAGCTCGGGTCAAGATCCCAGTGGGGATCCCTACTCCGCAGGGAGCCTGCTTCTCCCTCTCCCTCTGTCTGCCGCTCCCCCCTGCTTGTGCTTGCCCTCTCTCTCTCTGTGTGTCAAATAAATAAACAAAAAAAATCTTAAAAAAAAGAAAAAAAGTAATATGTATTTTGTTAAAAATCTCAAGTGAGAACAATGTAAAGAAATATCACTACTTTCAAAACTACCAATGATGTATTTTTTTCCTCGTAGCAGTAAAATTGTGTGATACAATTCTTTGTTGATTTTGCAGTCCATTGTTTACTATATTGGTCACTTTTGGACAAAATCTTATGTCTTATGACCTTAACAAATCTCTTATATACTTGAGAATATTAAACTCTTAGATTTTTATAGGGTCTTTTTTGCAAAATATTAAGGCCAGTTTATATCTACCTATTTTTTGTTAATCCTGTAAATATAGAATTTTCTACAAATTTCATAAGCAAATTCCAGAATACAGAATAATGTATACCATTGATAGGATTCATACTAGACTGTGACATCCTGGACTCTGTTCTTAGCCATACTGATACTGGTTAAAAGTTCTCATCAACTCCTTTGAAAATTGGAACAGGCACTGAAATTCTAGTACCCATCATATGTAATTAACATAACTAACATAATGAAATTCCAATTGGTTTATAACATGTCACCCTTTTTCCCAGTAGTACCATTTGAACATGATGACTTACTCTAATGGAAAGAAACAAACATAGCATTAATTGAGCTTTTTAGAAAATGTGGTGTTAAAAAAAAACGGTACTTCCATTACCTGTGAGATGATTACGTTTTGAGAATGTAACAAATGTGCCTCATGGAAAAAAAATTCCCCTCCCAGGGATGAGCCCTGGTGGGTTTAAGGGTGGGCATGTGACCTAAACACTTTCAATGTCAGTGAATCTCAGAACTCTTGCTTCCAATGCTGGGATAAAAGCCTCTTCTCTCTCTCTAAACCTTGTAGTAAATAGAGTCTGAAGATAATGACATTTATTTTGTCCCGTGGGACGTTTCCATAGCTTGAGTTTGGATCCAACACACAGAGGAAAACAAATCTCAGGAAGTGACAGGAAGCTCCTGGATTTAGCTAACCCTGAAGCCAACCCATCATGGATTTACAGCTACACAAGCCAGTATATTTTCTTATTTTTAAACCATTTACCATAAGGTGTTCTGATTCTTGCAACCAAAGGCATTCTGAATGATATAGTCCTTTAACTCTCCATATAAAGTAAAAGCTTTGTAGCCTTTCTCCAGGCTTCCTATGCTTGTTACTAGTCACCTTCTCATATTCACTCTTTTCTTCAGCTACAAAATACCACTGGAAGGTTCCCTGAACACATCATGCTATTATGGATCCTACATCTTTGTGTTTGTCCCTCTCCTAGGAATGTCCCTGTCCTCTCTCTTGACCTATCTAATTCTACCTATTCTCCAAAATTTTTCTCCTATATGATGTCCCTAAGATTTTCTGGACCATCTCCTACTTGACTTAGATGCCCTTTCTATGTGTGTCCATGGCTTACTTTTACCATGGTATTTATCTTATATTATAATTTATTTTTCCCAACTGGACTAAAAACTCCCCACAAGGAAGACTCATGTGCTACTTAGTTTTTTTTCTTTTCTTTTTCCTTTGTGTTGTTTTTATCACTAGTACCTAAACTAACACATGTTGATGTTCAAATATTGGCTGAATTAATGAATGTGTCATATTAAAGGAAAAAGAACCAACCCAATTCCAGCTTAGGACAAATGTTTTCCTTTAATTTGGTTTGGTTTTTAGGTAAGAGAACAAAGCTCATGGACTTTAATGACTTGGAATGTGTTTTTGTATTTTGATATAGTTTATTAACCCTTAGTAGATAGGCAACTAGATAGAAAACCTAATTGCAGATGAGTTACCTTCTCTAATTACTTGCCATTAGTCACTAGAGAGAAATAAGCAAGAGAGATTGAATGAATCAGTAAAAATCTACATTGTTACTTGAAAGCTCTGAAAACACATGATTTACATGATGATGTCATGCTTATTTAGACCGAGTATACAGATGTAAAACTAAAAAGGGAGAATTTGAACATTAATTATGATAAATAGTTTTGTAATAATTGGTACGGTAAATGGTTTTGTATTAGTAGACCCTTTTAAGGTTGCTAGAAGAGATTACCTTCACTAAGCGGTTCCAAAGCATTACTACTCTAGACCCCAGTCATTCTATGACCTGGACATTTAGTGGCCCTTATGGAGAATGTCAGTATCATTTTAGAAATGACTAGAGCTCAAAACCTATGTTCTCTTAGGTGATTACTCAGTGACATCTTTTTCAGATAATATACACAATAGGGGAAAATTCTTAGTGAGTTTTTTTTTTTGGTTTTTTTTTTTTTTTTTTTTTTTACAGTGAAGCTTGCCAAATTTGTCTCTGCATATTCTAAAGTTGGTTTTGGCATGTTTGTTATCATTCATCTAAGTGTCAGTCAAGGTCCTTCCTCACAGGAAACAGATGGCTCACTCACATCAAAGTAACTAAAGTAAGGTTTATTTACAAAGGGACTAATGCCCAAGGTGTGAATGGAGTTTAGGAAACAACTAGATCATGCAGGGACCTGAGACCAACCTCAACAGGGCACCTACTCCTCCCTCCATCCCATGTCCAGAGAGGTGGGAGGAAGACTCACCAGGAAAAGAGTGGGAGGAGAAGTCCCCTTGGGGAAGAGCAGGGTTTCCCATTGAGAGCAGAGCCAGTCCTAAGTAACCTCATCAGAATGGAGCCAAAGGAACAAGTTTCCTGACATCATTCTCCTCACTACTTCCTATCTTCTGCTAGACTCCCCCTTGATGGGAATTCAGAGGGTGTGGGAGGCTTTTTTTGTTGTAGTACAAGATGAGTTAGCTTTTTTTGCCCCTCAGCACCCAATACTGCCTTTGTCTGGGTGGAAAGCCTGTGTCTGCCACCAGTGAACAGTCTCATCAGGTAATATATCATCATGGGGTAATATCAATTCAGTTATATTCCTTCCCAAAGTCTAAAATGTTAGCTACTACTGTTATTCTTCATACAAGAAAATCATGAGAAAAAGAAGAAAAAATAATGGAGTACCATGAAACGCAGCTTCTGAATTCTCTCTGTAGTCAGCCACTAGCATAAACTGATTATCATAACTGCCTACTTCCACTTTCCATTTCCATGTCCCTTTATCCTCTGCAAGTACTTCTGGTAGATGAAGGTGGTCATCTTCTGGTGAGATGACTTCAAACTTCATTCCTCTTTCTGTGGATTGGCCTTGTACCCTCAGTCTTAGCTATGCTGGGTTCTGACTCTCTTGATGGGCCCACTGATGGGAGAGAGTCTGAAGAGAGTCAATGTTTGCTTTTGAGGTGAGGGAGGTTCAAGAGAATTTGGAGATTCATAGTTCTTAACTCCATCTATGTCTACTTGTATGTCTCATCCAGTGAGACAGGGTTCCACTGTTTACTGATAATTGCCTTTCCCTTAGCATATTGAAGGATCTGGCAGGTCCAGTTTATAATTAGTGCTATGACTCTTCAACCTTCACAATCATACCCTGAGCTTGGCTGTCAGCTGTGTCTTTCATAGTTACTCAGGAAAACTTGTGACTCAGCATATTCATAATTACATGTCCATAGCCTTAATTCTCTTTTTTTTTTCCTATCTATATTCTCTAGGACTATAAGAAGAAGCTAAGTGACTCTAAAATCTTAACTATCAGAGCAGCTAAGTGCCACAGCCAATTGATCTCTACCAGCTTATCATCCTGTGAAACCATAGTGATAATCTGAATATTTATAATGTTACAAGATGTCATGAATTACCCCCATCTGATTCTGCACACCCCCAGCAAAGAGGTTATCCCTGCACTCCTCACATATATGGCGTACCAATCCTAGAATCTCATTTCAAGGTATCTGTTTTCTGGGGGCACCTTTGGTACCAACTAATGTATCAGCCAAGATTGCTCCAGAAAAGAGATCATTAGATAGGTATTTATTTACAAAGTGACATATTATAAAAGTTTGATTTTTAATTACCACAGAGAGGGTAGGAGTGGGGGCTGACAGAAGTGAGGGTTTTACCACTCTTTAACCCTAAGGGCTGAAGAAAGGGAGAGATTAGCAGAACCTGGAAGAAATAAAAGTCCCAAACTCATCCAAAAGCTGGAGTATACCAGAGCCCTATTAATGTGGTTGATGCATGCCCATTTTTGAGGCAGAGGACAGATGAAAAAGAAGTGGAATGGCTCTGGATGGTCACACATAGATATGTGACACATGGTACTTCTTTGCTTTCTCTCTGCAAAAGCACTTTCCTGTCCATTAAACTATGTAATCTCACCTTTTCCTTGAACTATATAGTTTAATTAATCTATTGTCTCCAGTTTCCTATTTATGTACATATTTCTGTGACAGTATATTAAAACCCAATTTTTGTGTTTCCTAAATGTGCTCTGACAGTTACATATCCTTTCTCATACTCTTACATATGTACCTATAAACATATAAATTTACTTATTTCCCATTTAGATATAACCAGTGATCATGTCTTGTATGTTATTTGAATCATGCCATAGACATGTGCACAATTGATATTATACATGTATTAATGACTTCTTCAGTTTAAAAGGTGAGAATTAATAACTGAACTTGGGATTACATATAGTTCTAAAGATTATATCTTTTCCGTCCCTCTCCCCACCTAGCACAAGCATTCTTTCTTTGATTTAAAATGTTTAATTTCAACTTATTTCATCATCTGGAAGAAATGTTGGCTTTGAAAATGAAATTTATGAAAGCATAGCTTTCAAAAAGTGGCAAGAGATATTTTTAGTCTTAAGGAGTTCATGGTGTTTTCTTTTTTGCATCTTGCTTCAGTAATGAATTCTGATTTTCTTAGTAGGAATTAGGGTTTTTAATAAAAATCCTTTTTAACTAACTCAAATTTTTATTTGAAAGAGTAGTCTTACCTAAATAATTCCCCGAAGAAAAATCATAACAGACCACAACCAAGTTATTTAAAAACCAGGGATATATATTCGTCATCTTGATGTCTAGTTCCAGATAATTTTACCTTTGAACATTCTAAGTGTAGCAATAATAAAATAGAAGGTAAATACCCTAAGATAGCATTTTGAAAAGATTATTTTATATCTGTAAAATGTTGCTGATATACCGACATTGGGAATAAATTCGTAGTAATGGTGTTCTAAGTCTATTTTCATTTATAACAACTTAAAACTCGGATGGCAATGATATTATCATAGGTTTCCAGACTCATAAATCGCCATCAGTCATTTCCATAATTGTTTAATGTTTGTTTTCCAAGGACCTCAGATTAGTCTATAGATAGACCATTAGTATTTCAGATGTAGAATATATATATATATATATAATTTTACAATGTGAAAAGTAAAATAAGAACACATTCTTGACATTGAGATAATTTACGTCAAGTCATATCCCATGTCTCTGAGAAAGAAAGAAATAGAAACTTAGAAGTTGTGGTTCTGGATTCTCTACTGTGGCCATTCAGCCTCCTGTATTTCTATTTTATACTTCAGTAAGATAGCTTTATGATTCTAATCAGTCCTCTTTCTTGGCTCAGAAGTTATAGCAGGCATGCCCTTTGTGTACTACTTAGGTTTTGTGGAGCATGGTTTAAATAATGCTGGTTTCAAATCCACATATGTATGTAGAATAATGGGTTTCTGCCATTCTATGCAAGCTGAGATAAATAGCAAGGAATATAAGAAAACTTAAGTTATCTCCTCTTTCTAGTTTAGAGAGACTGAGGGCAGATGGTTAGGTTGATTTTATTTTCCCTAATAAACAAAGAAAAGGAAAGAAAAATCTTACTTTTAGCACGTCAGTATCTAAATAATCAATAGGGGACCCAAAAGATAACCTTAGAATCAAATATTTTTCTTTCTGGCCACAAATGAGATTGACATAAGCCTCTATAGATACAAAGATGATTTTCTTTTTTTTTTTTTAAAGATTTTATTTATTTATTTGACAGAGAGAGACACAGCGAGAGAGGGAACACAAGCAGGGGGAGTGGGAGAGGGAGAAGCAGGCTTCCCGCAGAGCAGGGAGCCCGATGTGGGGCTCGAGGCTCGATCCCAAGACCCTGGGATCATGACCTGAGCCGAAGGCAGACGCTTAACGACTGAGCCACCCAGGCGCCCTGATACAAAGATGATTTTCAAACTCTCTACATAAAGCTTGGCTTATGATAATTTTAGATAATAAGAACATATCTGATGTTAAAATAACATTAGATATGAGTTGGAATTTGTTGGTGACAAAGCATTTTAATGATGGATCTGGACAGGAAATCGTCCTTTAAAATGTAATCATATGCTTCTAATTGTGATGTAGTAACATACTGTATGCTGAAAGGCAACGTGATCAACTAAAGGAGATTGAGCAATAAAGAAATGGAAAAAGAATTAATGGCAGACAGGACAGTTTGGAACCTTTTTGAGAAAACATCTTTTAACCTGTTTTTGTATTCTTAACCTGGAGGAACACAGATAGGAATCCAATGAAATAAAAATGTAGCAGAAGTGGTTCCAGAAGGGATGGGAAAGAGCCAGGATGTAAGATAATGGCTTTGCCTGCCACGCTGGCCCAAAGGTAGGTCCAGAAAAGAGGCCTCGCATTCCAGAGGTCCTTGCTTGACTCCCAGACTCACACTTTTTCCACAGCACCATGCGCGTCCAGTAAGCATTGCCTAAGAAAATATTGGCGAAAAGGCCAATTTGGATTAGAAATTAGTTTGTCTGAAGCTAGAGTTCACAGTTTTTACCACATTATTCTCCTGCTCAAAAATCCTTCAGTGGCCTTCCTTTTAAATATGCTGTGTTAACAAAGTACATCATTCTCTTGGCATTCCATTTAGACTTGCTCAGTCTTGCCAGTTGCGTCTCCCACGACTTCCCTACAGGAAAGCTCCGCTGCATCCAGATCATTCCATTGTTTAGCATTTGTGCTCTACTACCTTTCTACATGTCCTCTGAGGCTGTTCCTCCATCTGGAACCCCCACTTCTGTCCTCTCTTTATTTCAATCCTACCCCACATGCCATGCTGGGGTCAAAAGCCCATCTCTTTGTACATGTTCCTTGAAGAGACCAGCCAGTCCCAGTTCTCATTTCCATTTCTGGACACCATACAGTACACATTCTCAAGACCACTTATTTGGCCTTTATCAGGTTCTACTTAATGTTGTGTGCTGTCTTTCCAGGAAAGCCTCTACTATGTTGCAAAACACCACATCATACCATAGCACCTCCATCATAAGGGATTAAATGAGTAAGATCTCGTGCAGCATCATGTGTAACACAGGCACTTTGTACACAGCTTACAGGGGCTTTTACTTATTTTATCTTATCTCTCACCATGAAGTTTTAAATAAACCAGCTCTCATATTCTCAGACTATAGTGTTTACAGACGGTCTACACATAATATCTTATTTCACAATATCCTTGGAGGAAGGCCTGGCAGATATTATGATCTTTATTTTACAGATGAAGAAGCTGAACCAGGGAATTATGAGTGATCCACCCAAGGTCACACTGACTGAAGAACAGCACAAGGATTTAGAGCCCTTTTTTTTCTCACTTACTAATGCTCATTTTGCTTAATAGTTTTTTTTTTTTCTGTACCTGATAATTTTAATTTTGTGGTTTTAAACATTGTGATTTGGAATTTGGATAAATCATTAAAATGATAGAAAAACATACTGAGACCACAGAGATGCAAAACTAATAAACATAATAAAAATATATGATTAGTACTTTAAGTGACTTGGCAATTGATGTAAAACAGGAAAAGGAATGAGAGACTGCTTAATGTTGAACTAAATCATGAAGACTAAGCAAGTATGGTGAAAAGAAAAATGAGATGGCAGTCAAGGCACAATGGTTTTGAGTTAAGTATGTTTGGAGTTTTTTTTCCTGAATTTTAAATCATGTACTGCAAGATGAAAAGAAATATACAAAACCCATTAAAAATTAGAAGAGTATATATTCACAAGTTACAGATTCCACTGACTAACCCATTCTAGTGTTGAATTGCTAGCATTTCTTAAATGCAAACCATAGGTCAGCCGTTGTCCTGAGTACTTTTCATGGATTATCCACTGTTCCTCACAATAGCACTCAGAGGTATTATTATCCCAACTTTTCAGAGAAACTGAGGTGAAGTGCAGATGTTGATACAGATGAATTTTTCAACATATGCTGCCTAACCCTTAAACCCAAGCTAAACTTTGTATACTCACCCTTGTAATCAGGAAAATCTGAACCCAATGATTCGAATCCATTTTAAGTTAAAGTAAATATATTTGAGCGTCATCATGTTTCTTAATTGTCCATTTGTTTAAAAAACCATTGAAATCTCTTGTGCTTTTCTAGAACTACATATAACTTCAATGATGTAACATTTCTCTAGAGAACTTAAATGTCAAATTTGGGACAAAATAGTCCGCAGCACAAGCTCCTCTCTGCTTTGCAGTGTCTGCACATCTGTTTGCTGCCACATGTGTGAGAAATGAACACATGTGGCTCAGTTAGGGCTGCCAAATGTCTCTGATTGTGAAAGGCGACATTTACTTTAGAAGGACCTCTAGGTCTCAGTGGTCTCGTCAGTGGTTGAACGTAACCATAAATGCATTAACAATTTTCAGGAAATATAACCCAGTTTTTCCCCCTTGCAAAAGCAGATTATCCATCTTCATGCATATTTGTGTTTGTGACCTCCCTTGCAGTATTGGCAGTAAACAGTAAGAGCTAACAAATGGTCATTCTCACAGACCTAGGTGTGAACCTCAACCCTTCCTTTACTGTGTGGTACAGGGTTTTGACTGAACTTCTCTGAACTTCAGTTTCCTCAGCTGTAAAATGTAGTACCTAATTCATAGGATTTCAGTGAGGATAAAATAAAGGAATAGGTAGAAAATCCAGGGATCACGGTTAACACATGTTCCATAAATATTCACTTAAATAATGGCCAAGAAAATACAGGGCACATATATAGAAAATGTATTTTTTTTAGACAGACATCTATATCAATATAGTTGTTGGATATTATGAAATCATACATGCCTTCTTTTTACTTTTTCAGTCTAACTTTCTGTCTTTTCCAGAAATTTCATTTAAAAATAAAATAGGATTTTGCCATGATCAGAGGCTAAGGAAAGACGCCATGTTACTGGCAGTAACAAGAAATCTCAGCACACAGAAGTGGACATCAATATTCATATCAGTTCACTCAGAAGAAATCAGACATAGTCTCTTGAAGTTTTATATTGAATTCAGTTTAGCGACCAATTTTATTTTCACCAGTAAATTCTGTGAACATATTTCCACTGGCCCAGTCACTTATAGTCTCTAAGACTAATTTTTTTAAGTGTAAATGATGTTGAGTATGTCAGTGAAAAAAAGTAGCAAAGTATAAAGGACAAAAGAGGTTAAGTTGGTGTGCTGAAAACACTGAACTTGGAAAGATGCTTCTAGCACAGTCCAAGGAAACTCTGAGGCTGTAATTTTAACCAACTGAGCCACCCAGGCGCCCCTCTGAGGCTGTAATTTTAAACAGGCAGGCCAAACCTTTTGGTGAGCAGTGGTCTAGGGTGAAGAAGACTATTTTACCTGGCAACACCCATGTGCAGGGATTCTCAGGCTAGCTGGCAACACTTCTTTTTTCAGAAGCATCTGGCTCTTCAGCAGGAAATCCACTCATAGCACCTGCTGTAGCACCCTGTGAATACCAGCTATTCTTGGCATGAATTCTACTATAATATGATTAAAACAACCTTTACGTAGATGGGTCCTTTTTAGGTAGATGGAAAATGTGAACACAAATACCATTCCCAGTCAGGTGAGCCCCCTTCAGAAAAAAAATATGAAGTGGGACACTCTGAACCATATTTAGGCATCCTCTTTTGCAATTAGTCCAGTGCAATTTATTGAACATTAGTAAGTGCTTAAAAATTCCTCATTAGTGCAATCATTGATTCTGGTATAACCCAGGCTTCTGTAGGTCAAGCCCATGTGAGTCAGTTCTGCCCACAAAACCCTAAAAAGCTGACAACTGTAGTTATAGATGTTTAAAACTAAGGTTCAGGGTGCCTGGGTGGCTCAGTCGGTTAAGCGTCTGCCTTCGGCTCAGGTCATGATCCCGGGGTCCTGGGATCGAGCCCCGCATTGGGCTCCCTGCTCCGCGGGAAGCCTGTTTCTCCCTCTCCCACTCCCCCTGCTTGTGTTCCTGCTCTTGCTGTGTCTCTCTGTCAAATAAATAAATAAAATCTTAAAAATAAATAAATAAATAAAAATAAAAGAAGATAATGTTTCAGGGCGCCTGGGTGGCTCAGTCGTTAAGCGTCTGCCTTGGCTCAGGTCATGCTCCCAGGGTCCTGGGATCGAGCTGCGCGGCGGTGGGCTCCCTGCTGCGGGGAGTCTGCTTCTCCCTCTCCCTCTGCCCCTCCACTCCACTCATGCTCTCTCTCTTAAATAAATAAATAAAATCTTAAAATCTTAAGAAAACACCAAAATTTCAAAGATATAAGAGGCTTAGCAAATGTGGTAAGCTAGCAGTGAATCTACAAGAAGAGCACACGTTAAATTGCACTAAATTGAATGATAAATGGTAAGTCACCTACGTTTTTATGCTTTTCCCCTTCTCATACTTCCCTCCGCTCTCAGTGATTGTTATGATTACAGGGTTTTCTCTCTAGGCAGTAACAACTGTGACAGTCATTTCCCAGTAGAACTCTCTATACATCTGATGCTCTTTAAAATCCTCAGTTTTCAGGGTGCCTGGGTGGGTCAGTCAGTTAAGCCTCCAATTCTTGGTTTTGGCTCAGGTCATGGTCTTGTGGTCATGGGATCAATCGGATTGAGCCCGTGTTGGACTCAGGGCAGCGTCTGCTTGGGATTCTCTTCCTTTCCTTCTCCCTCCCCCTCTGCCCCACCCTCTCAACTCTTCCCCCTCTGCTTTTCCCTCTTTGCCCTTCCCCCTCTGCCCTTCTGCCCCTCTCTCCACTTGTGGGCTCTCTCTCTCTCTCAAGTAAATAAAATCTTTAAAAAGTAAATAAAATAAAATAAAATCCTCAGTTTAGCCGTCGGTCCTTTTGAAGCTGGAAATGCTTAGTGTGACAATCCTTATAGGGCAGTTTATAACATTTATTATATTCTTTAATCATTCACTGAAAATCTATAGTGTTGTAAGTACTTCAGATACAATAATGAATACTCTAGATGGGATCTCTGTGACAGGAAGCATACAGTGGGGTAAGGAGAGGCACTTGCCCTGCGAAGTTCTCTAAATAACCATGTTGAACATTCTCCCTAGTAGCATCTGGAAGTTGGCCTGTACATCATGTTCCCCTTGGAGACTTTCACAACCTAGAAGCTGATTCCACTGCCCTGGATTCCATGTTCCCTTAAAGGGGCAGCCATGATGCTTCTGCTGCCAGGATGCTCCAGCCTCAGCGTGTTCCAGCATGAAGTCATTCACTCTCTCCTAGGCAGGTCCAAACTCAGGTCACCAGAGGAGGTGGTGATTCTTCCTCATGTACCTCACGACACATGGCACATAGAGAAAAAAAAAAAGTTGATGTATTTTTGGTTTTCTTTTAGTTTTCCAAGATAGTTGTACAAAATGAACTAAGGACTTTTCAAAACTGATGAGCACTTAACCTGTGTTTCAGTCTTCTCCATGAGTCCTACCCAATGCAACCCAAAATAAAGCATTGTGAAAGTGGTAATTCACTAGTTTTTCTTTCTGTTGCTTGGCAATTTACATTTTTGAACACAGAGATGCAAATAAAGTGGAGAGGGAATGTTATCCAACTCCCTGTGTTTAATTCTATTTCAGTGGGTTTACTATAGATTCTATAACTTAAACTCAGATTACTTGGGTCAAAGTAGTGCTATTATCATTGTCTCCACATGAACAAAACTAATACATTATAATCGTGTTGTTATATTCCTTGTCTTCTTCTAAACTTTTTATAATTTATAAAATTAATTTGCATATTCAGAAGCAAACACATAAACATAAATATATATTAAAACAATTCTTCATGGAGTACCAAAATAATTTCCTTCATATTATGTTGTATATAACTGATTATCATTCCAGTTTTGTTTGTTTGCCTCATATAGTTCTATTGTTTAACATACATAGTTTATTTTACAAAAGGTGATAGATAGATAGATGATAGTTAGATAATAGATAGATAGGTGATAACTATTGGCACATACATAAGGCTGCATTCTGCAGAGTATATTTATGTATATCATTTTCTAAAGTAATAATTCCAAAGACATCCTAAGTATGAGAGCCTACATTATGCTAACATCAAAAAGCAATAAAATAAAACTTTCCAAAGCTCTTAGCTTTGGAACTCTGAATGTGGCCAACTAAAAATGATTTCCTGTTTCCAGAAAGTTTTTTTTTTTAACAGAAAATCCTCTCTCTGGAAGTATCAGATGTCCTCATAGTTATTTGATATTACTGCCCAGAAGAATCTGGGAGAAAAAGAAAAGAAAGAAATTGGGAAAAGCCAACAGAGCACAGGAAACCCCTTTTGGAATTTCAAAGGCAGTGAAATGTGGAATAATTTAGCTATGCCAAGACATTTTATATAGAAAGCCTGAAGAACTGAATAAAGAAAAAGAACATTCATATGAAGAACTGTATAGCCATAATGCATATAGCTTCATATTATATAAATTAAACTGAAAAAAAAGAGAAGAGAAAGCAATTAAAACCACGTATAATAGAAATTTAGGAAATAGTACATATAAATGGATGAATAGTTAGAATGTACAGGGAACTATGGAGTAGCCACTCAAATATGTTCCTAAAATGCTACAGCTGTTACTGTTGTGGCTTTTCCTCAATTTTTTTATACTAAAGGTATATATATGCACACACACACAAAACAAGAGATTTATTATGAGGAATTGACTCACATGATTACGAAAGCTGAGAAGTCCCACGATCTGCCCTCGGAGAGCTGGAGACCCAAGAAAGCCAAGGATGTAATTCAGTCTGAGTCTAAAAGCCTGAGACTGAGAGGAGCCAGGGGCATAAATCCCCGTCAGAAGGTAGAAGATATGAGATATCCCAGCTTAACAGTGAAGCAGGAAAAAAAGAGGGAGAGAGAGAGAGAGAGAATTTTTCCTTTCTTCACCTTTCATTCTATTCAGGCTCTCAGTAAATTGGATGATGCCTACCCACACTGAGGAGGGCAAACTGTTTTACTGAGCCCGTTGATTCAAATGCAAATCTCAGCCAGAAACACCCTCCCAAATATACCCAGAAATAATATTTAATCTGGATACCTCATGGCCAGTCAAGTTGACATATATAATTAACCATCACAGTAGCTAATCTTTATTTGTTAATATTTGCCAAAGGAAAAAATAGTAAACAATTTTAGAGAATAAAATTTTTTTATGACATTGCCAATTTGCCTTGTCTTTTGACATGTCATTTTTTACTGCTATTATAAAGAAGTAGAAGAGGAAACTTCCAAGGCAAGTATCTACAGAATCATGACAACTTCATAAAATGAAGCAGAGGAAATTATGCCACCTTGTTTTTGGCCAACAATGGATGTTTCAGTGCACATAATAGCGATCTTGCTGAAAGTAAAAATATATTAGAATTCTTGTTCTTTTCAAACTAATAATTAACTATAAGAAAGAGTAGCTAGTGATTTGGAAAGAAAAATAGTAAATATAGGTAAATTTTGAGTGGATACATTAACTTTTTGGATATCTTGTATTCCATCTAAGATTAAAATATAAATTGAGACATTGCCTAAAAAAGAAGAGTTAACTAAAACTAATATATATGTCAATGTAAAGCACTTTATAAGGTATGTGACACATTATAGTTGTTCAATAGAGTTTGGGGTTTTATAGACTGAGTTTGAACTCTATCTAAAGACTATTCAAAACCATATCATATATTTGAAAGTTGCTAAGAGAGTGGAATTTAAAAGTTCTCATCACAATAAAAAAACACTGTAACTATGTGAGATGATACATATTAATTTAATGTGGTAATCATTTCACAATGTATACATATATTTTTTCCCTTTGTATGAAAAGTTTTAAGAATTATGAGCCATTAGCCATTATAGACTTTAAGCCTTAATATTTCTTTCCTATGTAGAACCAGATAATTAAAGCAGTCTATCTCAAGTATGACAGAAGACCATAGTATGAATAAGAGTAATGGTAATGTCCATCTACACATCTGCATGCTTCACTAAAGTTAAGAATCAAAGAGAATACTCCAGCTTCCCAAGTCAATATAGTAAATTCAATTACATATTTTTCTTTCCTGATCATAGTTTCAGTTGAAATACAACAAATACTACTTTGCCTGTATTACGATGTTGTATACCTAAAACTTATACCATGTTATATATCAATGATATCTCAATAAAACTGGAAAAAATAAAATCCTTCTGGAATGGGAAAAAAAAACTATTCAATGCTTTGCTAACAGTTTACACGTAATTCACATATTTACCTGTTATTTTTTAACATATTTACTTCTTTAAGAAGAATTTTATTTTGGAAAAGAAATGTGAAAAAAACAGTGAAGTTGCCTTTGCTGTACTCTATATTAAAATATATAATTTTAATAATTTAAAAATTCTGTAACTGGCACTATAGTAGAAGGAAATTAGTGTAATATACTAGAAGACCCACAAGTAACCGGGTATATATAAGCATCTCATATATGGTAGAGGTGCCATTTCAAATCATTAAGAATGGAAAGTCTCTTTGGTGAGGGAGCTAGCCAACCACTTGAGAAAAAAAGATCCTTACCTCATGTGATGTAGTAAAATAAATTACAAATGTATCAAAATTTAAATACAAAAAATTGAACTCCTAAAATACTACAAGAAATACAATGGCTATGTGATTTTTAGGTGAGAAGTAGTACTTTAAATCGTAAGTAATATATTTATGAAAATTACCTATACTTTCCAAAACAAACACAAATTTAGTGAGAAGAGTAGCACTGTTTTACGTTTTGCAAATCTCTTTAATGTCCGGCTTAATAGAAAACATCTGGATTCTCATATCTGCCTCTGCATTCATCTGTGGTGATATCATATGTCATGCAGCTTCTGGAAAACTCCACTGTAAACTTGTGAAAGAATAAAAGTGAAAGGGCAGATATATCTTAGTATTATTATGAAAATAGTTTTGACCTTTTAGTCCTCTGGAAGGGGTCTTTGGGACACTGAAGGGACTCTGAATCATACTTTGAGAACAACTGTTATAGGGTAATGTTAATTTTTAAATTGATATTTCTAAGGGACAATTTCATTTGCATTGCTATGGAAAAGATACATCAGCATTACCTGTAGTCTCCTGTAAATTATCAGTTTCCTACCCCTATGGAGTTGCAAAATAGCCAAGGCAATCGAAGACATACACTCTTAAAGAACTGGGTAATCCTCTAAAAGGTCTAAAAGGATACCTATAATCTTATATTTCTTCTGCCCATTTCTCAATCTATCCTCCCCCTGAACACCTTGCATCACCAGCCTCTGCTACATTAAACATGCTTATATGCAAAATTCATGAGTTAGGGAAACTTCCTGATGGTAATAAAATGAGAAGGAAAAGATTGAACTGCTTCCAATGTAGTTAATGCGGTTACTCCTTTATACTCCCACATTTAGATGCTCACAAAACTCCTTCCTTCCCAATCAATCCTCTTTTTATTTTTTTTAGAGGAAATTCTTCTTCATCTTCCTATTTCAGTCCTTTACCCCTTGTTTGGGCAATCTTACCACTTTCCTCAGCAGATAGAAATTTCTCTTTTTGGTCTCTTTTTATGTCCAGCAACTTAAATGGCATCTCTGACTTTGGTCACTTGTTTATGAGAATCTCTGTTGTTCAGGAAGTTGAGATGCACTCTCATTTCATAAATAAAAGTAAGTATGATTGCTCTAATTCAGTTTCAGTACATACTCCAGCAGAAAACATGGCTTCTTTTCACACTTGATCATTTAGTGGGTAAAACTTATCAAGGTGAGCACTAAGATTATAAAACCAAAACTGAAACCCAAAATACATGCATGCATACATAGTGTGTGTGTGTGAAAAATTAAAAAAGATTTTAAGAGGCCTTGACCCTTTCATGCCCCAATTGAGTGTTATATCCTTCCAAAACATCATTCTAAATATGAGTGCCTTAGCCTTAGCTTCCCCTCCTAAGAAGTAGCAGCTCCAATTAAATTCTTTATGATTTCCCCTTCTAAAAGTATGTGCTTGAAAAGGGAGAACACGTAGTAGGGAAAGCTCCAGTTTATATATAATACATGCACAAAACTTATACCAACAATGTGGACATGAGTAAGATTGAGCAGTCCAGACATTTGCAAATCTACCAACATTGCACTACCTTATTTAATGGTTTTTATTATGGTAGGGAGGACAAGTCAGTGCCTATTCTCACTATCAATAATCCTAAGAAGTTATTAATCCTAAATCTGACCTTAAGATTATAGGAACTCATTCTTCCATCATATTCTCAGTATAAAACTAGAGGCACAAGGATGTCCAAGTGTGATTCTAGAGAGAAGACATGAGCTAACTTCGATCACAAGAGACAGACTTTAGTAAGTTGTACCATAAAATCCCTTTTCTTCTTCCGCCTCCTCCTCTTCTTTCTTCTTTCCTTTCATGAATAGAGGAAGAAATGGCAGCAATATGAAGCTTTTGGTCTGAATAAGAATTGGCAAGTTCTGACCCATGGATCAAATCTGACCCTCTGCCTGTTTTTGTACAGCCTATGAGCTAAGAATATTTTTAATGTTTTTAAATGGTTGAGATTAACTGAAAAGAATAGTATTTCATGACACATGAAATTCAAAAGTAGTATTCGTAAATAAAGTAATATTGGAATACAGGCACATTTATTCGTTTATGTATCATATATTGTTGCTTTCATGCTATATTGACAAAGTTAAATAGTTACAACAGAGACCTTGTATGACACTCTCATCGCTTCACATTCCTGCTCAGTGCACTACAAATCACAGTGATGTAATTATAACTCAATAGCATTTCAAATGTTTTACATATTGCTATACCACAAGATGATTTTTATAAATTACCAGTGTGTGCCTATCATGTCAAAACAAGAGAAAAAGAAAAATTGGACTTTGAAAGTTATGCTTTTAAGGTACAGTG
This sequence comes from Callorhinus ursinus, assembly GCF_003265705.2. NCBI lineage: Eukaryota > Metazoa > Chordata > Mammalia > Carnivora > Otariidae > Callorhinus > Callorhinus ursinus. The sequence continues at coordinate 39,609,064 of NW_027397068.1, read as the reverse complement.
GAGTATGGGTTATTTATTATTGCATTAGATAGTGAATGGTGTTTATTATGGAGTGACACTATGGATAAGTGACACTATGGATTAAGTACATAAATGTACTAAATGTACATTTAGTGTACATTTATGTACACTAAATGGGTGTACATCATTACCAGACTAAACATTCTAGACAATATTTCCAACTCAAAGAAAAGCAATGATCATAAAAATTAGAAAATTTAATGTGGAATATTTTATCAGAGCAGAATTTTTTTTCACAAAAATAAGAAATGAAAAATAATACTGCAACCAAAGTAAGTATTCAAATTGCTCACTTGTTAGCGAATAAGGGAAGACATTTACAAATGGTGAATTAATTAGATCATATTTGATTGTGGCAATGCAGGAAATATAGCTAGAGAAAATAAATCTATTCAAGCTTTTTGGTGAGAATATCCTTCAAAGAGTTGAAGATATAGGAAGTAACCTCAATGGTCAGTTAAAAAACAAAAGAAATGATTTTTAGTGGTTTTCCTTGGTTCCTGGTGAATTAACAGATATCACCAATACTCAGTTGTTATTCATTTGAGGAAACAATGCCGAGTCTAACATGACTGAAGAATTAGGGTCTGTGAACAGCCTGTGTGGGATATTATAGGAGAGAATATTTTCTTTCCAAGTTGAGAAGTCACTTATTCAGTATAGTTTGCACTGGAATCTGCCATGATACATTCCACTTAATGGTGGAAATAAGTTTGTGCTGAGCAGGAAATGGCTTCGTTGGACAAATTCACTAAGCTTGTGAAATTTCTCAAACAAGAACTGCCCTCAATCAGTATTTTTAATATTAAATAGCTTTGGAAGTTAGCTTTTGTTGTGGCCTTGATAATGTCTCCTAATCAATTAAATCTAAAATTTCAAGGCAATACAGAGTGTGTATGTGAAACCTACTGCAATGAAGTCATTTTGACAACTAATGTTTTTTTGAATCACAAATAATTTTAAGCTGCTTATACACATCATGTGCTGGCAAAAGTTAAAACAAGAGTCAAGACTTCTCTCTCCATGCAAATTTGCAGCATGTGTATTTTCTGAGCTCAAACTACAGCTCCAGCAGCATAATTCAGACCTCAATGCGAGTGGGAAGGAAATTTTATTATTTCAAAATACATTTAACTGTGCAATTGAAAAGCTTTCACCTACCCTTCAGTTGGAAGTGATTAATCTGCAATGTAACGACATGCTAAAAGGCAAACATCAAAAGAAGAATCTAATAGAATTTTGTTAACGTATTTCAAGTTTTAAATATGATTAAAATCATATGCTGGTGGATTGATAACAGGATTTGGCAGTATTATCCCTGTGAAAATACATTCTGAAAGATGAAATACATAAAATCTCATTACAGATACCATTAACAGATGAATATTTGCATTGATTTTGATGAGAGGGAACACTAACTTTGGAACTCCATTTAACTAAAATGTCACACCCCTCCCCCAAAAAACAAAATTCCATTCTTTTCATTTGCAGTCCTGTATTACAAATTACTATTTTGTAGTTCTCAAAATAATTTGTCTACTCTACTCTAGTATGCAATCATTACTACTACTACTATCATTATTATCATATTTACATTTCATTGATATAGAAGTATAGAAATTTTTTATCTTATTATATAAGTACCTACATAATGTCCCCAATATTTTCTCTTGGCCTACAAATTTTAAAACATTTATTATCTGGGCCCTTACAGAAAATGTTTGCTGACCTCTGATCTAAATGAAGTAAATTTAAATTGTGGCTCCACTAGCAGAATGCAGGGGGCCTGACAAAGAAGAAGGTGCTGGAAACCACAGACCCCTGAGGTTGGGATGGTCACTGTCTTGAGGACTACAAGGAGAGAGATTGCTTCAAAGGTCATAGCTGAGATTTTCTTCTCCCAAAAGAGAGCAGAGACTAGCACAAGGATGGATTCTCCTAGGGTCAGAATTAGCCAGGGATTTTTGAGAATCTTTGGCCACCAAAGTCAGAATATTTAGACGTGCACAAATAAAGAAATGTAGCATTATTTCACTTCCCCAAACTGCTAACACCAGACACTGATTATACATATATATATATATATATATATATATATAAATTCTGAAGGGTACTCATCAACATGTTAATATAGGTTCTGTCTGGGTCATGAGGTTATAGGTTATCTTCTTTTTCTCTTATCTAATCTTTTCCCCCCGATTTTTCTTTTTTAAAGATTTTATTTATTTATTTGACAGAGAGATAGAGAAAGAGCACAAGTAGACAGAGCAGCAGCAGAGGGAGAGGGAGAAGCAGGCTCTCGGCTGAGCAGGGAGCCCGACCCGGGGCTTAATCCCAGGATCCTTGGATCATGACCCGAGCCGAAGGCAGACGCTTAACACACTGAGCCACCCAGGTGCCCCTCCCCCTGATTTTCAACAGTAGATAGTTTGGTATTTACTTTTTCACTTGTCTCTTATCTTTTTTTCTTGGATATTTCAATAGTAACTATATTTTATTTGCTTAAAAATTTATATTTTTAAACATTACTTCATTTTAAATATTTTTTTTATTTATTAATGTTCCAAAGTCATCCTGGGAGAGGACAAATGTTTATTTTCAGATTACTTATAAGAAAAAAATATTGGGGGCGCCTGGGTGGCTCAGTCGTTAAGCGTCTGCCTTCGGCTCAGGTCATGATCCCGGGGTCCTGGGATCGAGCCCAGCATCGGGCTCCCTGCTCGGCGAGAAGCCTGCTTCTCCCTCTCCCACTCCCCCTGCTTGTGTTCCCTCTCTCGCTGTGTCCCTCTGTCAAATAAATAAATAAAATATTAAAAAAAAGAAAAAATATTGTAGTTGAAAGAAAGGAGGATCACTAGGCTAGCCATCCTTTCTCTGCAAACATATTCTCTCATTTTATTTCTTCAAGAAAAAAAGATTTTAAAATATTAAAGTAATGCCCGCTTAAAAAGTAGGAAATAATGTTCTTAGGTAACTAAATATACCCGTATCATCAGCAAAAACAGAAGGCACTATTACTGCTAAAAGAAATACGAGATTGCTTTAACCAGAAAAAAAAAAAGTAAGTATATGTAAGACAGTCTAAAAAAAAAGGAATTAACAGGCTTCTTGTCATGACATGAAGAAAAGAAAATTTTTTTATAGAATGTAAATTTACTTTTGTATACATTAGTAAAATTGTCTTATATTTTGAAAATCTAATACATTTACATTATCTCAGCTTGTTCACATCCTTAAAAGTTGTGAATTCCTTTGAGATTATGATTTCATGATGTGCCAAATGCCTCCCATGTTAACACAATCATATATATGTAACTATGAGCCTGAGAAAGCATCAGGTTCTGAAAGAAATCAGTGGTCCTAGAGCCAAGGAAATCATACTGTCATGCTCCAGGATATTGAGACACTATTATTTTTCCTTCCAATGACTTTCTGTTTGTTTCCATAGAGTTACATATTTATAGGGAAACTGTATGCTTGCTCTAAACAGATGTTTGTGTTTGTTTACTCTGTTGACATAGAGAACACTTAGAAACTTTGGATAATTTCTATGTTAAGAGATGACATTGACCAACGTATCATTAAAGCATACAGTAGGTGCCTAGGCAAGAGCATGTATAAAATCACAAATTTACTTTTTCTGAAACTAAAGTCCATTCTTCCAGCCTTATTAGCTTCCCACATTTTCAGAAAGAAATAAAAAAGATCTAGAGAAAATTAGAACAGAGACTATTAAAATAGTTTTTCACTTCATTTCCCCACATCTTAGAAAAGACTTAAGACTTCATCAGACCAGTGTGAAAAGATTATGTACTGTCTGAACATAACCAGGCCAGGAAAATAACCACTTTCTGCTTGGCACTTGTTTGCAACTTCATAATCAAAAAGATGATATTTACCATTCCTAAGTTCTTCCAAGATATGGAGGATAAAGGAAAACTTTTATAATAATCTCTTTAGAATAGATTTTCATGTGAAGGAAGGAGAGAATCACCACTGTTTTCTCTTTGTCAGCATACCTCTGGGAGGCACATTAGGATTAAGTCTGCTCTAATCACCAGTTGTTAGCCCACAAAGGTGGGCTTTGAACTAATGAGTTCAAACATGGAGTTTGCTCATGTATGAAAAAAGAAAAAACAAGATCAAGTCAAAGCTAGTCTTTATCACCTGTCTGGCAATCAATCGTGGGCCTTCTGTGCAAAGCTGTTTGTTTTACATACAAAATATCTGCCTTGATGTATTTTATAGAAATGCAAGATGTGCATTGAAAACAGCCTGTCTTCCTTTATTTGCATGGTTTCGCAACTTTTAAAAAAGTAGATCACTTTTTTGAAAAGTACAACTTTTTTTTTTATCACATCTTATGTCATTATCCTACATTTAAGTCTTTCCTTTTTGTTACAAGGTGAAATAATAAAATCACATAGTTGTCACAGAAAGAAGATTTTCTGAGGATGAGAAAAACATGCCAAATACCATTTGCTTATTAAATAATTTGCTATACTTCATAAATACCTATAGACATTTAGCTTATCCAATTATTTCTTGTAAGGGTAGTTTTTAGAATGTGGAGTTTAAATAGTCATTTACATTAAAATAGTAAAGAGAAGGTTATCAACCTTAAGTAGGTTTAGCTTCCAATTGAACTTCAAGGTCAAATTTGCCACAGTGGGAGCAGCCTTCCCCAGGCCCCAGGTAGCATGAGAGACAAAGCTGTGAGTGGGGAGGATATAGTTTAGGAGGCCCAGGACAGAGGAACCCCTTTTCCAAGGTACATTTTGTTCAGTGGAGTCAAGGGGAGGAGGGGTACAAAGCTGGTAGTCTGGATCCCAGGTAGCAGAAATTTGCTTGGCAAAGTTTTTATCAAAACCGGAATTGGTCGGGGTGCCTGGGTGGCTGAGTCCTTAAGCATCTGCCTTCCGCTCAGGTCATCATCTCAGGGTCCTGGAATGGAGTCCCACATTGCATCGGGCTCCCTGCTCGGCGGGAGGCCTGCTTCTCCCTCTCCCACTCCCCCTGCTTGTGTTCCCTCTCAAGCTGTCTCTCTCTGTCAAATAAACAAATAAAATCTTAAAAAAAACAAAACAAAACAAAACCGGAATTGGTAAAGGCTTCTCTTTATCTCTCCCTATATTTAATCAGTTACTAACTTCTGGTGTTTCTACCTTAAAAATTACTCTAGGACACACCAAATAAATATATAACTGTATTAATTAATTCATGGATGAATGAATGAACAAATGAATGAAGGAAGGAATGAGGCGCAGCTAGTAAAAGCTTTTGACTTCTTATCTCTTAGGTGAGATGCTGCATCCTAATTTCCAGGAGATCTGTCCAAACACGACAATGTGCCAGTTGGTTGGTTGGGTGCAGCAATCAGCGTGCAATTCTGGAGAAGGAGAATGGTCTGAATCAGGCTCAGTATTGAGGCCTTCATTTGAAGAACAGGGAGATATTTAGGAAAATTAGGGCAGAAAAGAATGTTGAAGCTTACAAACTAGGTAATAAACACAATTCTCTCTGGCACACAAAGCATCCTGCCTTGCTGGTGACAAGACTTCATTTTAAGTACCACCCCCTGGTGGGCTCAGCTTTCTAAAATACTTGTTGAGCTACCTTGATGATCTTTGTTGGTCTGCGTGTGGCCTATAGAGGATAGAGTGGAAGGAGGTTTGGAGCAGGAAAAGGCAGGAAACATAAGGCAGAAACCAACCACATCAATCCAACTTCAACCACTCTTCTTGTTTTTACAGTATCTTAGGCCATATTTTTTAAATTATTATGCCTTTATTATTATTATATTTTATAATTTGTTAAGCTTCTATGAAATTTACGTTGGCATTATAAAAGCCTTTTTTTTTTTTTTGCTTTGACACAACTAATTTGTTGACCATTTGACCACACAAAAACTGCTGAGTTGCTGTCCTTTTTTAAAGTTCTTGAATTATCTTCCACTCAGCTGAAAACAAGAAGAAATTATGGGAGGTGAAAACATGAGGGGTTTGGATAACTCAGATATACAACCAAACAAATGTGGGTGCTTGTCAAATTCAAGCCCTTTTTTAATTTTTATAATATTAGGTACAGAAAAACGTTCAACCACCAGGCAGAGCCCGGATATCTTTCCTATTTCTATCAGCTGGATATTAGAAAAAGAAATGCATTCCGTTTGAAACACATTGTTCAAAGACAAATTATGCAGAAATAGTTTATCAAATAGTATCTATTTTATATAGAAAACATCCCTAAGAAAGGTAAAGCAAGTTTTGTTGGCGGGGGAGGGGATATGGGACATCTAATGTGACATGTTAATGTTCATTCTGGTTTATTTCACAATGCTGTGCTTTGCGAAAACACTGCTTACCTTGATTTGGGGTTTCTCATTTTTTCCTTTTCCTGGCTTGGCCTTAACTTTTAAACTAAAAATAAAAATAAATGAAAGCAGAGAACAATTTTTACAAGCAAGTGTCTTACAAGAAATAACTGTAGTCTCGTAAAGTTTTATCTTTTTTGATTTGTTGCAATTTGAGATGTAATAAAAACGTAAGGCCAGGTTTAACATCATGTCCTTTAGTCTAAATATAGTACTTTCCTAACTACCTTCATCAATGGAACTTACAAACTTTTAAATTTTAGTATGCTAAGATTTTTAGTGTCGCCCGCGTCTGCTAGGATTCTCCTTACAAGTTTTTCAGAGGGACAGAGACTGCACGTAGGAAACTTGGCATCACTTCTAATGTTACCAAATTAGATGATGTGTGACAGAATGTCTAATTTTTCAACAAATACCATTTCACCAGATACCAGATTTGAAGATAATCCACTGAAATCTGAAGTACAATATTCTGTATCAGATAGAAGATTATACATAAAATTTTGATTTAAAAATATGTAACATTTTAGCTTGAAATACATTTTATGACTATGATTTAAACATACTTGGGAACATCACATCAGATAGTAGAAAACAGTATGCTGAGTTTTAATTTTTCATAGTAAACGTGCACTCTGCAAACACTAAACTAACAAGAACATGTTCTGCTTCCTTCAAATGTATTATGTTTTTAAATCAAAGACTTATTAAAAAAATAACCCTGTTCCTTACAGTGGGGGGAAAATTTGTAGTCACTTTTATGTGGGCAATATTAAGACCATAATATTAGAAATCTCAACATGTCAGCCTAATGTTTCATAATTTTGTGAAAGATCTATGCAGCATCTACTTCACAAACATTTCTGTAAATAATTTTTAAATTGAAAAAAATCTTGCTTGTATTTTAGGGAGAAGTGGAATGGTCTATGAAACTTGTTAGGTCTTACGAAACTAGCAGTTTCTTGGCTAAAGAAAGTATGCCACTCGAGGCCATTCCTTCCAACTGAGTCACTAAATCAGAGGCAAGGCATGGCGTCTAAATGCCAGTGAAGACATAGCCCTTATTTTTATGATGCAGTCTCATGTTTTGGATATTCTCATTCTAGTGAAATTCAAATCATGTTGACTTATCACAATCTGGGAGCTCCTTGTATGTAAATACTGCATCTAATTTCCCTTCCTATCTCCCCAAACATTTCTATAGTAGCAAGGGCTAATCCACTGTTTACTGAGTTGAATTAATCTAAGGTGGGCTTTTTTCCTCTTCTAATAATTTCACATTGTGACTTCTATGCTGTTTTCTTTGTAGGTGTCTCTGAGTTAGACCACCACTTACTGATTTTTGCCTACTTAACAGGAGCAGGCTAGTAATACAAAATTGCTTCTTCGATTTTCAGCCTGAAGTAAATAAACAGCAAAATTTGGAAAGCACCAGGAAAGAGTAGGAGGCAGAAGGAATGTGCTGTCAGGGATTTTTCTGTCCACTGGGGGATTTGGTGCAGGGGAAGAAAACACAGGTTTAAAAGTAAAATGAGCTCATTTTCAAACTCCTGTCATTTCCTAGGAGAAGTGACAACTTTTCACTGAGCTTTCGTTTATCATCTGTGAAATGGGAAGAACAAGGTTTAGCCTTGGGAATGTCAGGAAGATAAAATAAGCTGTTGCATGTAAAGCATTCAGGATAACACCAAACACACAAATGGTCACTATTAAAATTTGAACCAGAAAGATCACGGTGTGACAAAATACGAGATTTCTTTTTAGGTCACATTCTTAGCTAGAAATGACTCAAAGTATCAAAAAGGTTTTAAAGTGCTCCCTCTTAATTCAACAATATGTAAAGAAGGCTGACCCCATCCAGAAAATTCCCCTGCTAATGAGAAGACAGCCAAGTACTCCAGCATTACATAGGGCAATTCCCTGCCACTCCCAGGGTTGGTGATCTATGTCAGAGGCTGCATTTCTGACAAACAAGGTAGAAGCAAGCAGCATCCTTTAGAATCAATCAGTAAAGATAAAAGGCCTTAGAAATCTCTCTGATAAGACAAAGGGTCACACATTGGCTTGTAAAACAAATCCAACCATGAAAGAAGCATCCTAAAAATTAAATGATACAGGATCAACAAAAATGAAAAGACAGGCAACAGAGGTTGAATACTAAAGTGTAATTAAATGTTAAAGGCATCTCCCTTTCAGGAAGTCGAATTTAATCTCTTCCTCTACCCCACGGTAAGTGTGGACTGCTCTTAATGATCTATTTCCAAATAACAGAATATGGAAAGGTGGGAGAGTAATTTTACAGTGGAAGACCTGGCAAAAACTACTTCAGCCAGGTGATAAACATTAACATCACTAACAATAACTCATGTCAATAGCACAAAGCCCTGATACAATGTAGTAAAAAGGGCACTTCACCTCTGTATACTCTTCCCTAAAAGTCATAAGTCCAGTCTAACCAGGAGAAAAACATCAAACATACTCAACTTGAGGGAAGGTCTACAAAATACTAGTGTTTCTTAGAACAGTCAAGATTGTGAAAAACAAGGAAAGACTGAGAAACTGTCACAGGCTAGGGAACGCAACAACTAAGCATCATGTCTTATGTTGGATGAGATCCTGGAAGAGAAGAAGGACCTTAGTGGAAAAACAAAACAAAACAAAACAAAACTTGTGAAATCTGAATAAAGCCTAAGGTTTACTTAGTAGAAATGTGCCAGTGTTGGTTTCTTAGTGTGACCAACATATCGTGGTAACGTAAGATGTTAAAAATAGGAAAAACTGCAGGAGGGATATTATCTTAACAACTTTTTTATAAATCTAGAACTATTCTAAATTTTTTTTAAAAAGATTATTTTAAAAGAGGGAAAATATTTATCAAAAGTTTTTTTCATATGTTGAAAAATTTGCAATCCACAGTAATTTATAACAGTCATGGCAAACATGAACATATAGTAGTATCAAGTTATAAGAAGCCAAAACTTAGAAATACAGATAGTGGAAGACTTTAACACTCCTTTCACAGGTTTGACCTCAAATAGGCAAAGTTAAAGATGAAGATAATTATAAAAAAATACTTAATGCAGTTGAATTAGGGTACCATATTCATATTTAAGTTTGCACAATAGTTAATCATGTATAAGGAAAACAAAGAAACCTATATATTCCCAAAAGTTGAGAGTGAACAGACCAAAGTAGCTGGCTATAATAAGTTTATACCACATACACAAAAAGTGAATGACAAACTACCAAAAGCACAAAAAACATTTTTCAGTATTTATTTATTTATTCATTCATTCATTCATTCATTCATATATTTATTTTAGGGAGGGGAGGGGGAGAGGGAGAAGAAGAGAGAGAATATAAACCAGGATCTACATCCAACACAGGGATCAATCTCACAACCTTGAGATCATGAACTGAGTGGGAGTCAAGAGTTGGATGCTTAACCAACTAAGCTGGATGCCCCATTTTCCACATTTTAAAATATTCTCTGACAAAAAAAGAAAGGATAAAAGTATCAAGAAATTAACACAGGTTATTTTGAAAATAAAAACAAAAGAAGCTTTGTATATCAAAACTTAAGGGATGTGGCCAGAGCAGCACTTAAACAAGAATTCTATTTTAATTCTACAGTGTTTTTAATATTGAAAAGAGACTGAAAGAATGCAAATGCATTCAACTCAAAGTCAGGGGAAAAATACAAAATAAATCCTATGGAAGAAAGCTATATATATCAAAGCAGAAATCCAACATTTGAAAATCAGAAGGTAGTAGTATTAATAAGGAAACTCAGGATGTGAATCTTTAAGGAAAAAATGTAAACATTTGTAAAGATAATTTTATTTAAAAAGTAGGGTGAAAACACAGAATTAGAAATGCAGAGAGAGACAAACAATAAAATATTAGCAATTACTATGAAGATCTTCATGGATGCAAACAACTCAATAACATGAAAGATTTTCTACACAACATAATTTATTTAAATTCATTTAAATAGCCATATTATAATGTGAGACATCTATAAATCTGCTGCACGGAATATCAGTAGGTTTCCTATATGTGATTCCACCTTTCCTTCTGTGCTGTAACTAAGTCTGAGGTTTTAGGACCAAGTGTCTGACATGAAGGTAAGTGGGGCTGGTCTTTGCCTACGGTCATGGACCAAAGAAGACCTGGACCCTAAATAGCTATTGGCACAGATGGGCTCTGAAGTACCAAGCCCATGAGAACAAAAACTGGGTACAAATAAAAGTGTATATAATATATAAAAGGCAAAATGGAGCTGAGGTTTTGCTTGGCTAGCCTAGAAAGATGGTCAAGGAGAGACCAAGCCATGGGTAAAGAGTGAGCTATTAATTGCTCAAGCCAATTTAGAAGTTAGAAGGCAATTATCATATATTATTTTAATTCAAGGAAGGATTTCAAGAGCAAGAAAGAGATTTTTCCACAAATGATGTTTCAAGGAATAACAGAGAAAACAAACAGTTAAAGTTATGTCTTCAGCTTACAAACACCACAATATACCCAAATGGGTTAAATGTGTGTATGTATAAATGAATACATGTGTATGCCTATACAACAATAGGAGAGCATTTAAGTGAATATCTAACTGACATGATTCTCTAAGCATTGAAGTGATCAAATAAATTAACAAAAGATCTATATGCTTATTATATACATTTTTATGTCTGCATTTGTATATTCAATAAGTATTCAAGTGCTTATTGATTGCCAGGCACTAGAAATAAAAAGATAAGCAAAAGCAGATAAAGCCCTGCCTTCTTAGAGTTTATAATCTAGTATGTGCAAGAAGCTCAGGGGGAGGAGAAGTATCAAATGTGAATTAAAGAATTACAGAAGAAATGTAAAATTAAAATTATGATAGGAGAGTACAAGGATGTGCATAGTGCTATGATAGTATAAAATATGGAGATTTGGTCCAAATTGTGGGCTCAGGAAGGGCCTTCCTGGGGAAGCGGTGATTGAGCTGATATCAGAAAGATGAGGAGGAGATATGTTGGTGAACTGGGAGTAGTTCACAAGAGTATCCTCAGCTCTTCCTTTGCTCTCTTACTATGGCCCCATTGTTTTTTGTTTGTTTGTTTTGGCTCCTTCAAAAGATTTATTGATCATACTTATATCTAGTGCTTTAGTGAGGAGGCAGCAGGGGCTGAGCCTCAGACCTCATTCTGCTCTCAAGTTTGAGGACCAGGAAATGTATGGGTCTTACTGTCCCCTGGGAGAGACCTGAGCTGCAGAGATTATTTTCTCACTCCTTCTCTTATGGTCTTGGGCCACCTCCACCCCAGAGATTCTGGGCTCAAGGGTTGCCTCCTCAGCTCAAGACACGCAAACACTGTGATTGGGTGGACAGGCAAGGCAGACGTCACTCCTGGTAAGTACAAGCTGAACCAATCCATCTTCCCTCCCGTGGTCCTTCTTTCTTTCTCCACTTGTCCCACACTGGGCAGATCCTGGCTTGGTGGGCATTTATCCCTAGACCAAGTCCCTCAACTGCTGGACCATAGCCAGCTTCCCTTAGAGGTTGGAGTCTAAGCACCATCATGCCCTATCCAAGGGCAATTTCCCTGTCCTGGGTTTTCTATGAAAAATAAACAACAACTTTGGTGAAGGAAAGGAAGGAGGAGGTGGGCACAATACATTTGAGCACTAAGAATATTGAAGCAGTAATCTAGTTGAAAAATAGAAAAAAAATTAATACATTAACCAAAGATTTTTTTTTTTATAAATCTAATCATGGGAGTTAGGAAAGATGAGCGTATTTGGAATGTAGAGATCAAGCATCAGAGTATGCAAGTAGATGAGGCTGGAGAAATAGCTGGTAGCCATGCAAGGCATTATAAGACAAGTTAAAAAATATTTATTTTACCTTATAAATAATAGGAAAGGAGAGTTATGTGGGAGGTGGGATGAGGAATGTGAGGTGGGAAATATAATCAGGTTTTATACTGAAAAGAATGATCTGGCTGCAGTGGGAAAAATGGAAGATTAGTTAGGATGACACTAATAATGTAGGCAAGAAAGTATTATAGTATGAATGTAGCTTGTTGCAGTGAAGATGGAAAAAAAATGAAGGAAGAAAGGGAAATGTAGAAAATGAAATTGACAGGGTCTTTGGATAGTTGAGAAACTGAGATCATGTGTTTGGTTTAGACATGCTGAGCACGAAGGGTCCATTTACTATTGCTGTCAAACAAGTAATCCTGAAATTTAAGGGACACGAAAAATATTTTCCTTTGTGCACAGATTTTGTAGGTCAGTAATTAGCATGAGGCACAACAAGGATGGCTTGTTATTGCTCTACAACATCTGGGGCCTCTAGTGGGAAGACTTTGAAGCTGGAATTGACTCTATAGTTGAAGGCTTGAATCTTCTAGAGATTTCTTCACTTAGTATGTCTGATAGTTATGCAGTCAGCTGGGAGCTCATCAGGAGCCATTGGCCAGAGTGCTTGTGTATTGGTCTCATCAATTGGCTAAGCTTCCTCCCAGCATGGTGGCTTCAGTGGTCAGACTCCTTACAAGATGACACAGAACTCCAGGAGGAGAACCTTTTAGTAAACAAGGTGGAAGCTTCATCTCTTTTCTGCCACCTTCCATTGGTTATGAGCAAATCACAAGTCCATCCAAATTCAAGGGGAAGAAACATAGATCTACATCATCATGGAAAGAGTGCCAAATAATATATGGCCCTATATTATTTATATTCTTCCCACATGCAAAATACATTCATCACCTTTCAAGACTCTTGACAAGTCTTTTTGCATGATGGCATCAGGTTTAGTCCCAAAACCTAAAACCTCTAAATCAGATCCAGATGTCGAGGAGTCTCCTCAAGTATACTTCCTTGGGTACAACTCCAAGAACATACTTCTTCTCAATTAAAGCTCTGTGAAGTAGAGATGCAAGCTATATACCCCCTATATTAGTCAGGGTTCTCCAGAGAAACAGAACTAATAATATGCATAAATGTATATGTATGTATATGTTCAGAAGTTCCAAAGGCCTCTCTTAATTTTGTTTCTCTCTTTTAGTTCAAGCTGACACAGTGTCTTAAAACTATGGGTTTCCTTCTCATCAATTCACTCTCCACTCAGTTAGATAAAAAACATACCAACATATATTTTCAAGATAGTCCCTCTCTCTCTCAGGCTCCCTGGGCTAGAAAGGTAAGTCTATGAGTCATCAATGTAATAAGTAGTCATTGCAGCCACATGTGTGGGTGAACCTGCTTAGAGTAACAGAGTAAATAGAGATCAAAGAGTGCTTAGGACCAAACCTATGCTGTCAAATATATATATATATATATATATATATATAAACAAAATTAAAAGGTAAGGACAAAATGAGCATTTGTACTTCCAATGAATATGATGGGCCAAGATTTGGTAGCCTTAATATAGAAAATGCTCTTTTTAAAATTATTAATACCTAAGAAGAAAAATGGTCAAAGGAGTATATCTATCTCTTCAAACAATGAAATACAAATATCCTGAACAAGCTATCAATGAAAATAAAATAAAAACAAAATTTTATTAAAAAACCAGTCAAATTCAAAGACTCTTGAAGCATTGACCTCAAAGTTAGGAAGGGTGAGGTAGATAATCACTCACATATACTGGGGCTGTATTTTGATACTAGAGGGCAATATTTGGGCAGTATATAGGATAGGCATTAGAAAGCTTATTTATGGGGCGCCTGGGTGGCTCAGTCATTAAGCGTCTGCCTTCAGCTCATTTCATGATCCCAGAATCCTGGGATCAAGCCCCACATTGGGCTCCCTGCTCAGCGGGAAGCCTGCTTCTCCCTCTCCCACTCCCCCCGGCTTGTGTTCCCTTTCTCGCTGTGTCTCTTTCTGTCAAATAAATAAAATCTTTAGAAAGAAAGAAAGAAAGAAAGAAAGAAAGAAAGAAAGAAAGAAAGAAAGAAAGAAAGAAAGAAAGAAAGAAAGGGAAAGAAAGAAAGAAAGAAAGAAAGTTTATTTACTTAGCAATTCCATTCCTAGAGAACAAGTTTAGAGAAGTGGTTAAATATTATGTGTGGCAGTGTTCACTGAAGCACCATTTTTGTGTAAGAATGATAGTTGAAGCATCATTTTTAATAAAGGAAAATCAGGAATGGTCAACATTTCCAGCAATAGAGGGACAGCTAAGTAAATTATGAGACATACATAGGAATAAGAACTAAAAAGCCAAGAATAATTATGCTTTAATAAAATAGAAACATGATTACAATATGATGATAATTGAGGAAAGCAATAAAACAGTATAAAATATGATTCCAATTTAATTTAAAAATATACATGTCGGAATTCAGAAGGAAATATATCAAAATGTTAACACTATTTATCTCTGTGTGATGCAATTATGGATTTTTATTTTCTCCTTTATTCTAGCTAGTTTTCTTTTTCATTTTCCCACAATAAGCATGAATTACTTTAAGAAACAGAAAACAATAAAAATAATAAAAATGAGCTTAAAAGATGTGGTATTTACAGGCTTTTCTTTGAGCAATTGCACAAGAAAAGACTAAGTGCTTAGTAATAAAGGCCCTAAGGAAAAAGTGGACATCCCAGCACAGATGGCAGGATAAAAATCCAATATGCGGAGCACAGAAAAAGATTCAGACTGAATCAAAACAGAGACAATTCCCTTAGGTGGGTGGTTTTCTAAAAATTTGGCACAGAAACCACTTATCCATACTAGATCTTGCCCAGAAGCATTAAAAGAAAAACAAACAGAGCTGTGGTGGCTGAAGACAAAGACAGAGCCCGGAGCTGTGCTGCCTGCCACCCTGGACCCACACTCATTGCCTTTGCCTTACCCCCCAGCAGGCTCTGCAGAAGAATAAAATGTAAGAAACAGTTTAAAAATCAAGAAAATCATCTTATGTTAAGGTTTATCATCAGCCACTCCTGAAAAAGATGAGTTGGAAATGATCAGAATTCGTCATGTAATCTTCGTGGTTCTTGATATTACCATGTAAGAAAACATGCAATTCACACGATCCTCTGGGTTGGTTCACTAATTCTCCACAGATTCATTGGCCTTCAGTATTAAAACCTTCATTAAAGATATCATTCTAGGTATTAACATCTATAGGTACTTGGCCTGGAAATATTCTACCTGATCTTCAGAGTTATCCAGAGTAAGAAAAACAGAAAAAAACAAATACGAGTGCATCGAAAATGGGTTGTGGCACTGAGATGCTGGGCCAGCTCTGGCTTGATCACCCTCAGCCATGCTTAATGCCAAAAGGAAAAGAGTCCTTCCTCGTGCCTGAGCCACACTGCAGCCTGGACAGGGACATATAATGACAGTGGCTACAAGAACAACATCAGTCCTGCTGAGCTTAAACCAGCAACTGCCTCCGTGGTAAGCAGGGCCTGGAGACAACTGAAACATTTGGACAGACCTTCCGTACTGAATCTACTTAGACTTCTCAGAGGTTGCAACAGGTTGTCTTTTCTCACAAGAGTGCCAGTGGCTTCAGTGAAGTTGAATGGGGACATTATTTTCTCACTGTATGAGAAACTATAACACAAAAGCCCACTCTAGAACTATACTGCCCAATGTGTAACCATCAGCCACACAAGGTTTTAAGCTCTTAAAAGGTGGCTGGTCTGAGCTGAGACATAGAGTAAGCATAAAGTGCACATCAGATTGCAAAGACTTAGTACAGAAAAAGGATGTAAAATACCTCATTAATAATTTTCACGTTAATTATATATTGAAATGATTTGTTTTGGGGATTTTAAGTTAAATAAAATATCTAACTGAAGTTATTTTCATGCATTACTCTCACCTTTTTTTAATGTGATTCCTAGAAAATTTAAAATTACTTATGTGGCTTGCATTTATGGCTGGCATTAAATTTCTACTGGACAGTACTGTTATAGAACAAACTGTTTGGAACAAACAGAATTGGGGCCGAAGTTGTTAGTCCCACTGGTCTTACTTGGGATTTCTTGGCGGGGGGGAGAGGATTTCTTGTTTTATGGATGAAGGGAGAGAAAACAACCCTGTCCTTTTGAGTCCTTGATGTATCAACTGGGGTTTCAGTTTCTTTGTGGAAGCAGGAAATACCAGTTGCATTCCACAATAAATGAGGGAGATGTGGACTAACCCAAAAATGCACCCAGAATGAGCTTTCTGTTGGCCTGTGCAATGGTTAGAATCTGTGTTAAGTCCTTTGGTCAATCTAATTCTGTTTTCTGCCAAAATTAAAAGGAGGAAACTATTAACAATTTCTTTATAAAAAAATGGGTATTAACTATCAAAATGAGCTTGGGAATGCTCTATATAATGAGAGCTGATTTTAACTTTTATTTAGGGATATGTCCTCTTATATGTAGGTCTAAACCTTTATGCAGAATGCTTTTTTCTGAAATTAAACATAAATCTTCTGAAACCCATAGATTCTAGCCTAACATTAAGTTATATATTTCTCCAAGAACATCTTCATTCATCGTTTAAATATATTCCACAGTCTGACTAACATAATAGTAGATTCTAAGATGCATTTTACATTACACAGTGCCATACTTTCAAGGGCCTTAGTATTTTTATTCATTTATTCAACAGATATTTATTGAGCACTTACTGTGTACCAGGCACTCTGCCAGGTGTTAGGGATGCAATGGGAATAATAAATAGAATAAGATCACTGACCTCTAGAAATTACAGCTGAGTGTGGGTGGTAGACATTTATCAAATAATCACATGTGAGAGTTCTGAGAAGAAAGAAGCAGGGAGAATTCAAAGCTTGAGTGAAAATGAGTTGTAGATAGAAGGAGGTATGATTCTTCCAAATATGACAGGAAGAGTAATGCCATCAATCTAATAGCTACAAAACGAGCTGATGTGTTTAACATAAAGTGTGTGAGAGGAGAGCAAATGTAGATGGGAAGCCTAATATATCCCAGCTACATGATCTAGACATAATAATCATTCATTATTTAGACATGACTAACTACTCAAAGCAAGATTTAATTTCACCGAATGGCCAGGAATTAAGAGCAAACTCAGCCATTAGTGCTGAATTGCAGGTTAGTGGGGGGCATACTCAGCCAATTACAGCAGAAGGAAACACTTGTCAGTATAGACAAGCTTGTCATTACCATCTAGGAAATCCATTATGTACCAAGGCTGGACTTCCATACTTGCTGAGACCCTTCAGCAGGTCTAAATAACAAGGCAGGATACCATCGCAAAAACTTTGAAACATGGGTCAAGACAGATGTCCAGTGACCAGGCATGCAGAATACGGGGCAGTGGGGCATGGAAAGGGAGAAGGATGCTGAGCCTTAAGTAAAAACCCAGCCATGGAACCTTTGTTACCAGCAATATTCAGGAACCATGTTGACTGGAGAACATTGTGGAAGCCCAGTGGCTAGTAGTAGCCATGATCTGAGTTATATTAGTAAGTGTGATCAGTGCTAGAGCCCTATGACCAAGGTCAGTCTGTAAGGGATATTGCTTAATACCAAGTTCCCTCGTTTGGAAGAGGACCTAGGGATGGAGAGTCCCTAATTTTTTCTGCGTTAAGTCAATATTGCCCTCTAAGTGATTTTGACACGCTTTAAAAAACACTGCTTTATGTTCAAATATCTCCTAGATAGATATATTTTTGTGTGTACGGTTGGGTGAGGGACTGGGCTAGGAATATATACTTCAGAGGAGACTCTTTCTGGTGATTCTGATGTGTACCCATCCCCAGAAAAGCACAACTGTTTTAGGAACTGAATGGGGAGAGAATGATTCGTGATCTTAACACCATAAAAACTCGGGAAGGCAACAACAGAGAAAAGGCAATGACTGACAGAGACACACAAGTCATGATTCTGAGCAAGTCTGTAAGAAGGAAATGGTACTTTAAATAGGCTTTGAAAGAGAATCATAATTTAGAAAGTTGAATGTGATAAGAATGCCATGTGTAATAAGTATATAGTCATTTAAATGTAGATAAAATTGGTGATATCTGATATATGAATATATTTATAACATAAAATATACAGAGTTTATAGTTTTAATAAGTAACTCAATACTGTTTTGATAATATTGACAAGAATATAAAATATATTTATTTTATTCTCTATATATTCTCTAAACCTTACATATCTTGCTTACCAAGTATTCAAATTTATAGTAAAAATCATACATCAAGTCATTCTAATGCTATTAAAATCACTGATGTAATCTTTGATTGATAGATCTATCACTAGTTAAGTGATCCTCCTTTCTTAGCTGAGATTTTACATATATAATTCTTCCAAAGACTTCTTCATTAGAGCGAAGGTCATTAGGTGACTGGGGATGCTATGAGGCACCTGAGAACGGAGATTCTTCCTGCTTCCCCAATCAATTTCAACTCTACCTATCTCTCTCCACCCACCATCCAATAGCAGAAGGCACTGGCCCTGTCATGACCCTCTTCACATGGGTATGCAAGCCAAAGTGAGAGGGAAAGAGGCTGAGAGGGAAGGGTCTTTAGCTTCTGTCAACTTGATAGTTTAACAACTACCCTGTGTGCATATGCCAGATACACCTGGTCCCAGACAACATGATAATGTGGCTAAGTCTCCTTGTCTTGGCTTTCTGTGCTCCCTTACCCCTCAAGAGGAGTCCTTCCAGAGGCATGCTTTTCAAATACAAAGCAACCATTTCAGAGTCTACACCTGCTATCACCTCCCTTCTCAGGCTCTCCCCCTAGGCAACTATACACCGGCCCTATTCACCACAGGGCCAGATGCGAGACAGCTAAGGAGAGACCCTTATGCTCCAAAGTCCACTGAAATTATTCAGAGTAGCCAACCCCAAGCCTGCTTTCCCTGCCTTGCCTGTTCCTTCCTGTGGAAACCATGATAAAGGCCCTTGCCCACAGTTTTCCTCTTTCCCTCTGCCTCCTGACCCTGGTGCTTCCCTGTGTGGCCCCCAATGGCATGAGGTGTATTCCCTCTCTTGGGAACTGTGTGTATCATAGACTGTCTTTTCAATGGCAACTGTATCCTAATCTGTTGGCCTTACCATACCTAAATAATAATAAATCCTATTAAACCAAAGAGTGAGCAGGAAGAAGGGACAAGGTGAGTAGTTATTGGTTAATTCTAGTTACCTGAGTTAAGAATCTGCATATTTTGTCAGTTTTGTTCCACCCAAGAAGGGCAAGATGGTTGCCTCCTTTCAAAGTCCAGTCAGGAAACAACCAGTAATGGTGTGGAGACAACTGGTTAAAGCACAGTTAACAAACAGGACAAATGCAGGAAGAGAAAGAAGAGGAAAATAGAAACAAATGGCAATTGCCACCAGCCTCAGCAAGTACCGGGGCTTGGAAGAGCTGCAGGAGCAGTCGGGGATGGGGATGGGGAGGGGCATGGTAACATGAGGTTTCTTCATTGGGAGAACTGACCACAGACAGTGGGGAGGAGACCCTCGCTGCCACTTCTTGCTCACACATTCTTTGGACCTTTAAAAAGGGATCCCAGGAAGATTCCCTCCTCATAAACTTTCTCACATTGTTCAGGGATGGACAGTACTTTTCAGGGGAAAGTTTTCCACTAATGCAAATTTTCCCAGTCGTACCTGAATGATCATTATCGGTTTCTCCTCAATGTGTCTGTGTGGATCTCCTTCTAGCCAAGAATGTTTGAACCTGAAAGAAATTCCTCAACACCTGAAACAAAAAACAGAATCTCTTCAGCAGGTCTACCCATTCTATGCTCCAGTGCCCACACAAACAAACAAACAAAATATATAGAAATCATAGTGGTGTATGATTTCTGAGAAAAACCACACATGCTGGAATTCATTAATTAATTTTAGTGCTTATCATGTTTATTATTATCCCACTTCCCAACTGGTAGAAAAAATTTTCGATATTTAATAAGTAGTATGGCTGCTTGATGTGTGCCCCCTGAGTATAAGCCCTGGTTTATTGTATTTCAGACAAACAGACTCAGCACTCCAGTGAAGAGCAAACTTTTGTAAACCCAGCCAAAGAGACTTTAAATAAAGGATTCATACATACATATAAATACATAAGCAAATTGCGTGTGTCTACACACACACACACACACCCACACACCCACACACACAGACACACTAAAGTGACACTATTTTAAATATATCCAGTATTTCTGAACATAGAAATCTTTCTTTTCACAGATTTGCAGTTTAGCAGTCCCAGTAGTGAAGGTTCTCTGTGCCAACAGGAATACTCTCCCTTGCAGCATGAAAGGCTCTTTGTTATCATGTTCTTATGCTACTTTCCCATTCAGTATGTTGCAGAATACCACAGTTATTCTCCACTCTGTTACAAATAAAAGAAAATGGTGTTTCAGAAAATTAGTAGAATTGTTAGAAAAAGAGAGGAGGATCTAAAATAATCTGTGCACTATAATGTTATGGATTCTCTTCTTTATAGCAAAGTCAAGGTCATGTCTTCAAAATAATGAAAGTCTCTGAATGTTAACAGCACACTTTGAGATGCTCTACCTACAATTAAGTGCAGTTACACAATTCCTTGGGGAACCTCCAGACCATTCTAGAAAGGGCTCCTGAATGCATGAGAATCAGTGCCTACAGACTTCTGTTCCCCACTCTCTTACACACTTTATTTGGTAACAGTACCAATATGTGTCTTTGGGGAACCTCTCTAGTCTTGCTCTCAGTACATGCACTTTAGGTGGGGCTAAGTTTGCAACCCTGTCTCTAGAAGTGAGCTCATGACCCCAAGCCAAACTGATACCATTCAATCTCAGGACGTTAACTGGAATTCTTGTAAAAGATTCTTTCTTTAACATTGCCAAACTTGGGATGCCTGGGTGGCTCAGTTTTGAGCCAGGGTTTCAGCTCAGGGTCATGAGTTCAGGCCCTGCACTGAGGTCCATGCTGGGTGTGAATCCTACTTTAAAAAATATAAATAAATAAAATAAAGTTGCCAAACTGGTGAAACGTAACTCTGAAGGTTTGGATGAATATTTTTGCCCTAATTTTGGAAATGCTTCAGAACAGACCCAGCATATAGGAAAGAAAGCAGAGTCAAAGATGGTGAAGTAGGCATGGAGATGTGCCACTTAGGTGTTTCTTTAAGGAAGGACTGATTGCCCAGCTGCAAGGAATGTGGTCAGCAGATGGCCTCCAGCTGTCAGCTTCTTCAGAGTCTGACTCAGCCACAGAAAGATGCCTCACCTGAAGTCATGCCCTTCCTGGGTAGGCCCACATTAGTGAATGAACAAGGTCAGGTATCAAGCATGGCCATTTTGGCTGATCTTGGGAAAGATGCCATAATCCGTATTTAATACAGAGCTCCCCGTTGGGTGGGCTGCAGTTTTGCAGGGCCTGCATCATAGTTTCCCTTCTTCCTCTGCTTTTCCCTTCACAGGTGTTGATCCCTAATAAACAGCTCACACTCTGAGCTCCATCTCAGCATCTGCTTCTGGAGAACTCTGCCTGTGATAGGTAGAAGAAAACAGATGACTGATACATTATTTGAGAAACCAGCTGTGGTTGAAATAAGTTCTCTCTCCAGACTTCCAATATATTGAGTCAATAAAGTCTCCTGCAACCGAGAGGTTCTTGACAAAAACAGACTCTAAATGCTAGCCCAAAGGTTTCATGGGAAATTCTGGATATATCTGTTTGTACTTGGGTATCTCTTGTTTTTGCATTTCTAACCACCAACTCTCTCATTCTCTTCAAACTAATCTGGTAATCCATCTTAATCTTCTCAGGTTTATGAGAAATGAGATCTTGCCACCCAAATTACTGAAGACTACATAAATCATTAATGAAGGATAAGGACTTGAGTCTAGAAATTTCTTACCCAAAGCATATTGTGGGCAACAAGGAAAAGTCCTATTTAAGAAAGGAGAGTAGGTTTGTTCTTTAAGGTAAGAAAACCAGTATGCCCAGTTATAGGGAGACAGGAGAGGCAGAGATGGAGGAAGTGAAATCATGAGCTAATATTCAACCCTAATTTATATTAGCTTCCATGCATAGCTTTTGTCTATGTCTTTCCGTTCTGTCTTATGGGGCTCCATTTTACTAAGGGGCTCCATTCTATTTATACTTCCCCAAAGCATTTTCTCAGCTCTTCTTTTATTAAAAATCTGCTTATAGGGGTGGCGGGGTGGCAAAGTCAGTTAAGTGTCCAACTCTTGGTTTCAGCTCAGGTCGTGATTTCATAAGATAGAGCCCCACATTGGGATCCACGTTCAATGTAGACTCTCTAGCCCCTTCTCCCATGCTCACATGTGCACTCTTTCTCTCTCTCAAATAAATAAATAGATCTTAAAAAAATTCTGCTTATCTAATGATAATGCAGTGCTATCCCCTACCATTTTCTATGTGATGTTCACTTCAGTACCACACTTAGACATTAGCAAAGGAGCCCCTACTCTGAGCTCTAAACATTAGAGGACCCACTAGACTTTCTTTCAGCTGTCCTTCCCATGGGGTGAGGTATCTATAGGGCCAAGTGATATGCTTGTGCTTTCCCTTCCAGAGCACACTCCAGGTTCCAGGGACAACAGAACTTCATGTTCCCTGCATAGGCCACTTTCTCTGGCCATACTCCAAAAGAGCCTACTGTACTGCCAGCATGTACAACTTTAGGTCCAAGGGGGATTGCCAGGAAATGGTTGTTTGGGGAGAGTGAGGGCAGAGTTTACAAAAATGGGCTAAGATTAAGAAGAGAAAAAGGGGTGTGCACCAGAAGCCAGAATGGAACTCCAAGGAATTCATGACCTCTAAATTGGAACTGAGCCAAAAGGTAAAGGACAATTTTTACTACTATTACTCCCATTTATCTTTGTGGCTTCTTCTAAATCACTGAATTGCCCTATTCTTTCCATCTCTAATCATTTGAAGACTCAGATTTATAGAAAGTCAGCATTGTAACTTCTCCTGAGAGAAATCATGGGTCTAAGAGACCCTTACTCTGCATAAATTCATGAAATTCACTTGATTGCACCCTTGTTACTAACTAGAATTCTTATTGCTCTCCTGTCTCCTAAACCAACTCAACAGAGTAACTGTTGAGTATCACCTACATTACTTAGTACTTATTATGCTAGACACTGAGAATTCAAATGATATGGACCTATTTTCTGCTCTTTAAGGGTTCATAATCTAGTGTTTGTAGTGTAGTGTTTGTATATGGGTGACAAATACTGCAAAATAATGGTTAAAATAATATGTAACTTTGAATAATTGACAATTAACAATGATTTATAATAACTAAATTTGAAGGAGGTAGGTGAGAAGGGCTGGAAAGGAGAGGAATGGATCTTAGATGGTTTCATAGCAAAGGTAGGAATGTTTAAAATAACATGCTGTGTTCAAGAAATACCAAGTAGCTCTATATTGCTAGATCTTCAAACTTAAGGGGTTGAGAAAGACATGATTAAAAACTAGACCAAAATGGGGCGCCTGGGTGGCTCAGTTGGTTAAGTGACTGCCTTCGGCTCAGGTCATGATCCTGGAGTCCTGGGATCGAGTCCCACATCGGGCTCCCTGCTCAGCGGGGGGTCTGCTTCTCCCTCTGACCCTCTTCCCTCTCATGCTCTCTATCTCTCATTCTCTCTCTCTCAAATAAATAAATAAATAAATCTTAAAAAAAAAAAAAAAAAAAACTAGACCAAAATGGCAGCAGTCAAGTCATGGAGAACCTTGGATGCCCTTGTATAATAAGGCATTGAGATTTTACCTTATAGATTGAGGGAAAAAAACTTAAAGAGTTTTATACAGGAGAGAGACATGATATTTAAATCTTAAAAAGATCATTTGAGGACAGAGATGGATCCAAGGCAAGATTGATTCAAGGTAGGGTGACCACATAATTGTTGCCCAACTGGCATACTGAAAAAGGAGCACTATGCTCACCCCACTCAGAAAATAGGCATAAATTGGAACCATCCCTGGACAATTAGCATGTATGTTCACCATAATTTGAGGGGATTTAAGGGCACACGGACCATTTACAAAGTTTCTGAAATAATATAGGTTGGAGACAAAGAAGCCTGAAGGAGAGCAATAGCAGTGGGGATAAGAAAGAAGGACAAATCTAAGAGATAGGTAGAAGAGAAAACCAGGAATCATTTATTTATTGGTTGTAAAGGATAAAGAAAAGGAGAGGACTTCTGCTTTCTGCTCCGATGTGTTTAAAATTTGGAAGATGTTCCATCTGTCCTTATAACAAGAAAAAACCTGAACAAACTGAAAATCAATGAATTTTCTTGGACCCATCACAGAACTGAAGTTGAAAGGCAAACTTCCACTCCCAAATCTGGCAAGACAGAAAAATCCAGAAAATCACAGCTAAGATAATTTTACCTGGGGTGGAAACCTCTGGAACCATAAACTTCTAGGAACACTTAAATGGCAATTTTAATGAATTACTGGAAGCTGGGTGTGGGCTAGCATGAAATTGAGAAACTCCTTAGGGACACAGTCTTAGGGGGACCACCCATACTTTCGTGGGTTCTACTTCCAGAAATCCCACCAGTTTCTTTTGTGAAAAACTAATAAAATCTCCCTGTGCTCCGGCAGGGGCCATTTGAAACAGGTGCAGAGCTCCACAGTGTTCTCTATAACAAAGTGCTACTTCCAGAGGAAAAGACTTTACCAGAACCTTATCCAAGCAGTGGAAAGGACATTTCCTCCAACTCCTGCCTTCTCTAGTCTTCCTGTATAATATAAGGAAAGGAAAAAGGTGAAAAAACATTTCTGAAGGTCATAGCCCAGAAACTCATGCCTACTCAAAGACTGAGATTTATTCATAAGATTGAAGAAGTCTTTCCCTCTTTGCATCTTACCATCACACTGACAAGACTCCAGTATAATAGCAGGGGATTATGGGTGAAAGGGCTACAGGATGCAGATTCTATCTGAGGAGCAGTTCTTAAGAAAGCTGAAAGTCAACAAGAGAAACAAAAATCACGGACACTAGAGGAATTTAAAACCTCTGGCTTCTACAGCTACCACAAATATTAAACACGGCCCAACCCAACTTCTAACAGATAAAAACCTGAAACTAAGAGACTATTTACTTCAACTCTTGTTATCCAACACATTATAGATTTCAATAATTATAAGGCATGCTAAAAGGCAAGAAAAAATTGTCTGAAGAAACTAGGCAAGCATCAGCACCAGATCCAGGTATGGGATAAACTTTGGAATTATCAGACAGCTAAGATAACTATAACTGTAGTTGTAAATATAAAATAACTATAGTTAATATGTGAAAAAGTTCTAATAGAAAAAGTAAAGAGTATATAAGAACATCTTGATAATATAAGCAGAGAGATGGAAACTCCGAGAAAGAAATCAAAAGGAAGTTATAAAAAATCAAAAACATTGTAACAGAAATGAAGACTACCTTTTACGGACCCATTGATATACCTGGATATTGTTGAGGAAAGAATCAGTGAGCTTAAAGATAAGTCAATAGAAACTTCCCAAACTGAAATGCAAAGAGAAAAAGAATGAAAAAAACATAAGAGAGCATCAGAGAACAGTGTGACAATTTCAAAATGATAGACATATATATATAACCAGAATACAACAGGAGAGGTAAAGGAATAGAAATAATAAGAATGAAAATAATAATAATGAGAATTTTCCAATGACAGACACCAAACCATAAATCCAAGAAGCTCAGAGAACACTAAGTGGATGAATAAAATATATATATGTACATATATATATATGTGTGTGTACACACACACACACACACACACACGGGCATATCATGTTCAAATTGCAGAAAACCAAAGACAAAAATCTTGGAAGAGGAGGGAAAGTGAAGGATTGAGAATAATTCTCAGGTATCTGGTATGGGTAGTCCTTATGCAATAGGAAAAAGAGATTGGAAAACCTTCCATCTTGAATTCAGCCCTAAATTATTTCTTATATCTCCATAACCTTCTCCACAGCATCTGCCAACACTGAGACCAAGCCCGACACCTGGATTTCTAGACCACTGTTTTAAATACCACCGCCCACCGACCCCCCTCCCCGCCCCTGCCAGAATTGATTTTCTCCCTTCCCTTCTATTACTCAGCTTGAGTACTGTCCCATACCATTTTTAAAAATAATATTACTCCACAGTATAACTTTTTCCAAATGTCACTGATTTTGTATTCTCATGAGCACCTAAATATTTTTAAATAATAAAGTAATGTGGTTTCATTGCAGAAAAACTATGAAAGTTAAAAAGGGTATTAGGAAAAACAAAATCACCCATAATTTTGTAGCCCAGAGTTACCTGCTATTAAAAAACGTATGTAGTTTTACAGTATTTTTCTCTGTCTAGTCATACCTCTCCTATTTTTGGCTCTTTACATACATGGTTCTATATGACTGGGACACTCTTTCCCTCATTTACATGCTTTCAGGAACATGGTGATATGAACCAGAAAGAACTATAGCCTTGGCTCATAATACAGGGCATCTCTATGACCTGTTATATATATATATATATAATCTCAGAAAGAATCCCCAGCAAAAGTTCACAAGCACTGTCTTTCAGGCTGTGCATGCTGAGTCTTTAACATCAATATTATGTATGGGAAGGTGAGGGGAAGCAATAGCAGAAGGAGTAATCAGTCACAGTCTTTCCTCTGCTTGGTATTGGAATCAGGATAAATCTTCACCCCCACTTCCTTTGCACTGAGTTCCTAGAGTTCTTGGATAATTTTATTTTGGGGGCTAGAGGGCTTAAAGAGAGATATTGCTGTTATTGTTTCTAAAAAGAAGTATAGAGGAATAAGTGGTTGTCTGGGAGAAGGGTGGAGATGACTATATTATTACCATATCTGTATCCTGAACTTTGAAACAGATCATGCTAAGTCTCTAGTCTTTGCATGCTCCTCATTCTATTGAGTTCCAATGGAGCAGGAACTGTATGTATCTCTATAGGATACATGCTTAAAAACCAAGTGATTACTCTCCCAAAACTTAAGTCAAGTGTATAAAAGTGCATTATTGTCTTGTTCGGTCTTTAAAAACAAAAATTTTTCACTACTTCGCTATATAAGTACTAGCTTATAAACTAGTGAAAATTGGGAAACTTCCTTTTTTCTTTAAATGCTTATTTATTCATTCATCTGAGCTAAATTTTTTGTTACTTTTGGAATTAACAACAACAACAGTAACAACAAAAATACATAGCCTTTCATTAAAGAGACTCACCAAATAGCACTTCAATTAAGAACAAAGCCAGTATTATGGCAAACAGGTCCTGATACACAATACTGTCCAATTAATTTCAGTAGTTGTAATTATAAAAGATCTCTTTCATGACAGTGGTTGACAAATCATTAAAGGAATTTACCTGCCTTGCAAATGGACACTTTTCTATTCAAAGGCTGCGAAGAAATAAATAAAATTTACAAAAATCTTGTAACTGTCAATGTGGGAGAAAAAAACCACAGGACAATGGAATTCTTCAATGGAGCCTATTGTTTTGATTGAATTTTCTCAACTGCATTGCTTTTTTTTTTTTTATAAGCTGTCACAGTATAACTTCTTTCACCCCTGAGGCTATCACAGTAAAAACGATATTTCTTTCTCATGAAAAAGTTCCATACAGCTAAGATTTTTATGGTGTATCTAGTTGTATATATATAAAAAATCATGTTCTTAATTATCTACAATTCTGTATAAGAAAAGTGACTACTATGATTACTCAGGAAACAGAAAAGCCTCTCTGCATTCTTTCCCAACAGCAACATTGCATGAGATAAAAAGAAGAAAAACATCTTTTTATTTTGAAGTATGAGTCAAAAGAGCTTGTCTGATGGGATTGTACAAAGTCCAGTTTGTGCTAAGAGTTACTTAAGCTGGAAGTGCCACTGCAAGGGAAGGAATGGAAAGAAGGCAGTTCTTTTATACAATTGCAGGGCAATGCTGGGAGCCTCAGAGCCTGCATTCAGCTCCTTGGCTGGGACAAAAGCAGGGCCAGATCCACACACTCAAGTGGATGCAGAAGGAATAAAGAAAATGCCTGGTATTCAAGAGCCAACTCTCAATGGGCCTTCAGGATTGCCCTTTTTGGTTTTCAACAGTGGAGAAATCTACAATGTTTGAGAAAACATGTATATTTCTATTGTGAGTGGAATGTGGCTGGGTCCTTCATTGCATATCTGGTCTTCAATCTTCAAATTCTCCAAGTGGAAGGAGAAAAAAGCAGATACAGAGAACTGGATCATCACAAGGCAAATTTTCTTTCTCTCTCTTTTTTATTTTGAGTATGACAGAAGTCAAAATTGAGCTTGGACCTTGCAAGTCTGATGACAGCGGAAAAACTCTTCATTGGAACACATGGGGATAGATGTACTCTTACTCATTCTTCTGATTCAGTCACCACCTTGTCTTGTGATATTGTTCACACTGTTGCCCACAAACAACATTTTGTTCAAAGTCTTGCCCAGGTTTATCTCTACCATGAAACTTTCCCAGACAACTGCGGTCTAGAGTGACCTTCTAGATTCATAGCACTTACTACTGATAATGCTCATTTGGCACTAAATACTTACGGCCGTGAATCATCCTTTGGGTATGTTGGATTCAAAGGGTCTTTGAAACATTTTAGTAAAGAATTCCAGTAAGAAAGTGAAAGTGTGAATCTGTCATTTAAGAAAAGTCCAGGCTAGAGATATGAAGATGGACATCTTTAGAAAATAGGTCACGGTTGAAACCAGAAGAATGGATAAGAGTACATAAATAAAGGAATGGAGAAAAGAAGAGGGTTTGAAGTGAATTCTGAAGAACACCATTCTTAAGAAGTATATAGTAGAAAAATGAAGGAAAGGGAATTTTAAGGTGTCAGAAGAGCAGAAAGAACATTGCTTTTTGTGTGCTTTTAGTTTTTCTGAAGGGAGAATGAGAAATTATTATTGGTTATTTCAGTATTTTTCAGAATACCTGTTACAATTTTTTGCATATAGTATGCCCTAAATGTTTTTTAGTGTACAAGACATGAAGAATAAATTCACATAAATATTGCTTTTGTTTTCCTTTGGATTGTTATTTTCTTAGCAATAACCCCAGTGCCATTCCTGGTCCAGCGTGTTTATCCCGGCTTCTCAGAAGATAGTGGGTGACAGCAGTGGGCTTGTTAGTGGAGGACCTTTGCCTCTAGGGGGAGCTCAAGGAAAGAGTACTGGATAAGGTCAAGTCTGAGACCTTATTGGGTCATGGCAGTAGGGAGTTGAGCTTTTGGTAAATTGGGAAAGGGTTAGAAGGAATTAGCCTTCATAGGGTTGAATTCTTCATTCTTTTGAAATTGCACCTTTTAAAAAATTTCACATGACAAGAAGCAGATCCAGGCTTGGCTCTCAAGCCTCTGTGTGTATGTGTGTATTTTGGAGAATTTGAACAACTTTGAAATAGGCACAAGTTTACCACTCCCCACAGTCTCTTCCACTCCGTTCATCTAACATTTAGCCCACTTTTCAGGGTTTTGTTACCCTTTCATCATTACAGGCATTTGAGTTTGCAAATATTATTTAAGTTTGTAAAAATACATTTTTACAGTTTATCCTCTCAAAGCCTTAATGATTAAGATTTAAGCATTCAGTATCTCACAAATTTCTGCATTTCTTGGGATACCTGAACCTCTCAGTTGGTTAAATGTCTTCCTTCAGCCAGCTCAGTGGTGATCCCGGGATCCCAGCAACAGTGTAGGGCTCCCTGCTCACTGGAGAGTCTGCTTCTCACTTGCCTTCTGCCCCTCCTCCTTCAAATAAATAAATAAAAATCTGTAAAAAAGAATTCCTGCATTTCTTATCAAGGAAAAAACTATTTCAGTTCCTTTGTCTGAAGATGTGTTTTGCTCCATGTAGGGGAGCTTAGCATAATGGGCCAATGATCCTGGGCACAAGCCACAGGCCACAGAATTTGCCACAGACTGTCCTCTCTTGCTTTTGGGTTCAGTGTCCCTTTGTTGTGTCCAACTTGGTCTAGTTGAAATCATGGAAGCATCCCTCTTAAATGGAACAAGTGTGAATCCTTCTTATGGATTTTGAGTTGTTTTATTACTGTCATCAAAAAAGTCCATAGAAAAGACAAATAAGATCTGAAAACAAAGGATCCAATACTGTTAGTCAACCTTGTTTTCCTTACACTTGAAAAAAACAAACAAACAAACAAACAAAGGGTGCTTTAATAAAAGTCTTTTTCTAGAGTTCTACAGTCACAGCCAAGATGGGACACTTCACATCCCAACACAAATGAGCATTCTAAAGCAGGAGAGATTAGACAACATTCACAAAGCAGGTTTACTGCCATTGGACTGGATTTCCCCATGCTAAAAGCTCTTCTGTCCTAAAAGGACAAACATTTCAGGTCTCACCATGGGTGACTGAAAAATAGGGTAAAAAGAGTCTTCCAAACAGTGAACCACCTGTTTGTTTGAAGCATGTTTTGTGAGTTCAGTAAACCAATATGGTGTTTGATTCATCCATCTAATCAAAAATGCATTCATTAAGTGTCTACTATGTATGCGGCTCTGCACCTGCACAGGGGTATAAGACAAGTGCCCTGCCCTAAAAAGCTACTAGTCTAACACTGTTGGCAAATGTAAATGGATTTGCTGTTTTCACCATAGTCCACGTCAATATTTTGCTTTGAATCCATTTACTTGAGAATATTGTGAATTATTGGTCATAATTGCTACAGTAAGAATGGGTACCTAAAATCAGTTCCCAGGTATGAGGAATTCCAGACATATTTCTAAATGGCAATTTTCAGGATCCCATGGCAAAGATTTTAAATGGATTTGATCAAAAGTCAAAAGGAGCCCTTTCACATGCTCTTGCTGAGAAACTTGGCATTGGGACTGTACCTAATTGAGAGACTGTTGGCTGAAGTGTATTGGCTTCAAGCCCAATCACAGGACCCGCTGGAACAAAAAGTAAGGCCAGTAGTTTGCATGCTTAATCCTAAGTGATCTTGTATGAGTCTCCTTCATTCTTGGGATTTGCAGGTCCCATGGTTTGGTAGCATGGGAGTGTGACACATTAATCCTCCTTTTTTTTCTCTCTCATCCTTACAGATTGCTGCAGGCCACTGACTGTCCTGTAAATGGAGATTGAGTTGTGTTTGTTTTTGTTTTTTTTAACAACTTGACAGTAAAGCTTACATCAGAGCGTGTTAAAGTTACAGGTATTATTGACTTTGAACATCAATTTCACTATAATTTTTTTCTGTGGGCCTTGGTAATAACTCCCCTTCTTTTTTAAGATAGCTTTATTAAAATATACCTTAACTGTAGCTGGTTCAAATTCTATCAATTAATTTAAAATTTTTTTCCTTAATTATTATTCCTACTTCTTAGAGTCATAACATACTGGATTTGTGCCTTTTTTTTTGTACCTGCAGAGTGACTAACCAAATGCAGAAACTAGCTGTCTTAAATATACCTAGATTATTACTTAATCTCTCAGAGATTTCCTCTATATTTTTGTCTTTAAAAAGAAAAAGCAAAACAAAACAAAGAAACAAATAGACCGAACATACCAAAACCTTTAAAAACAATATATATATATATTTTTTCTTTAGGTAAAAATAAAACCTGCAAAAATGTCAATTATATGAACCCCCTTGTTCCATTATCATTGAACTGGCTTTGACAATCTCCTCTTGCCAAATTGTTTCTGGTTGTATGGATGATATTTCTAAAAAATAACTTAACTTGAAAGAAGCAGGGGAAATAGTTCTCTAAAAATAAATGTATACAGTTGTATAAGATCATTAGCAAATAGGTTAGAGTAAATTTGTAGGTTCAAAGAGATGGAAGCCGACTTTAAAAGGGGGCTTTCCAAAGGTTTTCTTGATGAGAAAGTTCTCTCTCCCTGAAGTCTGGCTGGGATTGGAGAAGTCAGACACACTGTGGGGATCTCTTCCTTCTGAGAACAGATTCCCAGTGAGCTGGATGAAGCCATTCAAGAGTGACTACTGGCACAGAGATCCACCACCAAACACTTTAAGGTCTTGTTGTGAACTGTCATGTTTAGACCTATTTAAAACTTATGAGAAAGAGGCTCCAATTTAGGGCTGAGTGGGAAGCATGGATTTGTCCAAGGAGAAAACAAAGTGAAAATTATCTTGAGATTTTTCAAGTAGAATTAACACTACTAGTTTCATCAAACAATTATGTCTTTTTAAAAAATTTATTTGAGGGGCGCCTGGATGGCTCAGTCATTAAGCATCTGCCTTCCACTTGGGTCATGATCCCAGGGTCCTGGGATGGAGCCCCGGCATCGGGCTCCTTGCTCAGCGGGAAGCCTGCTTCTCCCTCTCCCACTCCCCCTGCTTATGTTCCCTCTCTCGCTGTCTCTCTCTCTGTCAAATAAATAAATAAAATCTTTAAAAAATAATAATAAAATAAAATTTATTTAAAAAATAATTTAGTCTGAAACAAATGCAGAAATGGCAAGTAATTTCTTGTCCTGAAAAAATAACCATGGTTTTTCCTGTGACATGCAAAAGCCATTATTCGTGCAAGAGCTATAGACTTCCTTCACCCACACACCAAGCATCCCTCTCTCCCATTTGTGGGGGGAGCCCAACTTGCTCCCGCACTCCCTGCCCCAATTTCCTTCACTGGCAGAGGGTTAAATTTGGACCAAATATATGTCATGGTCACATGTGCATCACTGGAGAGACTTTGTATAACTAGGTTTGAAAGCCTAGCTCTGCAGCCACATTTCTATAACCTATATGAATCAATATTTTGCTGTTTGTGATAAAGATGAAGTTTTGATCCTTTTTTTAGTGCTAAATTTTTAAATATGTGCAAGTTTGGTAGAAAAAAAATGAATCAAAATCATTAAAGAAAATTTAGCTTCCTTATTGAAAGGTACATTAAAGAAACTCATTAAACACATATTGCATGTCAAAATTTAAAAAGCCAAAAGGAAAAAAGCCAAATAATAGTATAAAAGCTCTATCCTTGTGGGTAAGTATGTTATGTAATCAAGAGGTAATGAGTAAGAAAAGACTATAGAAAAGGAACTTTCGCTGATGGCTGTTACATATTAAATCATCAGATGCTTGCAGGTATGATGAAAATTAGGACATTGTTCAAATAGCCAATTCATTTAACATGTAAAAAGATTTGCTGCTTTCAGTATAATATTTTGCATTTCTTTTTTTTTTCTTTTTTATTTATAAGAGTTCATAAACTACCCTTCTAAGAGTTAAAACATTCCATCGGAAAAAAAAAAAAGACTCCTGCGTATTACTTATATACAAATACAGAATCTAATTGTAATAAATTCCTTTATAAAGATTGTGTCTTGAGTTTTTTTCCCAGAAAGTCTAATATGTCCCTGGTCACAGATGTGTACTCCCTATGGACAGAAACCAGGCAGCCTGTTTCTGAATGTCTTTTATCGGTTCTGACACATCGTTGCTCCCGTTTCTTCAGAAGTACCAGAGGATGTAAATGAATAGTGCCCCACCTCACTATAATTAGTGGCCTTATCTAATAAAGGTGCCAAGGTTCTGCTCTGTGCTTTATCTGAGCTCACCGCCTATTTTTTGGAGGGGAGGGAGAAGTACTGTCATCAAGTCCTGCTTAGTGATCGCTGCCACCCTGTGCTATTTTAGAGATTTTGACTTACTCATAATTCAAGGTGACAAAAATGGAAACCACTAGTTTGGATTTTGAGTTATGACAAATGAAAATGCCATTAAATATATAATAAATTATAAGAACTTCTGAAATGATAAACTTTTTCCAGAGGTCATGAAAACCAGAAAACAAAAACAAAAACAAAAACAAAAAAACCAGAAAATACACTGATCCTTTGGCAAAATCTAAACTCATAATCATTTTGATAACAATATATTTTATTTTCTTATACCATAGTAACACCACTTTCCATTTGGGACTTCCCATTTCTGCATCATGATTATTACTATTATCATTCTCACCCTAAAATTTCTTCCTCACTTTTACTCCCACCAATGTTTTCAACTTCTCTGATTCATCGTAAGTCCCATCCACAGGTAGTGAAATATAGTATTCCTAAATCCTTTAGGCTTTAATGTCTGGATGCATGCTGCCTAATCCCAATGATAACAACATAGTGCTCTACTGGATTTCCCCCTCCTTGCTCTCAGAGATGTTAGGCCTGTGCTATTTACTACTGTAGCCAACAGTAGTTGATGGTAGAAACTGATGAATTTCAAGCCCGATCCATTGAAACCGAGCCCCCGAAAAGATACCCAAGTGAAGTTAGGTGGTTGCAAAGAATGGAGATGTATGGTTCACAGGATTAAAATTATACATGGTATCAAAATATAGAGGTTAAAAAGAATCACTGTAGGATAGAACGGTAATTAATAACACAAACTGTGAAACAATTTTTTTTTGTGAAAAACTAAAAATAAAATATTTAAATTTCTACATCTAAATATAAAAATACAATATTTAAGGTTCTATGTGTAAATACATTTACACAAAGAAAAGTTCATATGTTCAAATGTTAAGTGACTGCTTTTGAGACATGAGGTTATGTCTATAATGGACATGTATTACTTATGATGCCTTAAAGGTGTTTTGTTTTAATGACAGAAGAAACAAGGTTAGTATATTCAAGTCAGGCATCTTCAAACAATACAGAAATGCATATAGTAAAAAGAGAACATTTTCCTTCAACTACCTCCAATACCACAGAATCAATGTTACAATTTTAGCTTGTAATCTTCATGCACGTTTCTAATGCATTTACAAATACAAGAGAGAAAGATGGATGAGATAAATGTTTTTTGTTTGTTTTTCTTGAGCTTTGGTTTTGGTTTTGCTTCATCATAGTCAGATCTTGAGCCTTTTCCTCTCCTTTACCTACGTTCTCTACGTAGATGATTGCTCCTTGTCCATTGGTTTTAAATGCCTCTATATGACTGGTGACACCTAATTTTACATGCCCAAGCCATGACCTCTACTCAGAGCTCCATACTCACTCACACTACTCAACCATTTGATACTGACACTTGGCTGTGGACTAAGCACCTTGAACTAAGTTAAGTCCAAAACAGAATCCTTGATGCCTGTTCTTTCCTGTGGCCTCAACCCCAAATCATTCTTCCTGACCTCAGTGTAGGGTATTTGCTTTTGTTCATCCAGGCTAGGGCCAAAAATGAAGAAACTGTCCTCAATTTCTCAACTTCATATCTAATGCATCAGCAGAAACTTTTGGCTCTTCTTCTAAAATATATTCTGTATCCATCCACTTTTTTCACCTCTATTGCCATTACCCTAGTCTGAACTATCATGTTCCCTTGTCTGGATTACCTCATAGTCTCCTTTTCTTCCACTCATGTCTCTTCAGAACCTATTTTCCATGCAAAGAAGTGATTTGTAAAAATGTATGTCAGATCACTGTACTCCTCGATTAAAAACATCCAGTGGTTTCTCATTTCTTTTAGAATAAAACCTGGACTCTGTACTATTACCTGTAAATCCCTCCATGACATATGCCTTGATCTCCATCATTCTGGCCACATTGGTTTTCCCTCCATTCCTAAAACAATAGCAATTCATTCTGGCCACAGAACATTTGTATTGCTGTTAAATTTATCTGAAAAGCTCTTTCTCCAAATATAAGTAAACCTGACTCCTTTTCAGCTTCCAGGTCTAAACCCCAACGGCACCTTCTCAAGGAGTTTTCTCCCTGGCTCTGTTTCTCCCTTTAATACATGTCTTTACAGGTATGAAGTATAAATACTTAAATTAAGCAATGCATGTAATCAACTTAGAAAAATGCTGGTATTTTTATTATAGAGTCATTATACATGACTTTACCCATTTAGGGCTTTTTCACAAATCATGACTGTCAAAAAATGTTCATTTATTAACCTGGGGCCCAGGACCAGATATTTTATTTACCCACACTACTAACTTATAAAGGCGTATATATATATATATATATATATATAGTCTCTTCTCTTAGTCTATTAATTAGTCTAGTCTTATTCATGAATGTGAATAGCAACTCCACCAGCTAGTAGCAAGGAAAAATGAAAAAGAAAATATATGGATTATATTCCATTTTAAAATTTAATTCAAACCAACTGTTTGGTTTGGTATAATTATTTCACCTTTTACATATATCTCCTCAACTCTTTAATTTCCTTGAGAAAGAGAAGGAAAAGGAATTTATATTACCTCAAAACAATATGAAAAGGGGAATCTCTGGCCTCATGCTGGTTCTTGGGTAACTCAACCATAGTTAATGAATTATTATATAATCCTAACGTCACTTTAATTAACTTACATGCATTGCTTAATTTATTCCTTGCAACAATACTATAAAGTGAATACTTTTATTACCCTGGTTTTTAAGTTGGAGAACCTGAGGCAAAGAGAGGTGATGTTTTTTGTGCACAATTTTACTACATTGTAAATGACAGAGCCAGAAATTGTACCCAGGCAGTCTGCTCCATACCTGATGGCTTTAGCCAACATCCTGTGCTGCTTTCTTAGTGTGCTGGCTGGATCCAGTGAGCTAGGGTTGGCTCTCAGTCCCATCCTTGTGTTTTCTGCTGCTGTCTGCTGCCAACATCTATAGCTAATGAACTTGTGGTGAAGTCCACTTGTCTTGGCCAGAGACTGGGCTGTCAATTCAGCCTTCATGTTACACAGGACCTGGGGGAGGTTCAAGAGGAAAAACAAAACCCTGTCTAGGCTTGTCTATGCCATTCCACCCACTTACCCAGTGTGGGCCATTCCACATTTTTGTGTGAACACTCTACTCAGTGGGGTCCTCCTAGAAACCTAATGGGGAGTGGGGCCAGAGCCCTTACGCTCTCCTCTTTTAAAAGTTCTTGTCTGAATGTCTCATTTCCCTGTGTGTGTCTTCTCTTTTCTTTCTCTTTTTCTGCCCATAAGCTGCTGGGCCAAGGGGATGGGCTGGCTGCTGACTTTGTAACACAAACTTTCAGGTGACATGCCTTATTTCTTCCAGAGGTAGCATTTGTCACTTCCCCTTTTCCATGGGGAATGCCAACAGAATCACTGTGACGCAACATGGTGGAAAAGAGATGAAAACACATTGGTTTATTATTTGTTGAATATTTTCCATACCTCTCTTGTATGTCTTCCCTGGTAGAAAACGGGCTAATGATAGTGGAGGCTTTGGCTGCCCTTTGTAGACCAGCTTGCTAACTCTTAAATTTCAGCTGTTTACTTCCTTAAAATATATGGTCTATTTGTCATGGATATGACCTTAATAAAGGTCTGTGCAATGCTTAGAAGAATAAAATACATTGTAAAACCTTTCATCCATCAAATGTCTGTCATACTGCCAGGCCAGGTGGAGTAATAATTGTGCTTACATGTATCAGCAAAGAATAATGTAATAGATGAAACTACTTCAAGCAATTAACTTACTCATGGCTGTTTTGTTTGTTTTTGTTTGTTTGTTTTTTTACAGGAAGATGCTTGAAAGACTGAAGTTACCAAGAGCAGAGAAGAATAAGGTATGTAGAAAAGGTCACCATAGCTTCACACAGTCTGTTTAAATCCTGAAAAGACAACGTGATTAAACACACACACACATGTACACACAACACACACACACACACACCCGCAGAGCAAATCACCAGAAAAGAACTGTAGTTACTAGGTGAATAAAGGAATGAATGAATAAGTAAACTTGGTATATATACTAATGAAAAAAAGAGGACAATTTAATGTATATTATACAGTTATAACTTGCCCACTGTGTTAATTTCTTGTGGCTGCTGCAAAAAATTACCACAACCTTGGTAACTTAAAGCAACAGAAATTTATTCTCTCACAGTTCTAGAGGCCAGAAGTTCAAAATCACAGTGTGGGCAGGTTCTGTGGAGGTTCTCCCAGAAGTTGTGGGGAGAATCCATTCCTTCAGTCTTTGAGTTTCTGGTGGCTACCAGCATCCCTTGGAATTCTTTGGCTTATGGTTACATCTCTCTAATTGCTGCCTCAGTCTTCACATCATCTTCTGTGCGTGTGCAATCTTCCTATTCCTCTCTTTTATAAGGATACATGTGATGGCATTTAGAGCCCATCCACATAATCTAAAATAATCTCCCATGCTGGGGGAGGAGAGGACACAGGTAAGGGAAAGAGAAACATCTGATTTTTCGAGTAGGCTCAAATGGAATGGCTTTTTGAACTTTCTAGATTTCCACTTCCAAAGAAATCTTAGCCTTCCGTGTTCCAGCTCTCTCATAAATGTGCTTACTACAATCCTTCCTAGATTACTCAAATTAACTTCACTTTTCATCATTTTATGCTCAGTTGAAATTAATTGCTTGAAGATTTTGACCATTATAAACTAGTATTTGCCAAAATATGCAATGATATAAATGCCTACTAACTCAATGCAAATTAGTACAATAAGTACATGTCCATAGAAAGGAGAGTGGAAACTGATAATTCATTTTCATCTGTCCTCCAATTGTGCTTCACTTTTGTTCCACATCCCTCTTCCCCAGGTAAAATAAAGATGGGCAAAGGGAAAAGTAGCTATGTATATATGCCTTCATTTTTACACATTCAAGGAAAAGTTTGGAACTACTTTTGAAAAACTAAAAAACACAAGAACTCCCCAAATGAACATACAGTTTAATAAAGTTGAATTAATCATGTTGGATTATCTGGATACTTTTGGTAAAATTTTTCTTCATTTAATTTATATTAGTTATCATATCAGTTTGGTGCTAGAATGGAAAGAGACCCCAAGTGAGCCACTTGGCTTGTATGGTATCTCCACGAGCATCAAATCAAAGGCTCCCCCTATTTCATTGCTCCAACCTTCATGACATGTGGCTTCCATCTTATGTTCAATTGATGACCCATCCCCCTCCTTCCCATAACTGCAAAAGGCAAAGGGAGTAATGGAAGAACATCCCTTTAAGGGAAAATCCTGGAAGCACACTATTTCTGCTCTAAAAGCCAAAACCAAATCACATAACCACAACCAGCTGCAAAGGAGACTAGAAAATGTACCCTTTATTTTGGATGGTCTTGTAAGAGTTAAAATTACATTACCATGAGAAAACATATTGGAGATCAATTAACCATCTTTTCCAAAAATTACACCCATTTGCCTACCCAAATATCTGTGTTATTTCTTCTCATACATAGAGCATAGACAGGCCCTTTGAAAATCTCGTTCAGCATCTGAAAACCTATAAAGTAAAAGGCGAGTTATGTGACTGCCCCCCAACCACACACATGCCAAATCTACAATGGTAGAATATGACTAGGATAACTGTTGTAAAGACTCTAATTTTAAACAGGGAAAGATGGAAATACTGAAGAGTCATCTGTCTATAAAGATTATAAAGGGCTGTTGAGTAAGAACCGCAAAGATTCTCTGCCTAAGAATAAGTTCTTATATAGCCACTGACTGCCCTTGATTCTTCACTCTGAGAGAAGCCCCTGGCTTTGCCTTTTGGGAAGTTCCTTTCTAGCTTATTGTCCTCTGTGGCCACCTCTGAAGAATGTTTGAGGACTGCCCAGCTTTTGCAGTCTGATTTTGTCTGGTACAGAATGATCTGATTTAGAGCTTGAACAATAATATAAATCTTTGTAAGTTTAGCTCGTACATTCTTTGACAATACAAATGTCCTCAAAAACCTAGTAGGTTTTTGTTCCTACTCAATTCCATTTGGGAGTAGCCAGAGCCCCTGTTTTGGACGTAATTCTAAAACCTGAAATCACAGTTCTTTTGTTTACTGGTTTCTGAGTTCTACTTCCCCACGCCACCTTCTCAACATAATGGATACTATCTAGAGGCTGTTTGACACATTTGCCTTAGATGAAATAACAATGCCCTTGATTTGACCTTTACCACCTCACTTGCTTCACTATCTAGCAGATACCGTAAGGCTCCAAATCACCGGCATAAACATTACTTACCCAGGAAGTGATCTTGAAGGGTAGTCTTGAAGGAAAGCAGAAATTAGATGAAGGTGTGAGGGAAGGATTATGAAGCTAGAGAAAACAGCAGGAGTAAGAGCATGACGGTAAGAGAAATGTGGTATATGAAAAGAAACATTGACAAACAGACTAGAGATAGACTGAAAATGAGCCGAGTTCAGATGATGATGGAAAGTTTATATACTAAGGCAGAGAGGGCCATTTTATGGTCTGAATAGGTTGGTAGCAAAACAGATTTTTGGTAACAGTGTAAAGAGGATGGATTTAAGGAACAAAAATTTTGAGACAGAGAGGCCAGCTAGAAGGTTATTTAGTAAATCAGGCAAGAGATAATGACAGAATGATAATAAGGTCAAGAAATATTTAATAAATATACTTGGTAGAACTTGGTGGTTATTCAGTTGTAATAGTATGAGTGAGAGAAAGGAAAAAGGCAAAGTCAAGAGTTCACATAAAGAACAGGGAAAGGAGACTGATTCTATCTCAGAGGTATTGAGATTAAAAAAAAAAAAGGAAAGAAAAGCCTGTATGAATTCCAGGTGTAAATATTCAGAGGAGGTAAATACAAGAAACTTTTTTTTCAGGAGAAGACTATACTAGAAAAGTCCATTGAGGGAGTCGTCTGTGAACAGGCAACAGTTAAAATCTTGAAACAAAATGATAGCTCTCAGATAAAGTATATAATGTAGGAAGAAAATTTGAGAATCATCAAAATTTTAGAGGAAGGCAGAAAAAAAAGAGGCTTCTGAAGAAACCAAGAAGGAGTTGGAGGAGCACGATGAGAAGCATGGGAGTGGTGTAAGAGAATTGCTCTGAGCGGGGGAAGAGGCCAGATGGCAGTGGGCTCAAGAGTGAATGTGGGAAATGGGAAGTATAAGTCAACAGGGCTATGACACTTGCAGGGGAGGAAAGAAGGAAGACAGTGTAGTAAGGAGAGGAGGAAACAGGGTCAAAATGGGATTTTCTTTCGAGGCTACAATATAGGCCTACAATATAGGCCAATGGCAAGGTGAAGAGAAGGGGGCTGAAGTTGTTGGAGACGCAGGGATAACCGATGGAATAAGATCCCACTCCAAGAAGAGAGGAAATCGTGAACATGGTGGGGAGATTGACCTTGGTCGTGAGGGAGGTCTTAATCCCTTAGACTGGATGGTGTGCATGTAAATCAATATACCAGAACTGGGAAAAAGGAAAGCTGAGGGAATTTACAGTTATGGACTCAGTTCTGCCACTGGGTTGTGAGTGAACACAGCTTGGGGTCTACTGCCCTCTTCACCGTCTCTGCACTTACACACCATTTAGATCAAGCTGAAGAAATGGGGTTTAAACATCCTGTAAGAACACAGGAATACAAGAAAGTGAGCAAGACAAAAACTTAGAAGTTGCTCGCAGCAGACCCTGCTATGAGGGTTAGGGTGCTGTCATTTACATTTCTAGGAGGTGTTACCTGGAGAAAGCAGAACCTACTTTCCCTCCCTTGGCATCTGCCATTATCTCATGCTCTTACAGAGTGGAAGTCCCTTAGATTCCATTTAATCTATAATCAGTCCAGAATACTCAGTAGGGGAAACCTGGACATAGTTATTTTTGAAAACTAGGCTTTAAAAATCAATAGAATTTGACCAAATTTGTGCTAATTTTTAAATAACACTTCTTTGATAATTGATCAAGCATCCAGCACATTTGAACTGGCATTCCTAATAAGCGTTCAGTGATTGTAATGCTTAAACCATTTTCTCATATGAAGTTTATCTGACTTTGGTCAAATACAAGCCAATAGTAATACCATTTGAAAGCCAAAAATCAAAGGGAAAAGAGAGAGAACAAAGGGTGGGGGGGAGACAGAGAGAGAAAAAAAGAGAGAAAGAGACAGAATGTTATGAGAATAAAAATTAACATAAGAGCTGAACTTGCAGGATCAAAAATATTTCACCTGGGAAAGACTCTCTGAGTAACTCTCCACAATTGCTTGTGTGGGCAGGAGTTTACACCGAGGCTTTTTGGAACCCATTACCTAAATTTTCTCTTTTTCCCCATTCTTTTTTTAAAAGTATTGCATAATTTGAGTCTTTTGAGATCTATAATGAGACAAGGAAAAAATCAAAAAGTTTTAGGGGATCTTGGCACACAGGCAGTTTGTGAAAATGAATGCTAAGACACTACAGAGTTTCATTTCTTATTAGAAACACCTGCACCTACTTCTATAACTTGGAGATTGTAAGTCTACAGCGCTGAGCTGCTCTCATACAGTTACCTAAATAACATCTTTGTTTTATTTATTTATTAATTTTAGAGAGCGGGGAGGGGCAGAGGATTCGGCCTGGTTAGTACTTGGATGGGAGAGAATCTTAATCAAGCTCCGTGCATAGCACGGAGCCTGAAGCAGGGCTCAATCTCAGGATCCTGAGATCATGACTTGAGCCAAAATCAAGAGTCTGACACTCAACTGACTGAGCCACCCAGGTGCCCCATAACATCTTTATTTTAAAGCACAAGGTGTACTTTCTTGAATTTAGTGATTTGTCTCATTATCTATGCCCCTTAAAGTCATGTTCATTCTTTTTTTTAAAGATTTTTATTTATTTATTTGACAGAGAGATAGACAGAAGAGCACAAGTAGAAGGAATGGCAGAGGCAGAGGGAGAAGCAGGCTCCCCACTGAGCAGGGAGCCCGATGCAGGACTTGATCCCAGGACCCTGGGATCATGACCTGAGCCGAAGGCAGATGCTTAACCATCTGAGCCACCCAGGTGTCCAGTCATGTTCATTCTTGATCTGATTCTTCACCTCAAGAAAATTTCTCAAGATACTATTAGTGAATGCAATGCTTAGAAAAGGTATGGAGTTAAATGTGTCACTGTTCTCTTATCAATGTCTTCTCTTTAATTTTTTCTTCCCATGATCACCAAGATAACATCAGTTCAAACTCCAGATCAATGCAGAGAAATCCAATTTTATCATTCTTACATTTTGTCTCTTTCTCTTTGCCAAGGGGTAACTTCTGTTCTCTATAAAAGCAAGATGAGTACATAACCACATAAATAAATCCCCCCCCACACACAGACACACACTCACAAACACACATACACATCATATACACACACACGTACAAACACGAACACCAGACTCCCACAGAAGGAAGAGAAAGTTTGAGTCAAACGAACTTTTGTGACAAATTTTCCAAACTGGACCAAAAATAGCCCTTCTGCACTAAACCACCAATTCAGTGCAAAAAAAAACTACCATCTGGTTACTGTCAGGTCTGCTAGTGCATAAAAGAAGACTCTCTTTTTATACTTTATTTTTCTTTCCCCAAACATGCTGGGTTTCTTTCCCACTGTGTGTGTTGTATCTAGAAAAGGCTATACTGAAGCACTATCATTGGTTTGTACTTGCCACCCCCAAATGCGAAGAGCTACCTTCACGATTTTAGGTGATAGATTCCCAAATGCTGACAAAGTCCAGTTCTGAAATAATTTTCTTATTCCTTTTATGCAAATTAAGGCCATAATAACTTTACCTAGCTTTAGCATGTGTTCTCACACAGAACTCCGATACCAGAAAAACTGAACTAACATGTCCAGAAAGGAGTGAAGTCCTGAAAAATGCCCAGGGATCATCTCCAGTGGCCTTGTTTGAAGATGGTCATGATGTAGACCCTAGTCTACACTGCCCGATTTTCCAACCCCCAGAGT
Organism: Callorhinus ursinus; assembly: GCF_003265705.2. NCBI lineage: Eukaryota > Metazoa > Chordata > Mammalia > Carnivora > Otariidae > Callorhinus > Callorhinus ursinus. Next base: position 39,565,016 of record NW_027397068.1, on the reverse strand, counting down.
GTGAAGGTCTCAATGAGTGCTTCCCTCAAACACAAGTCCAGCACAGCTGCTTTTATTTCCCTAATAATGAAAATAGCAGAAACACATCTGTTTTCATGCTTTGCTGTTGACAGTTCACCAAAAAATATGCATCCAATAGCTTTTATCCAAATAGACAGAGACATGTTGGGTCCAAAACACAGAGAGGTTATACGATGTTTTGGTTTTAAGTTTGTGCAAGAAATTCAATTTTTGCATTTCATGTCATGCCTAGGACAAATCCCTCTCACATTCTGACAATATTCTTAGTGAGGTTCCAGACTATTTCCTAGAGTGTCTGCAGTGTGTTAAAACTCATTTCTATGTTTTGTAAGGTATATTTTGAGATAGTTATTTGAAAAAAATGAATTATGAGAAGTATTTCAGTACAAAGCAAGGAATGGTGAAGAAGTACAAATGCTTGTATGATGCACATAAGATGCAACAGAAAGGTGTGAGCAGAAATAGAATTTCTTCTTTATTGTTACTCAGCATATCTGTATTTGATATTACTTTAGATTCTCCCCTCCCCCCAAAAAAACCCAGCTTGAAAATAAAAGGTTATTTCTCTTTGATAAAAACCTGTGTAGGAAAAATGTTCAATTCAACAGACAAATATTTTTCAGTCTTGAGATAATAATACATGCAGTATAATTTTACCACTTATAAAGTAGAGCGAGGGAGAGGGGCATAAAATATACAGCATGTGAAATTTTGTATCCTCCCCCCACCAAAAAAATACATTTTCAAACATGTCTTTTCAGGACACCCAGTGTAGATGAGTGTCAGATGAATAACTGTGATCAATGAAGAATATTTTGGGAGGAGAACAAAGAAATGGAAGGTTGTTGGCTTTCATCTTTGAGTTTGCTTCAACCACATCAAATAGACATTTAAAATATATGACTATATACTACTTAATAATAATAATTATGTGATTATTATTAATATTTCAGATTATTAGAATCAAAATATTTTAAACACACACCTAGCTTTTCTACCTCTGTTATTAAAATTCAGTCTCAGGGGCGCCTGGGTGGCTCCGTTGGTTAAGCGACTGCCTTCGGCTCGGGTCATGATCCTGGAGTCCCGGGATCGAGTCCCACATCGGGCTCCCTGCCCAGCAGGGAGTCTGCTTCTCCCTCTGACCCTCTTCCCTCTCGTGCTCTCTATCTCTCATTCTCTCTCAAATAAATAAATAAAATCTTTAAAAAAAAAATTCAGTCTCAGAACTAAATCTTCTGATTAATCTTTTTTTGTTATTACTAATCGGAGATTCTGCCATCTAATAGTAAACAGTTAGTTGATTGTCAAGATGAAAAAGGAATATAGTCTTTTGTTTCAGATAGAAACATTAAAGAACTTGGAAACACAATTATCTACTCATGTCCCCAAAGTTTAAACTGCAGAAAAACCTACATATACCTAAATAGACTATAAACAGTCTAGCTGCTTTTCTAATATAGGAACAAATAATGCTTCCTCAAGGCATTAGTTTACTTTGAAGTAAGGGTCTCAACACCTTCATTGCCAGAAGGAACAATTAATACACAAAGATCTAATGCTCTTATAGCAGAAGTATGCAGAACTATTCTATCGAATTTCAGGTTAATAGTTTTCAAAGATTTATTTCAAGAGAAGTAGAAGTTTCATTGTTGGCTCATGCTTTGATCTACCTCTACACCCCTTTTTATCAAGTCAGCCAATCTTTGATCAATGTGAGTTTCCAAACCCACATGCACCTGTTTGAACATGCTGAAACTCAACTTCAGATGGGATGCTTATAATCTTTGGACAGGCATTTATTAGCTAATAAACCAACAATAAGTAGACACAGTCCTTTTATAATTGCTTGCATTTAAAAAGAAAAAAACTAAATCACCTTGTGAAAACATTTGCCACGTATTCACCACACACTGTACTGTACCCTGTGCAGAATGCATGGATGTTGCTGTGCCTGCTCTCCAGATGATTAAGATCTAAACCTTTTTTTTTAACAAATCCAAAATCAATCTATATGGTTAAAATGGATAAAAGTATAAAAAGAAAAAAATTAATAAAAGTACAAGCCTCCCCAGTTATAAAGTAGGTGTGAGTGGGAGACCAGCAGTTTAATTTTTTTCTTGGCCTTTGAAAAATCAGAATTTTCTAGGAAAAGGAAGAGACTAGAAATGGTAGAATAAGGGCTTATCTTTAGGCATTTATTACTGCACAGGATACTGTTCTCCGCAGCTTGCCTCTCCAGTCTTATTCATACTAAGTCCAAAATTTTATTCTGCTAAACATTGTTCTCTGTGATGATTCATCATTTACCAAAAATAAAAGGTCTACTAGAAAAAATTCTTTACTAAGTAAAGAAGGACCTGAATTTTAATCCTAATTCCTCCATTAATTGGGAATTCATTTTGGCCAAGTCCACTAAACTGTTCCATGACTCATTTTAACTCATTGATAAAATAAGTGTAACAATGTCTGTGTTGTCTTACAAAAATGTTGAAAATAGAGAGCATTTTGAATATTACATGTGTTCTATATTATTATTGTTAACAAACTTGCCAAAAGTTATTTCTAAATTTAAAACCAAAAGTTACAAATGAATTTTTCATTTACTCAGGCATATGGAATCTTGAAGCACAATTAAAGATCTCTAAGTGGCCCTAGGAAGTAAGTGGTAAAACAATCCAGCTTTGCCAGATACTGGGAGTTACAAAAACTTTACTCTGTCCCCAGCCACACTGGTTTTCTTCTGATTCCCACTCACAACTTTTTAATCTAATCAATGAACTTGGTGATTTAAATACAGGGTTAGGACATCGTAGTGAGTAGCTATTTTATGGTTCTGTCCAACTGTATCCATATCTCTCAGCATTTCCCTTCTCTCCCTGTGCTCCAGCCATAATGGGCTCTTGTTTATACCAAGCCTTTGTCATGGTGTCAGGACTTTTCCCTTTGAACTATTCACCATTGCCCCGTATCTTCACTTGGCCAACTCATTCTCATGCCTCAGATCTCTTCTCAAACATTACCTTCGCAAAAAGCCTTCCATGACCATGCTATATCCACAGAAAAAGGTCTCCCCAATATTCCCCATCATGTCATTCTCATAGCACTTACCATTTTTATTTATCTCATTCGTTTGTTCAGTATTTGATGAAAGAAAATTGAATCATCTTTTATTCCACTCTTTTCCTCACTCTGATAGCCAATCTATCAGCCAGTCACCTCCATCTCCAAAATGTATTCAGGAAATGATCATTGATGTTCATCTCTACTGTTATTACACTATCTAGTTATCAACATCACTACTTTAGACTACTGCAATATCTCTCTAATTGGAGGACCTGCTTCTACATCTATCCCCACATACTCAATTTTTTTCATGATAGTCATAATGATCTTTTTAAAAAACTTAAGTCACCTATTCCTCATGTACCTACTTAAAATGCTCCAGTGGTTTCCCAAACTCAGAAGGAGATTCAAACTCATTACCATGACCTGTAAGGCCAACCACTTCTCTAATCTCACCATCCATCTTCCCTCCTCACTCCAAGAATGGCTATTCTTCTGTTGGCCTTCTTCCTGTTCCCCCAGGGCATTCACTTTTTCTTTATGCTTGAACACATGTCCTCCTGGCCTTCATATGATGGTTTGCTCTCATCATTTAAATCTTAAATGCCACCTGCTTAGACAGGTGCCCTTCTTGACCTTCCTCCATGATTTGTCACTTTCTATCATTTTACTATTTGTTATTTTCTCCACAGCACCGATCACTGTCTGAAATAATCCTATTCTTTTATTTTCTCACTTATAAGTTTTCCATCTCTCCTACTAATATGTTAGATGTCTGAAAGCAGAGCCTTTTTTTTGTCTTACTTGTTGAGGTTTCCTCAGTACTTAGAGCAGGATCTACCAAAATAGTAGATTCTTAATTCAATATTAGCTAAATGAATTAGTAAGTGGTTCATTGCCCATCTTCCTCTCAAAAATGTAACTTCCATGAGGGCAGGAACTTGCCTGTCACATACACTGCTGTATTCCCATCACCCAACCCAGTGTTTGATGAGTACTCATTGTTATTTTTTAGATATTTGTTGAATGCAAGATAAATAAATGACTGAATCTGAAGAAGGTAATAGATGTAAGCATTTCTAGGCTACAAATCAAAATATCTTTGTAATGGATATTGTGGTAACAGAAGTTAGAGACTCTAATATCTTTTGGCAGCCTATACAGAGGGCAGGTAGCCAAGATTTTCCTTTGAAAGATGTGATTGAGTCAGTAAGTATAGATTCTCATTCCAGACCTAAATACCCAGCCCCTTAGCTGCCAGGATCATTGCTGACTGAAGGCTCTCAGCTGAGTCCTCTCAGAGATCGCTTTCTGCTGCATAGAACTACCTCTTCAAGGTTATGCCTCTTCCAAGGAGAGCCTGCATCCAATGACAGCTGATGAAGGGGTACAAAGGCCTAGCCCTCTATCTCAATTTGGGACATCTCCAAAGTGCAATCCCACATTCAGAGCTCTCTGTGGGGTTGGCTGAGGCCTCTGTTGCAATTATACTGCAGGTCTTCATCTTCTCTCAGCCCACTCCAACTTCTCTTATTCTCAAAGTGCTGCTACAATGAGGACTCACCAATAGACCACCTGCAGGCCAATTTCCATCCAAGAATCTGTTTCCAAGAAAACGTGGCCCATGCAATTATGAAAGTAAGGTTATTTTTACAGATTCTTTTTTTTTTTTTTGAAGATTGTATTTATTTATTTGACAGAGAGAGACACAGTGAGAGAGGGAACACAAGCAGGGGGAGAGAGAGAGGGAGAAGCAGGATTCCCCACAGAGTAGGGAGCCCGATGCGGGGCTCCATCCCAGGACCCTGGGATCCTGACCTGAGCCGAAGGCATACGCTTAATGGCTGAGCCACCCAGGCACCCCTAGATTATTTCTTAATGGCTTTATTGAAGTATAATTTACATACTAAAAAAAATTTACCCACTTTAAGTGTATAGTTCCATGAGTTTTTTTTTAATTTAAATTCAATTAACTGACATATAATGTATTATTACTTTTAGAGGTAGAGGTCAGTGATTCATCAGTCTTATATAATACCCAGTGCTCTTTACATCATGTGCCCTCATTAATGTCCATCACCCGGTTACCCCATGCCCCCATCTCCTTCCCCTTTAGCAGCCCTCAGTTTGTTTCCCATGATTAAGAGTCTCTTATGGTTTGTCTCCCTCTCTGATTTCAAGTAAGGTTAATTGACATACAGTTTAACTTTGAGTTGCTAATGATTTTGACTCCAATTCCAAAGTGTGGTTTTGTCTGCACACCACCAAGCAGTTCTCTGACACCAGTTGGGTGTCCTATAAGTTCAACTCAATTCTAACACTGTCTACCTGGGAGATAGTATCATTTTCTACAAGTCAAGGACTCAGTCCCACAAGACTGCCCACTCCATTACCTGTGTTTCTAACCAACCAGCTGTAGATCGGAGGTTCCAACAACTGCCTCCTTGGGTTCAATTAATTAGCTAGAGTGGCTCATAGAACTTAGAGAAATGAGTACTCATTTTACTTACTAGATCACCAGTTTATTATAAAAGGATATAACTCAGTAACAGCCAGATAGAAGAGATGCATAGGGCAATATATTGGGAAAGGGCATGTTCTTTCTGAGTACCCAGCTTTCCTTGCATCTACATGTGTTCACCAACCTGGAAGCTCTCTGAACCCAGTGCTTTTTATGGTTTTTATGGAGGCTTCATTATATAGACATGATTGATAAAAATCCTTAGCCATCAGAGACAAATTCAACCACCAGCCCCTTCATGCCGCACAGATGTCGGGGAGGTGGACCTGAAAGTTCCAACCGTCCAATCATAAGGTTGGTTCCACTGGCAACCAGCCCCCATCCTTAGGTGGGGTCCAAAAGTTATCTCATCAACACAACAAAAGACAACTTTGTTGCTCTCACCACTTAGGAAATGCCAAGTATTTTAGGAGCTCTGCCAGAAACAGGGATAACCAAATATATATTTCTTATTATAAATCACATCATGGTTCTCATGATTGTCATTACTTTTTGTATGAGAATACCATAAGTTAAGCATGATATCATACAGAAATAAGCAAAACATAGAAGGACCATTGTGAGGAGCTCACCCTCTTTCACTTTAGGGAAGAAATAATATGGTACAATAAAGTTATAGAATATTGCTAGATAAGTAGAAGCTACATAAAACAATAGACCATCAAACAAAAAGCATAGGCATTAAATTTATATCATATGCAGTACCACATCATTTGTTTTTTCACAGAAAGGGTGTTCTCACATGGACAAAAATCTGAATATAAGCAGGATGTTTCTAAGAAGATGAACAAAATGTCATAAAATCCAGGCGTTAAAATAGTAAACTATATGTGTAGAAAAAACTCTCAGAATTCACCCAAGGCTTTTTGCTTATTTGAACCCTAATTCTAACAGTCTTGATTTTCTGGTTTGGATCCAGCTATGCATTACAAGTTCTAAGTTAAATGTGTCTGAGTGTCGGCATGGCATGATGTTATTAGAGTAAAGGGAGATACATGAGACAAGATGTTTCAGGAGGACACTGAGCCATAGAAGTTGCAGGCAGATCAATGGTCAGTAAGATGGGCTCTGAATAGGAAATTCTGTGTTCAAATCTGGCTTTTTTACCTCCTTGTTTGTGCTAATTATTTCACTTGAACTCCTTGTTTTTAAAAATCTCAGTAATTGTGGTTGGCAAAAGAGTAAATCCCAAAGATGTCCACACCTTAATATGGTTATTATAAAGATCACATCAAATAATGCTTGCAAAATAGTACAATTTCTGGTACATAAAATGTTAATTATGATTCAGTATGTATGGGAGCAAAACTATACCGTTCACTTCAATGGCACTCAAAGTCACTGTAGCTGGGGTTTATAAGCATGACCTCAGTATCAAAAATAAGGTAAATTTGCATGCTGGTCTTTTAAAAGAGCAATAAAGTGTGAATATATTTTTCTCTGAAAATTCTTTTTTTTAAAGATTTATTTATTTATTTAAGAGTGACAGAGTACACATGCATATGTGGGGGGAGGGGCAGAGGGAAAGACTCTTCAAGGGGACTCCCTGCTCAGCACGGAGCCCGATGCAGAACTCAGTCCCAGGACCCATGAGATCGTGACCTGAACTGAAACCAAAAGTCAGACACTAAACTGACTGAGCCACCCAGGTGCTCCCAAAAATTCTTAATCTGAAAAAACCCCCACTAAATCTTACTTGCCTGTAAAATGCTTTTAGGAAAAGCATGCCATTTCTTCAAATGTCAGATAGATTATTGATATAGCTATACATAGGGAACAAATCATGGCATTCCCAAGGTCCAACACAATATTTATAGAAGAGAATCTCCCCAGCTCTTCTTGAATGTATTTACTACCCTCCATACACTGTGATAATGACCTGATAAAGAAGGTCTCACAAAGTATAGAACGAGTATCATCTCATAAACATATATAACTACATAGAGAAGTAAAAGAAATTACTGAAGATTTACGTGTAGAAATAGAAATATGCTCTTATATCAGAATTTATGTTGGAAAATGTTGTAAATAGATGAAAAGAAAAAATAAACCAACAAGGAATTGTTGACTTAATGATGCAATTCTAAGATTATAGGCTCCAGTTTTGCATCTTAGGTTATGAGTGAGAGGGAGAGTAAATCTTGGGGATCATTTTCCTTAGTAATTCTAAAACACTCTTGGAGGGCAAGTTCTGGGCTTTCTTTGTAAAGTTTTTACAAGTCTATGGATGAAAAAGATAAATGAGGACAATGTAGTCATTTTTTATTTAATCTAGATTTTATTCTCTTAAAAGACTGATATGATTCTGAGATTGTGTTGTTCCCATTTCTTGGCATTCAAATTCTTCTTTAATACAATGAGAAAAGAAGTTTGTATTTTTAAAATGCTCTTTTATTTAGCAAAAGAAAGAAGGAAAAAGGAAAGAAACGAAGGAAGGAAGGGAATTTAAAGTTGGCAGCCCCATGTCCAGTTTCTTTTGTTTTTAATTTTACTGACCCATGAATTCCGCAAGCCTCGAGGCAGCGGCTGTAGTCCCACTTCCCCATTTTGCAGGGGAAGACACGGAGGCCCAGAGAGGTAAAATATCCTTCTTAAGATTCCTGCCTAATCGGTTGCAGCACCAAGCCTAGAACCCAGTCATTTTCAGTCTTTTATCAATGGTCATTAATATAACTTTTTTGAAGAACAAAAATAGCCTCATTTCCATCCAGAATTTTGAACATTGTTTCTAAAATAAATGATCAAAAAAGTTCCAGTGTTTGTTGGCTTATCAAAACTGTATTATGCATATCTAAATTTATTTATATTTCCACAGAGAATCTAATATAAAAATACTGCCTTTCCACTTATGTTTACTTTTTCAGAAATACCTGACCAGTGGGGCACTTCTGTCCTAATAAAAGATAGAAGCTAAGTGACAACATATCAGCCCAGTAGGTGACAAACATTCACATCCCAGGAGGGCAAGTGCTTAGAATTCTCAGTTGGATTTTAAGTGGTTTGGAGATGTTAGCAAAAGTTAAAAACTCTAGTATCTTTTGGCAACCTATTGGAAGGGGGTAGCCAAGAATTTTACTTTGAAACATCTAATTGAGTCAGTAACTATGAGTGGTTTTTATTATTAATATTGCTAATGGTAAAGATAAGCAGCATTTGTTTGGAGGTAGTGTAAATATCTCTGCCCTGAGATAAGTAATTTGCATGTCTGGAGAGATGACAAAAAGGAGCTTCCCCAGGGACCTGGAACTGGCTTTTCCAGGCCTTGAGAAGTGACAGAGTTGTTTCCTTAGCTGCTAGGAAGGATTATATTAGGTACATTCTTAAATAAAACACAAGGATGTAACTTGAATCCCTAGGCATGCTACACTTAGATTGGTTTACTACTATTGTCTGAAAATGAAAGTTTTTATAATTGTGTACATAATGTCTTTGAACTCTGAGCATCTGCCTGAAACAGCTGTTCCTGATTAAAATTAAGCCAAAGCTTTTCACCAGTGGAGAATCTGCAGCAGATAAAAAGAAAAAATTGTGAGTGTTATTGGGACTGTGCAAGCTTCATCTTTATTCTTTTCACTCCAGATTATATGCCGGAGGCCCTTGATCATTTTTATTTTGAGAAATAGAAAGCGTTTAAGGTTAAAAGTTGAAAATCTTCTAAGTCATTACATTTTTTCAGGCACAGTGCTAATTAAACCAGTTCAATTAAAATTAAAATTAAAAAATTAAAACAACAACAAAAATCAATGTGTAGTTGACTTCTTTGCAGAAGCATTTGTTTATTATGATAATCTTATTTGGGAAATTTATAATTCCTACTATTATGGTCACTGTATGTCTAATTCTAAATTCATACTTTCTATGATGGCTGGTTTTATGTGTCACCTTGGCTAGGCTATAGTACCCAGCTATTCAATGAAACACTAATCTAGGTATTGCTGTGAAGGTATTTTGTAGATGTTGTTAGCATTTACAGTCAGCTGACTTTAAGTAAAGATTATTCCCCATAATGTGGGTGAGCCTGCCCAATCTGTTGAAAGGCTTTAAAGGCAAGCACTAAAGCTTCTCTGAGGAAGAGGAAGTTCTACCTCAAGACTGAACCATCAACTCTTGATGTTTTCAGATTATATGCCTATCTTACAGATGTCAAAGTTGCTAGCCCCCACCATAGCATGAGCCAATTCCTTGAAATAAATCTCTTTATATGCATACCTATATGTCTTCTATTGGTTTCTTTGGAGATCACTGACTGATAGACCTAAATATAGTAGTCCCCCCCTTATCTATGAAGGATATGTCCAAAGACCCCCAGTGAACGCCTGAAGCTATGAATAGTAACAAACTCTCTCTATACTAAGTTTATATATATATAATATATATATACACCTATGATGAAGTTTAATTTATAAATTAGACACAGTAAGAGATTAACAATAACTAATAATAAATTGGAACAATTAGAACAACATACTGTAATAAAAGTTATGTGAAGGTGGTCTCTCTCCGTGTGTCTCTCAAAATACCTTATTGTACTGTACAAATCCTTCCTGAATGATAAAATGCCTACACAATGAGATAAAGTGAGGTAAATCACAGAAGTATTGTTAGGTAGCCTTAGGCTACTATTGACAATGTCAGAAGAAGGGTCATCTACTTCCAGCCAGCAACCGCCAGTAACTGAAACCTCTGAAAGCAAACCTGAAGATAAGGTGGGACTACTGTAATAAAACTTTTTTACATGGATGAAAACAACTCTAATATTTGTAACATGGGTATCACTGTTTATCATAAAACAGCAATTGCTGTAAGTTAAAACACTCTAATTCATCTATCATTCAGTCAACATGATTTTTATTTCTATACCTCAATTCCTCATTGGTTACCTTCAGATGGATTTTTGATTGATTAATTATAATCAGAAGCTAAAATTAAAAACCAAGGCGATTCTCTTAAATTTTCTTTCAAAGGAAAAGATTATTCTTTAAATAGGGGAGGAAAGACATGTATTTATTAAACTCCTAAAGCTATTACTCATCAATAATAAAAATATTCATAAAACTCTTCTCCACTCCATCCTCAGCAAGTTATTTGAAAAAGGAAGGAGGAGAGGAGAGAGAAAAACAGAAACAGAGAGATTGAAAATAATTCTACAGAATTTGCTAAAACTGCAACAGAGTATTACATAATGTGGGGACTTAAGACTAAGAAAAAGTGGATATTTTGCTAGCTATCAGGGAGTTATGCCACTATTGAGAATTTATCATAGGAATGAAAAAAAGTTTAGGTTATAGTGCCTGCTCATCTAGCTCAGATTACTGAATACAAAGATGAGTAAACTGCAGTTACTATCATCAGTGTGTACAGAGAAAAACACTACGACACTGAATTACACGGCAAGACCACCATTTCTCCATCACATTTGTCTTTAACCTGGCGTATCTATTCTGCATAAATATAGAATATAGATATATTGTTTATCCTCTATGCCTGGAGGATTTGTGCAAAAAAAAAAGGGAAACAAATGGCAAATTTTATGACCTCAAGTAGCTTAAATGTTGGAACACAATCGATTATTACATTATTGATTATGCATAACACAATACAGTAAAACTTAGTAGCTTAAAACAATGTACATTAATTGTCTTACAGTTGCTGCAAGAAATTGACAGCACCTTACTTGGTTAAGTTCTAGCTCTAGGTCTCTCATAAGTTTCAGTCAAGATGTCATCTTAAGCTACAGTCATCTGAAGGCTTGCCTGGGACTGGAAGATCTTCCGAGGTGGCTTTCTTACATGTATGTTGGCAGGAAGCCTTAGTTTCTCACTACATAAACCTCTTCATAGGACTTCTTGAGGCTCAGAAGTCACTGACTATCATTTCCACAATAGCCAGTTGGTTATCCAATTTAGTCCTATTCACTATGGAAGGGTAGTAACAGTGTCATGACTATCAGGAAGAAGGATATTTAGGTCCACCGTGGAGGCTGGCTATCAGTCATTTAATAACAAGGACAAAAAGCATGTTTTAAATCAACAAACACATATTAACAGAGTTAAAAATGAACATAGCAGTTTTCAATTGATAACAGTAGCATAACCAGAATCAGACAGAATTCATCATGCACGGTTTTCTGAAGGAGGTAAGGAAGCTTTAGGTGGATTTTTTAAAGAGGCGAGGGACTGATTTTTAACGTACAGAGAACATTTGAAGTGAGTGGATATTCCAGGTACATTGTACATGACTGTCTTAGTAGGCTACTACAGGGTAAAGATTATCACCTACCATTAAATCAGAGTTTACAGCAACATTTTAACAGTGGGTAGAATAGATCCCAAAGTAAACTTCTACTATTAAGGTAGGAATCTGAAGCATTCATCACATATATTCAAATGTTTCTTTAAAGTAGATGATTTTGGGGTGCCTGGGTGGCTCAGTTGGTTAAGCATCTGACTCTTGATTTCAGCTCAGGTCTTAATCTCAGGATCTTGATCTCAGGGTCATGAGTTCAAGCCCTGTGCATGGAGCCTACATTAAAAAAATATTAAAATAAAGTAGATGTTTTCATTACACAAATGTAAAAAATCAAAAGCCACTGTAATAAATAACAAATTCAAGGAAATGTGTTTAGTTAAATGCAGTCATTTTTCTTTTGTAGATGTAAAAGTGTGTGTTAATTATTAATATAACACACACACACAATACATCTTTTTAAAGTTTCTCTGTGCCTTAGTGTCCCCTTATTTCATGGAAACTAAAATGTGTAAATAAGTTTGAGTCAAAAAGCAGGTTATCAACAGACTGCCAATGCTAACAATTTAAGTTGTCTAATTTGCCTGATGCTGATTAAATCATTCTGAGCAACCACTCGATTATAATTTGGCATCTCTTTTATTCATCTCTCAGCTAACATAAATATTCTCTGCTTCGCAGTTTTAGTTTTTTTATTACAAGTTAGTCACTGGACTTTCTTTATAAATCAGTTTCTAGGCAGTATATTGTGTAACAGTTCACAAGACTTAATTCATCACCTCAAAGCATACTGACAAAAATTTCTAAGGATCTAGAACACTGGAGAACCAATCTCTGGAATGCAATGTCACTTTAAGTTTTCTTCCTTCACCAAAGTTCTGTTTGATCATTTTGCCTCTCAAGGCAAAATGGTAATATGAGTCCTCCCAAGTATTTTTTCTTTACACTTTGAATAAATCAAAACTATCTAGTTGAGGATCAAAATTCCAGGAGGGAAATAACAGGAACTTCTATAAATGTAAGAGAATAAAAAATAATCCTTTACTCTTCCACTGAAAAGACTCGATGTTATACTTTCTTTTAGAGATCATTAACATGTCTGGATGTTTATATTTTGCATGGCATCACAGAAAGAATAAGATGAAGAATTACCAGACATGGATTCAAGTCCTTGCTCTGACACTGTTCATCATATGGCATTAGAACATCACCTTGGGGCACTGGGTGGCTTAGTCGGTTAAGCATCTGACTCTTGATTTCAGCTCAGGGCATGATTTCAAGGTCATGAGATCAAGCCACATTTTGGGCTCCTCACTCAGGGGGAGTTTGCTGGAGATTCTTTCTTTCCCTCCCCCTCTGCCCTCATCCCCATGCTGCTCTTTTTCTCTCAAGTAAATAAATCTTTAAAAAAAAAGAGAACAACAACTCAATTTGTTTCATCTCAGTTTCTTTGATTCTAAAAACTGGTGTTTTGGTTAGATGATCTCTAAAATTCTATTTTATGAGAAACCCTTTCATTTTCCTACAGGCTACTAACAGCAAATCCTTCAGGAAAATATGATAGAGCACCTCAATCCAGCAGAAGAAAAAGAGCCAAAACAAGATATTATTTCCAAAAACAAAAACAAAACAAAACTTCAGCTATTATTGCAAATTTAATTAGTGTGCTTTACAGTGTTCCATAATGATTAATAACTGCCCTAATTTATGCCATCCACATGAGGGATTATAAAAAAGAACGAACAAAATTGAGGCCAAAATTCCAGTAGCTGAAATGTTATAGGTCAAGGGTCTAAAGGTTGTTAAGCTGTGAGAATACACGTACGAGGAAATCAGCCAGCAATCCTTAGTTTTTTAAAGTACACCTTGCCCATTTCTGTTAACAGATTGGAAACTCTGGAATGGGTCCTGGATATTTGTCCAGTAAAATATGGTGTCTGCAAAATCAGGGTCACCCTAACCCTTTAAAAAAAAAAAAAAGGCACTACGTGCTTCTGACTTATCAGAAAATCTTAAGCTATGTTTTTGAGATCACTGTTCGGTTTTATATGAAAATTCCTCCCCTTATCCCACTGCCTACTGCATGAGCTTATGTACATGATAAGCATCAAGCATTTTGAAACGCTCTGACATCTTTATAAATAAACTTGGCTGTCCTGGAATTCAGATAACTGTGTTTTTCATTTGTGAATGATTACTAAATGACTTTCAGAAATTGGGAAATTTGCAGGAATTTTTTTTTATTTTTAAAATATTCCTCTTTTAGGAATAATCATCTTCCTGCTATGTAATTCCTTTAATTATAGTAATTAAAATTACATTTTTCTTTCACAAATATTTCTATCCTCTGGGAATATAGTTTAAATTTCTGTGTTTTATGGAAAACACATGATGGCTGATTTTCTCTTGAATCAGAAGTTTTTCTCAAGTTATCCGAAATATATTCTATTTCCTTAAAAGGCAGCTTGGGACACAGATGGGAAGGATAAAGTCCTTTATAATCATTAAAAGTATTGCCTTACTGTACAAATTTCTCCTGTCAAGTTCCTAACAGCATTTCTATCAAAGAACTGAACTTCCAGGCCTTTTATTTTTATTTTTCTTGATGTATACTTTCCCAAATTGATGTTTTGCATAGTATGGTAACAGAAATATGTACAAGAACGTATAGGGAGAAAACTAAAATGAGAAAACCGGTAAAAGAAACAAGAAAAAAAATATTCTGTAAACTAAAATGGAAAGAGCATTGAGCTTAGGTTTGGACCCCCATGGTCTCTCTGCTATCTTGCATTGAAAAGACCTTTGTCTCTGCTATAAAATGAACACATGCAATCCTATTTCCCTTCAGGCTTAAAAAGCTAGGACTATATTTTTAATTCATCATGTGTGTTATGGGCTGAATTATGTCCCTTCCAAATTCATATGTTGAAGCGTTGACCCCTAGTACCTACGAATGGGACTGCATTTGGAAATAAGGCTTTCAAAGAGATGATTACGTTAAAATGAGGTCATTAGGATAAACCCTAATCCAATCTGACTGATGTCCTTATAAGAAGAGGAAATTTGAACACGGAGTCAGGAATATGTGCACACAGAGGAAAGACCACGTGAGGCTATAACAAGAAGGCCGCTATCTGCAAGCTAAAGAGAAAGAGGCCTTAGAAGAAACCAAACCTGCTGAAATTTTTGTCTTAAACTTCTGGCCTTTAAAACAGTAAGAAAATTGATTTCTGTTGTTTAAGCCTTTGTCTGTGGTATTTTACAACAGCCCTAGCACACTAATACAGTGTATTATAGTATTAAGCATTAGTTTTATTCCTTCTTTATTTTTAAAACAAGTAAAAAAGAACTTTCAATTTTAATTATTCAATGTCAAAAAATATCTCATGTATAAACTAAAATTTACCTTTACCAAATAAAAGTACTAAACCTTACAGTTCATATCTTGTTTTGCTATTTTAACTTTTAAACACAATTAAAAATTTTCTGTTACATAGAACAGGGATTAGCTAATGTTTCTGTAAAGGGCCAGATGATAAATACTTTGGGCTTTGCTGGCCACATGACTTTTCTTGCAACCACTCAATTTTGCTCTTGTAACAATATATAAACAAAAATGTGTGGCTATGTTCTAATAAAACATTATTTATAGACACTGAAATTTGAATTCCATGTAACTTTCACATATTTTAAAACATTATTCTTACTTGGAAAATTTTCAAATTCTAAAAAAAAGTAAAAAATCGATCTTGGCTTGTTGGCTGTTGCCATAGTTTGCCAACCTTGAAATAGTATAACAAAAGTGACCAGCTTCTGTTTATTTCTCTTTACATCACTATTTATTTTAAATCTATGTTTAATTGCAAAAATATGTAGTACCATGATCATTTGAGGCCAGACCGAGGCAGATGTAAGCTCAAATGATTCCTTACTGGTAAGAATTTACCACAGAAATGAAACCACGTAGCTGAGTCTGCACATGTCAGCGCCTCTATATGACTAAGGAGTTCTCTCAACTAACTTCCAGATAGAAAACAATGTTTACTGTAAGATAAGTAATAAAATATACTAATTTGAAGCTTACATTTATTGTTAAAACTCATCAGTAAATACAATATTATTTAAGAATTTAGACCACAAACTAGCCTGCAGGACAAATTTCATCCTCTGCTTATTTCTGTAAATAAAGTTTTATTGGAACACAGCCACTCCCATCCATTTATGTACTTCTATGGCTGCTTTCTCTCTGCATTGGCAAGGTTGAGAAATTGTGACAGAGAACTTACATTCCCCAAAGTCCAAAATGTTTACTTTCTGACCCTTTATAGAAAAAGTTTGCTGACTCTAAGACCAACAAAACATTTTTTTTTTCTGGGAAAACTATTTTAACACTGAGATTGTTTAGAATGGCTTGTGTTTGGTGATAATAAAGAGCAAAACAACCAGAGCAAATATATATACTTATTGCCTGCACTCAAGGTAGACCATTCCCACTGCTCTGTCCTTGGTACACCACTAACATATAAAAAACTTTGGACTGAGTAGCGATCTTAGACTCAGACTCTGTAAATATTTGGAGTTGTACAACTCCTTACACAATATATTAATTGGGACTTAGATTCTACCTGGCTGATCTTACAAAGCTATTTGAATACATAAATATATATGAGGTAGAAGAACCTTTGAGGAGAAAAGTGTTTGGAAGGTATCACGCCTTCTCTTTGAGGTTCAAAATGATTAAAACAAACAGTAGACTATTTCTGTTTTATCTACCATTGCTTGAGCTGTGCCTTACACATAGAAAACACTCAATACATATTTACAGTCAGACAAGGGAAGCTCCAACCAAGGAGAGGTGTCAGGAAAGGATCATGGATGATGGATAACATGAAATGGATAATGTTGGTATTGGCCAACTTAAGGATGGTATTGATTCCCCAACTATCCAGCCAGCCTGGAACCTTTGGTGCACTTGTAGGAAAATAGCTATGTGAATGACTCTAAGGGCTCACCTTACAATATTAAATCGGTAAATTTTGGGGCCCAAGTTGTGTGTATGTGTGGGTTGGGCACATATAACTGAAGGAAGTAGCATCCTCCCATTTGTTTGAGAACCACCTCAATTAGTGGAGGTTAGTGATTCAGTCATGGCCACACCTTTGTTTTGGCAGACTCAAAGACCCAAGATTCAATAGTAGTGAACCTAAAGATGGACATGGAGCCAACAGAACTAAGTCTATGAGGTAGTCAAGACTTGGCCCTTAAGCTGTCACCTCAGGGAAACAGTAGATGTGGAAGCCTTGGGAGCCCTCAGTGGCTCCAGAAGGTAGTGGAGTAGGGACCTCCAAAATACAGCACTAGGCAGTCAGCTTTTTGGGAGAAAGTGGTAGAGTGGGTTAGATGAATTCCTGTTCAGTAGGAAAAAAGAGAGAGAGAGAGGAATTAATTTCCTGAGCACTGAGATATATCAAGATACTTAAACAAATGAGTCCTGAGAAACACTGGCAATCTTACAGAGAAAATGGATAGATTCTCCAAAGAATGGCAATTGGGATTCTAAGATAATGTGACATAATTTTTTAGCCATTGACTATTGAGATCAAATATTTAGGTTACAGAGTTAAGGATATATTCAGCCAGAAATACTGAAGTAATTATTAAGTATTGCTTAATAACATCTAGCTTCATCATGCCTCTCTTCAGATAAATTAAATCTTGCTTTAAAGAGAAACCATAGTCTGGCATATTTGCTCTTAGAGGTTAACGTAAGTCTTTACTGGTGGCAGATGGCAAAGATCTGGCAGACATAAGACCATCCGTAAAGGGAATCTTTCTTACTAATATGTTACCTAAAATGGTTATGTGTGTTCTGTTTTTGATATTGTCAATAGAACACATATATTACCCATCTCCTATTTCTTTACTTTTGATTATATTCTTATCTAGTAACAGGTTTGTTTTACAAATTTGCTACAATGGGGCTAAAAATTTTGTCTTCCTTTGTTTACTTTGCAGTTTTTATTTCTTACTTTGTCTTAGCCTGATTAAAATGCTATAATCATTGAACTGTATCAACATCCTTTGGTAGAGATGGTTATTTTTTATTTCACATTCAGGATATTAGTTTCATTTATTTTCTTTTCAGATAGAATTTTCCAGTGAACTCTATCTGGTAGTAGAGAATGATTGGCTGATCATTCTTCTGTCTTTTCAAAAATTTCGGGTTAAAAAACTGACCCCGACATAGAAAAATCTCAAGTTTTAAAATACTACTACTACTAGGAACAATTGTTAATAACATCCAGGCAATGTGTTTATAGGTTTTATATTTATTACTTAATTAAATTCTCATAACACAAGGAAGTGTGTATAATTATACCCATTTTACAACTCAGGACCTTAAAGCTTAGAAAGGTTAAGTGACTTACACAAAGTGACAAGAATATATGGTCACACATAATTAACAGAGGATTCCTTTAAATCTCAGTTTCCTCTTGTGTAAGTAAACTACTATTCTAGCTCAAAGAGTCAGAAGTGCATCTTGGAAAAGTGTACACTTTAAAAATGTATGCAAAAATAAGCAAAGGAAACTGGAAAAAAAATTCCATCTCTGTTGCAAATAAGATAGGTCCCAATATAATATTAAACTATCACGTGTAATATCTCACATGTAATGTAATTTGGATGAAATTGAATTGGATGCTGAGAGCCAATGCATCATTCCTTAGCTTGTGAATACAGGATAGTGATGCAGAGAGTGGATAGAAGAAATGCCCAGTGGTTCACTCCAGGAAAGGCACAGCCTGGAAATGTGGGTGTATTGCAAGCAAGAAGGACAAGAAAGAGCAGACATAAGGGCCATTTCCCCTCACAAGGTAGAAAGGGCAATGGGGCTGGAGGACATGTTCAATAAAGATACAAACCTCTCCCTACTTTTTTTCTGATCAGAAAGAATAAGATATAAAGCATGATAACCTCATAACAGTGGATGAAGATTAAACACATGAGAAAAAATACATGTTGATTAATAATGCACATGAAAGGAAAACCTATAAATTCAATTCTTAGAAAAATTGCTGGCTCACCCTAAAGGTTGGAAGTTTAATAATGTTGAAAGGATACCTCTCCTAGAGACAGAAAAATCCCCAACCCATGGAGTCAGGTGCAAAAAATTTGAGGAGAGGGGTGCCTGGGTGGGTCAGTTGGTTCAGCAACAAACTCTTGGTTTTGGCTCAGGTCAGGATCTCAGGGTCTTGAAATCAAGCCCTGCCATGGGCTCCATGCTGGGTGTGTAGCCTGCTGAAGATTCTCTCTCTCTCTCTTTCCATTTTGATCCCCCCAACCTGCTCTCTCTGTTGCATGCATGCTCTAAGAAAATTTTTTTCTAAGGAGAAATTGCACAAAGCTCTCATATGCTAACCATGGTTTTAGCTTCCTATCACTCTTACACAACAAGATAATTAAATATGGAAGACATATGTCTTCAATAAAAACAGTTGCCAGGAAAAGAAAAAGAAGACTGTCAAGGAGACTTCATTCATTCTATTTTAGACAACTAATAGACCTTGGTAAATTATGATCATTCAAAAGGATGAACCTGGGAAGAAATGAATATGGATTGGAAAACAAAGATATGAACAATATTTTAGGACATATATTTCATGCAGCAGAAGAAAACTACAGAGTATAACATCTTCATATTTTTAAGAAAATTTACCAAAAAAATGGAAACTTACCAAAAAATGGACTTTATAAAATGAAATCATTAAATAAGAAATGGAGGATGTGAGAAAAGAATCAGCAGCAATGACACCAAAAGACTTTTAAAGTCTAATTAGAAACTGATCTAAACAGGCGTTACTGAAAACAAAAGCAATGATCTGAAGATGTGCTTGAGAACACTGCACAGAAAGCAAAAATGAGGAAATTGCAGAAAATATGATAGCTGTGATGGAAAAATAATAATGATAAAATATTTAGAGAACTGGTATGCATGAAAACACAATAGGATGGTTTAAACTACCAGAAATATTTAAAGATATAATAGACAAGTTCACAGTAATTGAAGGAAATTCAAATTAAACAAAGATTTTTATTTTTACTTTTTTAAAAAGATTTTATTTATTTATTTGAGAGAGAGAGAGAAAGAGAGAGAGAATGCTCAAGTGGGAGAGAGGGGCAGAAGGAGAGAATCTCAAGCAGATTCTGTGCTGAGCATGGAGCCTGACATGGGGCTCCACCTCACAGCCTTGAGATCATGACCTAGGCTGAAATCAAGATTTGGATGCATAACTGACTGAGCCACCCAGACACTCCTAAAATTTATTTGTAATTAACTGAAGTATAGAAAAGTAAATTGATGAATTTATGCCAACAGCATCTTCAAGGGTAGGGTGAAGGCAGGAATAGTGTCACTCATTGTAACTAAGGAGTTTTAGAATCCACATGGAGCCAGGAGAAGTTAGTACAGATACACATCTCATTCATAAAACTGAAACAAACTCAATACAAAAGAGACTACAGAGAATTCACCCACTGGCAGAGAGGGGAAACAAAAAACTTATCTGTGTTTTTCTGGACTCATAGGAATTGGAAGTCCAAAGTATGCCTTATCACACATAATTCATTCCAAATAGCCATGTCAGTTAAGGTTAAAAAATTCCGATGCCATATTTATAATTGTTTTTTACATTTAATGTCCAAATTTCTAAGACTTCTTAAAACCACACTCTCAAAGTCCTTGGGAAAAACCTGAAAATAAGACAACAGATTGAGAACTAAGTGAAGCCAAAGTGAGTTCTGAGTCCTGAACCTTAGCAGGAGAGATAAACTGGAAGTTAGGTTTTGAGTTTTTCTGGTGTGAGAGTTTTTGAATTAGATAACATTTAACTATTGGACTACCTCTATAGCATTTCTGTCAATGTTGAAAACAAGTTGCTTGTGATGTTGTTAGAAGGTTATTACTTATGATCAGCAGAGATAAATTTTGTTAACTGCTATTCTTGGTGATCCAGAGGATAGTGGTTTACAATGCAAGGTTTATATCTTAAATGACCTTCTTTTCTCCTTTGAAATAAAGGATAGGGTTGAAATTGACACCACTTAGTACGTATTTGTGAATGATAGCTGGCACAGAAAACTTTTATTTGGGGCAAGAGAATTTTTTTTTTGGGTAAAAGAACATAGATCTATTTTATAAAACAAGTATTTGAGGGGTGCCTGGGTGACTCAGTTGGTTAAGCGTCCAACTCTTGATTTCGGCTCAGGTCACGATCTCAGGATCATGAGAGTGAGCCCTGCGTCAGGCTCCATGCTCAGCTCAGAGTCTGCTTGAGATTCTCTCTCCTTCTCCCTCTGCCCTTGCCCCTGCATGTGCTCTCTCTCTCTCAAATAAAATAAATAAAATCTTTAAAAAAAAAGTATTTGATTTATTTTGTTGTCTCTAAAAGTTATAACAAACCAATGGATGTAATAATGATAATACAAACTTCCACTAATTAAGAGCCATCTATGTAAAGATTATCAGTAACTTATCACAAGTTGTGAGACAGGTACTATTATCATGCCACTTTTACAGATAAGACACTTGGGCTCAAGATAGCAGCAAAGCTGCTAACAGTGCTTGATCTATGGGAATCCTAAGCCTTTTTACACTTTGCCTCCACTTTGGAAGTAATAGGAAAGCAGATTTTAGCTCAGGATCAGGAAACTCTTTAAAATTAAATTAAACTCTTTTAAATTAAAACTGAAAATGGACTAAGCTGTTTTGGGGAGCAGTGAGTTTCCCTCACAGAAAAATTCATACAGGGCCGAGAGTACTATAAGTCTAAGATCAAGGCACCAGCAGATGTGCTATCTGGGGAGAGCCCACTTTCTGGTTGTCAGATGCCTACCTTTGCTGCAACATCACATAGTAGAAGGGGCAAGGGAATCTCTTGAGTCTCTTTTATAAGGGCACTAATCCCATTAATGACCTAATTGTCTCCTGAAGCCCCATCTCCAAATACCCTCAATTTGGGGATTAGGTTTCAACATATGAATTTGGAGAAATATAAACAGTCTACAGCAGTTTGGTTGAAATGAACTTTCCAGAAACTAAAACTAAAAAAGCAGGAGAAGGAAGAAAAGTGGTATTAGAGAGACTTAAGGGATCTTGTAGAACAGAAAGCAAGTACAGGCTACCTTGAAATGGACTGGGATAAGAAGAGACCAGCTGCCTTGAAACAGAGCGACCCGTCACTAACTTTTCTCTCTCTTCATGCCTGCTCAACTATCTGAATCTACTCCATCTTCCCCTGGGTGTGCAGCCTGGCTGCTTTCCCAGCTTCCCCTCACACACTGCCCACCTACACTTGACCTTCCATTTAAAGTGCCCATGGGGATGTTGGAGGCTGGGCCCCTCATCAAATGCCTTTGGGAGAAAACTGAGGTAGGAGGAAGAAGACCAGGGGAAAAGTTTATGGAGGGAAGAGTTAGAGCAATTGGAAAAAAAAAGGACTGGGTAATGAAATGGAAAGCAAGGAAGATTTTCAACAGTGAGAAACAGTGTTTTAAGGACATGACTCATTGAAAATCAAGAAAAAACTATCACTTTTTTTTTTAATTAAGGCATACCTGAACATAGGACTCCATATTGTTCATTTGCTTTTTATTTCTATAAAAATAGTTAAAATTCTGCTTAAATTTACCAATACAGGAAGGCATTTTCATAATCCCTCTCCTCTTCCCTTTCTTTCTCATTCTTTTTAACGGGTCTTGCCCAGTGGAATTAGGAAATTATAGTCAGGTATCTCCTCTATCAAGAATTAATATTTCCAAGCCAACTTGTTTATTAGATGTAAAATCTGTCCAGCACAGTTTTATGCTCTATCATCTTTACTGGCTCTGCCTTTCCAATTCTGAGGTAAAAAGTACAAGCTGGACAACTTCTTATTTTTGTAACACAAATGTGCTGCAACCATGCCCATATAACAAAGTATTAAGCTTCACAATAATCCAAGGGAGATTTTTCTACCATATGTTACATATAGTAGCTTGCAATGTGCTTTTATGTTTTAGCTCTTCTCTGTCTCAGATAATCTCGAGTTTGTTTCTGCTGTTGTTTGGTGTTTTGTTTTGTTTTGTTTTACAGAACAAGTCTATGTCAAAGAAAAATACAGAACTTTGTATGTTCATGATACTCATCTTTTTTTTTTTTAAACTTAATGTTTCAATGGCTTAAGAAAATCAGTGTTCCGTAAGTACAAATGAAGTGGGTAATACAATAAACATAGGCCTTGGGTCATGTTTTAAGAAACTGGATTTTTAAAAAATGAGGATGAACTCAAGCCCTCAATAGCTCTAATTTAATTTCCTGTAGAGTAAATCCAATCTCAGGCACCCGTGGATAAGTTTGTTATTTAGCACTTCACTGAGTCTCTTTTTGAACTTTACAAAGAAACAGACTCAGGGTCACAGGGTCCCAGAGCTTTGCCTTGTTCTCAGTGGGAATGTGGACCATCCCCTGACACACAGCTCTGACCTTTTACTACATGGTCATTGCTTTTCACCCTTGATCACTGGATAGGAATTATCCATGTGCAGAGAACTGCTTTGTTAACTTTGGTCATACCATAATTCCTGGTAAAAACTAAAGGATTACTGGAGAGAAAAGATGGAAGAGAAATTGAATTACCTATTTTTTTAAATGCACTTTTTATATATCTTTGTGGGACATATATTTTGCCTCACAAATACCACAGACTTATTTTGTTTTCTTTTCAGATTTTGAATTTTCTAACCATTAATTTTTTTTTGCTTTTTTAAACATATACATTTGTACAGGTAAAAACAAAACAAAAAGACCTTTTCCTTAAATACTTCCAAACTAGAATATAGTAAGTTTGTCAGAAGAAATCTCCTGGTCATCTGGTCCAATCTCTTCACCTCCTGGATGATGCATGTGAAGAAACCCAGGAAGACAGGAATTTCTCCCAGAGTCATGCAGTGAGTTAATAGCCAGGCTGACACTTGAACTGAATTCCTTGGACTCATGGCAAACATTCTTCTCACAGGGCAACTGGTTGCCTCTAGGTCAGTGGATACTTGGTCCTTTTCTGTCTGGGACTCCCTGATGTTTTACATAACACACCTCATGTTTTTATAGTTAAGGATATCGTTAATGAAAACATGGAGATGATGTCACAGTCAGGGCTTCTTCTTTCTGGTATGTCCTGAGCTGCTGAGGACTGATTCACTGAGTACTGAACTCCGGAAAGCTATCTCAGGTTATCATGACAAGTTGGCTCAGTAGCCCCCAAGAGCTGCATGAGGGAGGATTATCACGTTAGCTAAATGTCTTTCCAAAATCCAGCAACTTTTGATTTTCTCTCTCATGAAGTAGTCCTTCATTTCAGAGATAGTTCTTTTTTCAGATAAAGTTGCTATAGAATCGGAGTAAAGAATGTTACTATGAGAAGTTTTTCTCTGAAGAATCTTCCAGATTACATTTTTATACGGTATGAGAATATATAAAATATTTAGAAAAACATTTTTTTCTGACTCACCAAAAAAAAGCACAAAATGAATATAACTCCGAATGGTAGACTACCTTAATATTCCACTAAAAAATCTGGAAAATGTAGTAAATCTTGAAATTTGCAAAATGTTAATAGTTTTTCTAAATTTTGTAAATTTTTCTAATTTATGCAGGAGATTTTTTAATCTCAAATTTTGTTTTCATAATTATTTCATATACTCAGAAGAGAAACTTCCTATAAATTTAGCTGTAATATGATTTCATTTCACTTAAGTTTTCAATCAAAATAGGCTTAGTGCTACCTAGGAGAAGAAATCAAATAATTCAAAATATTTGGATATTAAAATAATATCCCCTTTTGGGAATGTTATGAGAATAATTCCCAAAAGATAAAATTATTAAATTCCTTATCAAAATGATATTATACATTCCAAAGGGATTATTAGCAAAATATTTTTTGTTTTTAATCAATGTTACAAAATGACAGTTAATATTTCAATGTAGGAAAACTTTGGTGAAGATTTACTTTTTTAAAAATATTTATTTATTTATTTATTTATTTTAAAGAGAGAGAAAGAGCTCAAGAGCAGGGGAAGGGGCAGAGGGAGAGAATCTCAGGCAGACTCCCCGCTCACGGGGAGCCCAATATGGGGCTTGATCTCACAGCCCTGAGATCACGACCTGAGTGGAAACCAAGAGTCGACAGCTCCGACTGAGCCACCCAGGCGCCCCTGATGAAGATTTACTTAAATTTTATGCCCATAAATCAATATACAGCCCAATTCATGAGTTATTTGGTTGTATTATATAAATCAATAAAAATATGTCAAGGTTTATAGCTAAAGTTAAGTGCTACAACTTTTAAAATATTCAGAAATAGTATTTTTCTTTTCAACCCTGAGTTCTCTATAATGTACAGAAATGAATGTAAATGAATGTATGTGTAACAATACAGGATATAGTTAGTAAAATTCTTCGTAGTAATCTTTAGACTGCATTATATTGCCAAAGTGTGACAAGTACACCTGCTTCCAAAGTCTGTGTTTTTAGTGTTGTGTATTTGATGGGCATAATATCTCTTCACAGGAAGTTAGCATGGAGACTCACCAGAGACTTTTATCCACTGACGTTTCCCTTTGTTTTTATACTTATTACTATGAAATATGCATTGAACTGGTGATGAGAATTACAGATTCCAGTAATAGTGAATTGCCTGATTTTTCTTACTAAGTCTCAGCTATTGGTTACTTCTTGGCCAAGGTACCTCTGCAAGCACATAGCCTGAAGGGGGCTGTGTCCAAAAGTAGGGCAGGGACTAATGGGTCCTAAACCATGCTTCATTCCTGGGAGCTTCCCTATTTCCTGAGTCAGTGAATAGAGTCAAAAGACCAACATGTTGAAACCAAGAAGGGTAGAACTGCAAAAAAAAAAAAAAGAACAATTAAACTATTTCCATGTTATTGTTGCAGTCAGATTCCATGCCCTTCCTTCCTTTCTTCCCTCACAACTCCCATTCTTTGATAACCATCCTGTCATCTTCTTTATCTTCCTTTATTAGCAGGCTAAGGAATTAGCTGATATCTGTGTGCAGTGTTAAATCAACATCTCATGTTCTCGGTTTCTTGATACACAACTCACTTAAATGCCACTTTCTGAATTCTCTCCATCCAACACACACACACACACACACACACACACACACACACACACACACACACACACACAGATGCCCAAACATAAAGGAGAGATATTTTAGGATTGGAGGATTGCTTTCTGCTCTACAAATTGCACTATATGTGTAGTGACCTTTCATCCTATCGTGTGGCTTGCATAGGAAGCTCTTTCTCTTCTACTGCCATATAAACCCTTGCCTGATTCATCTGGTTCTTTCTAGTTCTTGAATGAAATCATAGAGAAAACTGTATGCACATATGGAAATATAATTCACTTTAATGAGGTTGAAGTTTCAACAGATGAATTTTGCATTATAAACATTTTATGTTTTTAAAACTAAATGTCAGCCCAGAGTTTCTTATTTTTATAGGCTTCAACATATTTTAAAAGCTAGAAGATAACAAAATGATGAATTCTTAATGTCAAAGACAAAAGAACAATAACAACAAAAATCAATGAACAAATGAAGAGGAAGAATTTTATTTTATTTAGCTATGATTACAATAGGGAGAACATTCTAGATCTGAAGATTAGAGTGTCTTGGCAGGGTAGATTTATAAGGATGACTTTTTATGGGGAGGTATAGACAAGTTCCAGAAAGGATGATTTTACAGTGGAATTGGTTTTGTCATCAAAGGAATTTAGTCAGTCAGTTGAATACGAAACATTTATCTCTGTGTCTAAGATCTTTTGGCAGGGAGAGGAAGTCTGGCTAGTTATTTAGAAGACAAAGAATGGGAGTTTAAAACGTCCTTCAGTGTTTGGTGTGGTCAAAGGTAAACAAGGGTGTCATTGAGAGTCTTACGGGAATCAGGAATAAGAGTTGACAGTGAGAGGTCCTGGGTGGCTCAGTTGGTAGATCAGTCGGTTAAGCATTTGACTCTTGATTTCAGCTCAGGTCATGATCTCAGGGTTTTGAGATCGAGCCCCATGTTGGGCTCCACTGGGCATGGAACCTGCTTAAAATTCTCTCTCACCCTTTCCCTCTGCCCCCTGCCCCCCAGAAAGAAAAAAAAAAGAGTTGGCAGTGGGTCTTACCTAAGACAAATGGGAAATGAGTCTTACTTAAGTCAAATGGAGAAGATGGGTCTTTGCAGTAAAAGTTGAGAAATTTTAAAAATATTTATTCATGAGTATGTCGAGAATAACAAGTTAATAATCACATGGGTGATTTTTACTATTAATACATACTTTACAGTTGAAATAGATAACAATTTTACAAAAAAAAACTATATTTCCAAAGAAAAAAGTTGGCAAACAGAGTGCCATTTACATTTTTTTAAACATTTTGTAATGTCTGACTTAATATAAGAGACCTGGACTCTCATATTGGTTTCTGCATTCAGTTGTTTGCAATATTTTGGTTGAAATAAACAAAGAATATCTGGCTTCATATAGATATGTAGTTGGAAAAGGGAAGAGTAGACTTTTTGGATAATTGTATTCCTCTTTGAACTATACCAAAATTCAACAAGCTATAAATTTTTAAGATTATTACCAGGTGGGATCTGAAACTACCAATGATCTATCCACACTCTGTTACAATAGACTACAGTCTCTATTTGTCTATTTGCATTTTGAACAAATCTTTTGAACAAATCTATGCATGGTTTTATAACATTACACATTAGTCTTATGGAAAATATTGAATCACTGAGTAATACAGATCTCTTAATGTTGACACATTTCATTACATAGTATCAAAAAAATAATATTCATTAATATCACCACTGATCACATCAGAAGTCTTTTAGTACTGGGAAGCACTTCATGTTGGTTTGACATTTTCCAAAATTCTAATTTTTGTTTGAGAAGTCTGAATTTTATCATTGAGAGCAAATATTATCAATTGTTTTCCTTGATGTAGAGGCTTACTTTTTTTATTTTTGAGAAAATTTCTGCCAAACACCCAAGTCCCTAAAGCCATAGTTTGCCTGTTAGCCCTTATTTCAAGAAAAAGGGTATGCCATGAAAAAAAAAGCTAGTTCATTCAGCTCAGAAATCAATTGCTTAACTGCTTTTCCTTAAGACAACCATTGTTCCTTGGTAGGCAACAGAGGTACTCTGTGCATATTCCTAATTCTTCGAACAGAATCTTAAAAGAGGTGTACTCAAGGGTTGAGATTTAATAAAGTCTAGAAATTGATTGCTTCATCAAGCGAATATTCTTTTTTTAAAATTTTATTTAAATTCAATTAATTAACATATAATGTATTATTTGTTTCAGGGGTACAGGTCTGTGATTCCTCAGTCTTATATAACACCCAGTGCTCATTACCACGCATACCCTCCCCAATGCCCATCACCCAGTTACCCCATCCCTCCACTCTCCTCCCCTCTAGCAACCCTCAGTTTGTCTTTTATGATTAAGAGTCTCTTATGGTTTGTCTCCTTCTCTGGTTTCATCTTGCTTCATTTTTTCCCCTTTCCCTGTGATCCTCTGCCCTGTTTCTTAAATTCCACATATCAGTGAGATCATATGATAATTCTTGCTCTGATTGACTTA
This sequence comes from Callorhinus ursinus, assembly GCF_003265705.2. Classification (NCBI taxonomy): domain Eukaryota; kingdom Metazoa; phylum Chordata; class Mammalia; order Carnivora; family Otariidae; genus Callorhinus; species Callorhinus ursinus. The sequence goes on along the minus strand of NW_027397068.1, from coordinate 39,536,465 downwards.
TTTTGCTTAGCATAATACCCTCTTGTCAAGTGAATATTCTTCAGTGATACTGACTTTTTTCTTTTTCTTTTTCTTTTTTCTTTCTTTCTTATGAGTGCATGGTAATGAAAATGTAATGGACAGTTTGGAGCCAATGCCTTGACTTGTAGTAAAGAGTCAACAATGTTACCCATCAGAGCTTTGCACCATCAATGTAAAGGTCAACATAGTAAAAAGGCAAATAATGTTTTTTATGAAAATAGTTTTGACCTTGAAAGGGTCTTGGGAACTCCTAAGAGGCATCAGACCACACTTCGAGACTTGCTAATCTAGTGCAATGTCTATGTAAAAAAGGAGCAAAAAAAGTTGCCTTGGATAAAAGATTCATTCAAAATGCAAATAGACCAATAGACGACAGTGTAAGAGTGTGGAGAGTCATTGATATGATTTCAGATCCCACACTGTAATAATCTTAAACTATTAAAAAAACAGGCACAGCCTGAGTATCTATTTATTAGGTCTGCTAGTTGTAGGCAAAAATAATAATGAGAATTAAGAATTCCTACAATATTGGGGCACCTGGGTGGCTCAGTCGGTTAAGGGTCTGCCTTTGGCTCAGGTCATGATCCCAGGGTTCTGGGATCGAGCCCCATCGGCAATGTGTGCTCAGTGTGGAGTCTACTTCTCCCTCTCCCTCTGCCTGCAGCTCTGCCTGCTTGTGCTCTCTCTCTCTCTGTCAAATAAATAAATAAAATCTTTAAAAAATAAAGAATTCCTACAATATCGTTAATATCTTCTTCAATAACTTACATTATGGTTTCTTTTTTCTTTCCTGCTACTGCTCTAGAGACTTTTCCACTGGTCGCCTTTCCACATTCTAAACAATCTTCGCTTTCACAATCTGAGTTGCTCCCCTTTCCCCATGTTGGTTCGGACACTAGTCACTGTTTTAAACCAGACGGTTTAGTTTTGTATTGCATCTTGTGAAAGCTCAAATGCCTAGGAACTTTTATTAAAATGTCCATTTTTTTTCAAGTATATGATGGTCTACTTTTAAAATCAATAGGAATTAGAATACATTTCTTCCTAAAAGCTAATGAAGTATAAATTTTTCAACAAAGCATTAATATAAGGCCGTACATAGAGTCATATAGGAGACACCCCTGTGCTGTACAGAAGGTTGCGTACCTCTTACATTCCTTGCATTCCCAACCATTGTTCATCAATAATATTTATCCTTTTTCCCTTGGTAACACATTCTATGCTTGGTTTCACTCATTGTGTATTTTCTAAACCACTGGCGTATGCAAAAAAATGGATCACAAAAATGTTCACTTTAACAATACAATCTTCTGGGCAAAAGAAAAGCAGGCCTCAGAGTTCTTATGGGAAGTTTAGACAGTGAATGCCTGGAACGCTATGCCCCAAGACACTACATTGGGGCACAGCTGAGCCAGCCACAGGGACTGCCTGGAAAGCTGACGCCTAGCTTCCTTTTTAAAGGGATGAGAAGGAAGCATCTTGCAAGTAAGGAAACCTCTTTTTAGTTTACTTGGGCTGCTACAACAAATAACACAGATTGGGTGACTTAAACAACAGAAATTTATTTTCTTATAGTTCTGGAGGCTAAAAGTCCAACATCCAAGTGTCAGCAGGCTTGGTTTTAGAACTTGGTTTTAAAGCATGTCCCCTTGCCTTATAGATGGCACTCTGTGTCCTCACATGGTTTTCGTTCCATGGGCATGCACACCCATATGGTGTTCTTCGTTGTGTGTCCAAATTTTCTCTTCTTATGAAGACACCAGTCTGTTTGGATTAGGGCCCACTCATATGATCTCACTTCAATTTAATCACCTCTTTAGAGGCCTTATCCCTAAATAGTTGCATTCTGGGGTACTAGGAGTTAGGATTTCGCCTATAAATTTTGGGGGGACACAATCCAGACCCTAACACCTGTGCTCTTTTATTTTGGGAGGGTGAATGATTCTCCCCACACCTAAAGAAAACCAAGTCAGTGTTAGGTTTAATCATTTACCTTTCTCAAGACAGAAGTGACTATGTTCAAGTGTCATATCAAACAGAAAAGAAGTGACTCAACATAGGCCAGCCACTGTGGAGGGCATGTTACATACTTTTTCTTACTTGATCCTCACAATAACTAAGAATAAGGTATGATTATAAGTCCCATTTTGCAGATAAAAAGACCCTGAAATTCAGAGACATAAAGTGTTACCCAAGGGCATAGAGTACCAGCAAAGCCACTCGTCACACCCTGCCCCCTCCAAATCAATCAAGGCTCACGTTCTTACCACTACAGTAGACTGCACAGGGAATGCAGAGCACCTAATACTGAGTCTGCCCCCTGGAAAGCATGAAATAAACGTTAGATATCCTCACCACCATCAACAATCAGCATTATCATTATCATCACCATCAGCAATGGCAAGTATCATCATGATCTACTCCAAGAGTTCAGCATTATTATTCCAATCTTAGTGATGAGCAAATGGAAATCTGAAGAGGAAAAATATGTGTGCTTGGGAGTTTTGACATTGTTTTCCTAAAGCTCTTGCCACTACATCTCGTTGCCTTCATGGAATTGTTTTCTGCAATATGAGAACTTCATTCTCCAGTTTTCATTCATGTGTTATTCCCTCAGGGCAGGAGGCAGGACAATGGAAGTAAGATAGTGGTTAAAAGCTGGGAACTGTGAATCAGAGCTTCTTGGCTCTGTTCTGTCCATGTATGTGGGTTTCCACACAGAATATCTTTATATAGTATCCATTAGTCACAGAAACTTTGCTGTGGGACCCTAAATGGGACATTCTCCATTTGAATATAACTTACTCCATTTTGGAATTTGGATATTTATCTTTTTAAAAAATATATCTTAAGCATATTTGTGAGTAAAATATGGCACCCTTTCTAAATTAGTTTCAAATCTTAAATTTTAACTTATCATGAAAATAAACACATATTTTCTTAACCTTAGAGAAATTACAATTTCCTAAGTATCAGATTTCCTCCTCGAAGCTATGTATGCTTTTTAATTGTACTCAAAACCACTTGCACATGATCATGAATAAATTGGATTGTGAATATCTACTATGGAGTTTAACGGTATACTAGGGTCATAAAGAAAATAATCAACTGAATATTTCAGCCCAGTTCAGTTCTGTTATAGCTGAATACACAGTCTGATTTTCAAGACATATAATATCCACAGTGTTATGAATGTATCATGACTCGTCATTTCTGACCAGTAACAAACCACATATTTTATTGCCCACAATCATAGCTCATTTTCCATGTGGATAGCAGGGAGTTCAGATGTCTTCAAATAATTTTGCTTCTTTTCAAATTTAGCACTAACAGATATCTGCAGGTATTGTATACTTTATAGAAAAAGTTTTGATAAGATTATCATTTTTCAGTAAGTAGTATATTAGAAAAAAATAAAATAGGTCTAATCTTTTATGATCTTCTCATGGGCAAGCATGTTTCATCTATTCATGAAAATAAAAGATAAATTCTGTGAGAGCAAGGATTATGTCTGGCACCTAACGTGGTTTCTAACACACCAAATAAATATTTATTGAGTGAATAACTGATTGAATGAATACAACTGACCTTGGTATACAAAAATACCAGCCATTTAGCAATTAACCAACTCACTTCATTTATAATTGAAAGCAATTATAACAGAATAGGAAAACGCTAATGTCCCTTGGGTTGTTAAATAGTGAAGAACTGAGAATTTTGTTTTTGGTAAAAATGTGGTGTTTGGGGGTTTTTATACAGTCCTATACAATGTAAAAAAATTAAAGATTCTTTCTCTTCCTACTGTGTTAGTATATTTTGATTGTTTTATTTATAGTTTTTCCTTTTTTTAAAAAAATAGGAATACCACAGGACATGTCAGTATCTATAGACTTCCCTCTGCCATGATTGAAGACAGTTATGATTTCCTTAAAGCAGTTACTGACCTCAGACTGGCTGTGGTAGTTGAGGACTGTGGCTAAGGGCTCACCACCTAGAATGCAGTGAGTCAGCATTCTGGGTTTTCATTCCGAGCAAAGTCATTGACTCATGTGTGACCTTAAACAATCCTTTTGTGACTCAGTTTCTCTGAGGAAAATAGCTCTCATATAATAGATAAGATTTGTAGTAGGAGCCTCAGTTGATGTTAATAGGCATTTTTAAATTTTAAAAGTCAAAACATAATTTACTTTTAAATTTTGGTTTCTCTTTTCTTCACAAGTGAATCATATAGGGTCATATCATATTTGTATTCTTCTTTACTTTCTTCTCAAAAATTATATATATTTTATATATATAGTATATATATGTGCATACATATATATTTTTTAAAGAAGAATGGTTTGTATGGGATATACCAAGAATACCTGAAAATATACCAATAAAACTTGAAAAGATGTAATTACATAGTAGTAACAGTATTTTTAATTTTTAATACAATACAAATATTGAACAATACAGAAATTTTAATAATTAAATTAAAAATTAAGTTGAATATGGTACTCTGTTTATATAAATTGCTTCCTAAACCTTATAGATAAAATCTTTTTTTTTTTTTTTAGTGTAGTAAGGCAGAAAGATATTTTGGAAAACTCCCTTATACCTGTCTATCCCCTTTAAAATATCTTCTGTTTTTTTTTAAAGAAAAGTATCCTTAAGTTTTGAAAACTTGTTAACTTCTGTGCCTAAAATGTGTTCATTCATTCATTCATTCATCGAACACATGTGACGGCTCACTATGTGCTAGATGCTGCAGATGTAGCCAGGAACAGGAAGACACGGCCCCTTTCCTGATGCAGTTCACCTTCTAGCAGGGAATAAATGGTGTGGAAGAACAGGCAAATAAAATAGCAGCAAATTGTTGTAAGTGTAAACAAAGAATTAAAGTAGGAGCTATGTTAAAGAATGAGGGAGGGAAATCTTTTTGAAAGTGTGAACAGAGATCACCTTTCTAAGAAGTATCAATTAAGCAAACCCCAGATGAGAAGTAGCCTTCTATGACACGGAAACTGAACAAAGGATGAGTCTGAGGTATGAAAGCATGTGGTGTGTCCCAGGCTTGAGGTAAGACCCATATGGTTGAAATGTAATGAGAGATGTATGGACAGGCCCCAGGTCATGCAGGGGTCATGCAAGCATAAGAGAACTATTGGGGAATTTATGTTAAATGCAATAACAAGTTTTCATAAAATTTTACAATAAAAAATTTCACTTAGTAACATTTTTAATTCTCCTTTGATAAATTTCAGGGGTCATTCTTTTCATTTTCTTTTTTCTCAATCCCTACTCCCACTCACCACTTGTTCTTCATTTTGTAGCCTCCCCTGCCCCCTGTATTTGACTTACATACTTAAATATATACTATTATTTTATGTGTTTATGAGGTTTTGCATAAATGGAACTAAAATCTAATTTTGTTTTTTTCTCACTCAACATTGTGCTTTTTCATGTTGTTGTTGGGACACCTGGTCTGTTACCTCTAACCCTGCATAAAATAATATGCAACACATCCACATTCATGCATCTATTCCCTCAGCTAATGATGGACTCTAATTCCTCAATAATACAAAAAGTGCTGTGATGAAACTTCTTCTGCATGGTTGCTTGGGCCACTGAACAAGAAATGATCTGGAAAGTATACTCAGGGGCGGCATTGCTCACAAGCACATGCATACATCACTTACTTGTGTGCTTTCATGTTGCTTTCTAGATTGGCTATATGAATTGACATTTCCATAAGAACACACAAAAAATTCTTGTCTCCTTATATCCTCACCAACACTTTGTTTTGTGAACTTTTATAATTTTGATACTCTGATGTCTACACTATGCTGTCAAATATTTTCAGTTTCCTTTTTCTCTTAATTATTAGTGAGTTTGAGTATCTCTTTACAGATTTGTTAACCATTTGGGCTTTCTTTCTGGGAGTTGTTTGTTCACTGTCTTGTCACCTTTATACCATCAGATTTTTCTCTTGCTCTGTTCACCTGTAGAAAACCATTGTGTATTCTAGATAGTAATCCCATATTGCTGTTTAATAGTCCAATTATCTTTATTCTATCTACTGGATTTGTTTGTTGTTGTACAGAAATCTTTAATTTTAATATAGCAATCTGTCAATTTTTTCACTTTTGGGTTTGAGCTTTTACATCTTTTGTGAAGAAATCTTTCTCATTCCTAGGTCACAAAAATATCCTCCTAATTGTTTTTTCTATTAACATAGGATCTTATCTTTCACATTTAGGTATATAACCCATCTGGTCTCCTTCTGTATGTGGTATAATTTGGGAGCACAACTTTAATTCTTTTCAAATAACGAGCCAATTTTTCTAATGTCATCTAGTAGAAAAATGTGCCATTTTCATGTTGCCCTTTGTTGCAATTATATCATGAATCATGACCCAAATGTCTTCTTCTGAGCTTTATTATGGTCCATTAGTTTATTTTTCTATTCCTACCAAGATCATACTTTTTCTTTTTTATTAATACTATACTATCTCCTAATATGTAGTAAATTTTCCCATTTGAGTCTTCTTTAAAAGCTTTAAGAGAATATTTAAACCCATTAAACTTACTCATCTCACATAGGGAGAGAAAAAAATAAAAAGATAAGAAGATTTAGAAAAACTCCAATATAAAAAAAAAAAAGAGATTATACCTGGCTTAACTATTGATTTAGTTCCTGGATAAATGCGGTGCTAATTCAAATGAGGTTCTTATATGTAAAAGGTGGATACATACATTCATTTTCACATATGTATGCATATATAATATGCATTCATTCTCATATATATATATATATATATATATAAAATCAGGTGTACAAGATGCAAAGGGATTTGAATTAAAAACCCAAAAATGTCTTACCACCATTCTATTCATGATGCCTAAAATCCAACTATTTTTTTAAAAAGATTTTATTTATTTATTTGACAGCGAGAGAGAGCGTGTGCACAAGCAGGAAGAGTGGGAGAGGGAGAAGCAGGCTCCCCGCGGAGCAGGGAGCCCGGTGCGGGGCTCAATCCCAGGACCCTGGGATCAGGACCTGAGCCGAAGGCAGACGCTTAACGACTGAGCCACCCAGGCGCCCCTAAAATTTAACTATTAAAGGTTTATTTTTTAGGCAAAGTTGTTTAGACAAATGCCTAATGAGAGGACTGATATCAATAACAAAGATCTGATAGCCAAATTAACTCATTTTCAGTTGGTTAATTATAGACATCTCAACTTGACTGCTATCTAAGAGTATTTTTTAAGAGTACAGAAAAGAGAGAAGATTCAGAATAGAGGATAAAGAGGACCCTCCCTCCGTCCCTCTGACCCCCACTCTTCCAGACCGTGTCTCTAGACAGCCAGTGCCCTCATGCTAATGTCAACTGCCCAAGTCTCTGCCACAAGATTTGTATCCCCAAGCATGGTGTTGTACTCCTGTAGAAGAGAACAGCAACTTTTGCTATTTGGGATGCTGAAAGGATTGCTTTTTTATTTGTGGTTAGAATTAAAATATTTAAAGCTGATTGTTATTTGATACTATGTTTTTTATTACATTGTTTGCCCAATACCTTTGTTAAAAAATAACCAAAAAAACCCCTAATTCTTGGTTTCCCTGCTATTATGATTGCCCAAGAATCCCCCCACCTGGGATTCAATGGAGATAGCCTATGGACTCTGTGGAAAACGTCTGATTTAATTAAATGCTTAGATGTCAACCCTGTGGTTTATATGCAACAGCTACTGCCATTCCTTCTGGGCCGCTGCTCTTCTCATCTTGCAGGGTCATGGGATTTCATGAAGCAATGAGTATTTTCTTTATGTAAAAATCACAAGTGGAAAGAGAGAAAAAAATTGGCACATAAGGAGGCAGAAAGAAGGAAAAAATATAAAAAGAATATAGAAGAGAATTGGACATGTTGTTAATACTATTCTTTAGTAAAAGACACATTATATAAAGCAATATGCCTTGCTTCTATATAATGTCCTTGGTGAAGGAAGGTTGGCTGACAGTAACTTGACCTCTGTTACTTTTGTTATGTCTCCTAATTTCTTCAAATAGAGTCTATTATGGGGAGTATGTGGAAACTCATGGGGAGTATGTGGAAAAGAAACAATAACTAACTAGGAGAAATATCTTACTTTACAAGGAAAATATATTCTCTAATTCAGGGTTTCATTTTTATTACTCTTACTATTATCAACAATTTTAATTTCTTTTTAAGTAAAGCACAAATAAACCTAGTGTTAGTTTTTTATGGGCCTTATCAACCACATACTTTTCACCCCTCAATTCCAGATTACTGTATCCTGGAGATATCAGTTATTTAATCTTAATGTTAAATGTTTGAGATGATTTAATTTTAAGCTATCTTGAATACTCATGTGGTAAATTTTCTTCTGTTGACTTTTTGGGGTCTGTGTTTCTTAATTATTATAATATTTTGTAATCACGGAGAGAATAGAAAATAAACCACCTTTTTGTTTTTGGAGAAAATTTTACATATGGAAGAATGCATGTTAATATCTAGCTGCTTCACTCTCTCTAGGGTATTGGTTCGTGCAAAGTCAATGAGTCAGCCGTGGCTCTGGCTTTGAGGTGGCTGGATTCATCCCTACACAATCCATATGACAGTGAGAGGTTTATTCCTTCCACCCCTTTCAAAAGTTTAAAATGTTGCTACACATAGAGAGATATCTGTGTATTTTCACTGGGCTTACAGTCTTTCATTATCTCATTTCATCGTCTAGGTAAAATTCATTCATTTTCACTTTGCACACCGAGAAATTCCCAGTGCAAAAATGAAGGCTACTACTGGTACTTTGTAAAGATTATGAATTCTTCACAGCTACTCTTTTCTTCCTTGCGCTCCTCCTATTTCATTACTGAGAAGACCTCCATACCACTATCTTTAAGTGAGTTTAGTCCTGTTCTGGTTTCACCGGCCTTGAGTAGTATCCTTAATCTGTTGAGTGATGGTGGAGGATAAGGTGATAAACTCAAAAACCAATGTCTGCTTGATGTTTTAGCATTCCCAGGTAACACAGTGCTAATGTAAAAGATGCAAACTCCACAGGATTAAGAACAACAGAATTTTACACTCAGATAAGACTTTTGGCCTTCCTGGTCCCACACACCACACACCACAGATACTCCCAAAATAACTGTTGATTGAATGACTTTTTTAAAAGGTCCTAAAGCAGTACTATCAATAAGAATGGTAATATCTGTCCCCATGGCAGAATTTTAATAGATCTGAGTTGATTTTCTTAAATGTCCTCTAAAACTATATTATGGAAGCAACTACATATTCTGCCTAATTCTAAAGTTAGTTCAAAACTCAGATTTGTAATATCTTTAACAACAGAAAGTAGTGCCTTTTACAACATAATCCTACCACAATTATTTGTCAATGCATAAATATTGATACAAGATATTTGGTGTGATTCATTCTTGGTGAACCCATTTTTGATCAATGTTATTTTCATTTTTAGTGTTTCTCATTTGTGGCTTGTGTTTATGGCTCACTCATTTCTAGCTCATAGAACTTGACTTTCTTTTTTTTTTTTTTAGGAAATTGTTACACTATCTGTCCATTCCTACATCTATCTCCATGAATTTTCACAATCCGAATCATTACCAAGAATGCTTATAAAATGCTATCTGTGATTTATTTCATTATCTTGGAATGAAATTCATCCAGGCCTGGTGACCTAACTCATACAAGGCAGTTACAAGTTTTCTTTCCTCTAAAGCATAGTAATATACAGGTTAATTCATTAACTCTAGAGCCAGACTCTCTGAGATTAAATCCACTAACTGTGTGATCCTCAGAGAGACGTTTAACTTGTGTTGGGAGGAAAACTTTTCCTTTCTCCCTTTCTAGTTTCCTTGGCTGATTCTAAAAATTAAATTCACATAAGACAGATCAGCAGGAGAAAAGCAAATTTAACTATGTATGTTGGGAAGCTCATAAAATAAGAGACTCAAAGAAGTGATCGAAGCAGGAAGCTTTTATACCTTTTGGACAAATAAATAATGAATTTGTGAAGAACTGACAAGACAAAGAATTTGAACTTGGCATAGCAGATTAATGAAGTAAGAAGTTTTGTTTATTTAGCCTTCTCAGACCTGAATTCCTTATCTCTGGCAATAAGGATGCTTCTACCCTTCTATCCTCCAGGGAGGGTACCCTTCACATGGAGAATTTATTTCCTGCTTTCAGGGGGACAGAGGAATGTCGGAGTATCCTTCTGGCATTGGCTATCTCTTAAGGAACTTTAATTAAAAATAATCAATATCCCAAAGTGGCATATTTTGGGGTGACTTTCCCCGAACCCCATCACTTTTTGTGCTTCAAATTCCTCATCTGGAAAATTTAAAGATAAAACAAACATAAGATAAAAAATAACACTACCTTGTATTATTTGATAATATATGTAAAACACTTACAGTAGCCTACATTCAGTGATTAAGCAAGTTAGGACTGACCTGGGACACTTTGGCTGACAACACCCACCCCAGAGACCTCACAGGAGTGACCAAGGTCTCAGTGGGCCTACATCACAGTTCAACTTCTTCCTTCTACCTTGTTCTCTTCTTCCCTCTTTCTTTCACAAATATTGATCCCTAATAAACAGTTTGAAACCCAGACTCCATCGCAGTATCAAAAGATAATCAGATGGGGGTGCCTGGGTAGAACAGTCAGTTAAGCGTCTAACTCTAGATTTCAGCTCAGGTCATGATCTCAGGATCATGAGATCAAACCCCACATGGAGCTCCATGCTCAGCATGGAGACTGCTTAGGATTCTCTCCCTCTTCCTCTGCTCCTTCCCTCCACCACTCATTCACCTGTGCACTCTCTCTAAGGAAGGAAGAAGGAAAGAAGGAAAGAAAGAAAGAGAAAGAAAGAAAGAAATAGAGAGAGAGAGAAAGAGAGATATTCTCAGAGAACCTAGAGTGCAATGTCAGTTCATCATCAGGGTTTCCTACAGCAGTTTCCCTTTACATTCCTCATTGATTTAGTTCATGGTTGAAGTGAGAGTTTGACTTTCATACTCTTCTAGCATTATTTTAAGTCAAACTTATATTTTGGTCTAACTTCATGGAATTATGCCAGTTCCTATTTCAAAACTGTACTATATGCATCCTCAGTTTTTTTAAGAAACAGTATCTATTTTCCCATTATAAACTAATATATGTAGATAACTCAGAAAATTTTTTTTAAAAAAAGCACAAGGATATCATCATTGTCACAACATTAGAATCAAGTTGCATGATCTTATTTGTAAGTCATTGTTCTCATTTAACATAATGGAAACATAGTCCTGTGCTATGCATTCATGTAAGTAGTGCATCAGTATGCTTTTATGACTAATAATAATTGCTAATATATACCAAGAGCTTATGTGCCAGGTGCTCTTCTAAGTTATTTTATCTCATTTATTTTGTTTCCCTTATGTCTCATTTTGCATATCCAATACGTCTATGAGGTACTAACTATTATTTCTCCATTTTAGGGATAGGAAATGGTCACATGAGAACTTAAGCATTTGCCAAAAGTCACAAATCATGTAAGTGACAAAGCTGGGATTCAAACCTAGCTACATGATTCAGTGTTCTTTTAAGCTTAAAAACTACCACATTTTTTTTTTTTTTTTGCATTGTTAGGTAAGAGGACTGTTTAAAATCTAGGACTCATTAAACTACTTGCATATTTTCCGTGATACCTCTAGCTCTGTTTAGGCACCATGGGTTACAGAAAGGCATAAGACAGAGCTTCGATCTTAAAAGTGATCTGGGGGGGGAAGAAAAATGAGAATAGGTGAGCTGAATATATGAGAGCAAAATAAGTGCTATCATGGGGGAGGGTAAATAGCAGTTTGAGAAAAAGGGGAGCAGATTCCAAATGGAGGTTCAGAAAGGAGGACTGAATCTCAAGAATTGTTAAACTATGCAAGAAGAGCTTTCCAGACTGAGGTAAGCATGACAAGCAAAGATATGTGAACATATAGGGCAAGCTTGAAGGATGATGAAGAAGCCCACTAAGACACTATAGATTTATTTCATCTTACTGAAGTGATTCTTTTCTGAACAGCTTCATGATATTTGAATATTTATAAATAAAGTCACATTTCAAAGTACTGGGACACTCACTAAATGAAATGACTTAACCTTAAGTAAAGCTAAGGATTTCTTTGTAAAGTGTAAAATCACATCTTTCCTTTTTTAAAAATTTAATTTGTGATTCTATCTCTTCTTATATTTAGATTTAAATCAATGGAATCGGTCCTTTCTTGCTTTATGTATTATTCTTTGTAATTCATGGTTCTGTTTCTACTTTTTATTTTTGTAGTGTTTTCTTGCCCCCCCCCCGGTTTTTTTGGTTGTATTTCTTATGTTTCCTTTTTAAGTTTGTAAATACTGCATAATAACAACATACATACACAAACTATCCCCAAAATGACTTAAAAATCAAATTTATTTTTCTGTAATTTGATTTATAGGTAACGCTGGAGAAGGAATTGAGCAAGATTTTAAAATAACTCCTAATTACTAACAGATGAAAATGTATTAGCTAAGTTTAGGCATGGAATTCAGGCAGCTGATTATGTTGGAAATGCAACTGCATGCTTACATAGGTGGATATGCCCCCTCTTTCTAAGCTGGCCCACCCAGTGCTTCAGTGTTCACATTTGTCAGTCTCCATATTTCTATGTACTTATATAATATTGGCTGAAAGCATTACAGGTTAGAATTATGTGACTAAAATACCTAAGAGTTTTCAACGTTTAAGTCCTCATGCTTTAAAAAATATTAACATTGTATCTTTGATAGTATTACTCTACTTTGTAAAACTGTTGTCTTTGTTTTTTCCATCAGCTTCAAAGATAAAAGGTGATTGTAGTCCTAAAGAGCAGGATCAGAAGAAGATAGGCCCTCTTACTCTCCAGGAGGTACTTTTTTTTTTTTCACCCTCAGTTGCCTGTGAGTAGAAAACTATAGAGATGATCTAATACCACAAAATTGAGGGACAGCCTGGGTAAAATATTTTGGCATATTGATATCAAGTTTATACATGTGTGTAATCTGGATTTGCTGAAAAAGGCTGGGCTTGATATTGGCTGATTCTAAGTAATGCAGATTTTTTAATACTCCTATGTATTAGCCAAGGTTAGAGAGAGAAAAAAAATCACAAAGCAACAGTATCCACAGGAACGTTTTCAGTCGTTGGGAGGGGAGCAGTCATGTTCAATTCATTCAGGGACTCAAGAAGCATAAAAACCAAGGCAATCATGGTGTGAGCTGCAGAATGTTGTATGTTCATCTTTCTGCTTGATGTAGTAACCAATTAGATGAGCTATATGGGGCAATCAGGCTTTGTGAGTTCTTAAAATTTGTAAGATTTTGGGGATCCTCATCTTATTTAACAAAAATAATTTTTAAAAATTATTAATAAGAAATTGCTAGGGCCTCTCTTGGGTGTTAGAAAGGACTCATGCAAATAAGAGGTCCTGACACTAAAGTTTCAATAGCTTCACAGAAACTCTATTTCTAATGCCAAAGGAGCATGAAGATGCTTGAGAAAACTCTACTATCATCTTACTAGCTAGAATAAATAACTCCCAGTCAAGACGGCAACACTTTTGAAAGGAAGTTGGAGAGTAAAAGAGAGATTGGATAGGAGTGAGAGGGAGCTTCTTATAAGGTTTATTCTCAGTAGTGTGCTGGAATCAGCTCATACAAACTCCCAGGAGCTAGTTGTTAATTTTTTAGGAGTTTTGTGCCAGGGCTGAAGTCACATTGGTAGCTTGAAATCTACCATGATGGGAATATTTATAACTTGAAAATGGCAAATGCTATGATTCAGGGATAATTCCTCCTCAGGAGTCAGTTGATAATATCAGTACATCACTAATTTTATGGGAATGCAAAATCTACAAAATTATTAAGTGGAAATTATGACAGAATTTGGGAAAATAAAACTGTACAAGTAGTCTGTTATATCAGTAGGAATCTTAATTCCAGAGAAAGCTTTCCAGAAACTTAAAAAGGAAAGACAAGAGCCAGAGAAGATGGCACAGTAGGAGTACCCCAAGCTCATCTCATCCATGGTAAAACTACATAATTCCTCTATCAGTGTAAATACCCAGAAAACAGCCCAAATCTGGCAGAACAGACTCCACAGCTAAACATAGAGAAAAGGCCACATTGAAGAGGGTAGAAAAGGCAGAAACTAAATGCACCTGTGGGACCGTGTGTGTGAGGGAGGAATGCTGCAGGCATAGAGAGGGGAAACAAATGGACCCTCCCACCAGGCACCCTGGGCATGGAGAATGCACACAGGGAAGACAAATCCCCATAACATTTGGCTTTGAAAATCAGAGGGGCATAATTCCACAAATTCTTACAATTAGCAGGGCTTACCACCTGGAACTTTAAAAAAAATCAGCAGCTTCAGCTCAAGGAAAGCCAGAAGGATGAAAGGAAACTGAGTCCCTACCTTTAAAGAGATAGCACAATAAACAGCCTTGTGGAGATACAGCATAGAAGCGGCAGTTTGAAAAATGTTTGGGATAATTAGGAAGGAGAATTGTTTACTAATCCTAGAGTGTGTGCTGGAGGGGCAGGGATCCTTGGGAGACTTCTCCAAGAACAAGAGTTGGTGAGTGCCATTTCCCTCCCCTGCCCCTCAGCCTAGAAACATTGACACCTGTGAAAACCAGTACAGCATCAACACTCTACACTTAACATGCTAACAGCATGCCCTGCCCACACATTCGCCTGACAACACACTCCCTCCAATATGGCCTTAGCCAGAGCCCATCCAAAGCAGTGCCACAAGCCTGGCAAGGTGCAAGCAGCCCCAACAGAGACCAGCACCACTCCAAAGTGGTGCTCACACACCGGTCTGACTGCAGCCCCAGAGTGGGCTGGGGGCAGACATCTGGTCTGACTGCAGGCCCAGCCACCAGTGAAAGCTTTTCAGGGAACAACACAGGGAAAGCACCCTGCAGTTCATTGCTACCACATCTCTAGCAAATCCCTCGTTTATCTCAACTCAAGCCCAAGGCATCCCCAGACTGACCCACTAACAACACAGGGGCCAAACCCTGCTGACAAAAGGCAAAGTCAACCATCACAGATGAATGGACTAAAGGCAATGTGGCTCAGGCACAAGAGTAGGGTGTATGCAACACACATAGGAGATACCCCTGAAGCCCAGGTTCATAAGGTCACTACTTTCAAGAGCAGGAGTTGTAGCTGACTTTCCTAATGCATAGGAACAGAGACAGAGAGTTAGGCAAAATAAGGAGACAGAGAAATATGTCCCAAATGAAATAACAGGACAAAAATCACAGCAAGCAAGTTAAATGAAATGGAGATAAGTAATGTGCCTGATAGACAAATTAAAGTAATGGTCATAAAGATACTCATTGGAAATGAGAAGAGTGAAGGACCTCAGTGAGACTTTCAACAAGGAGTAAGAAAGCATAAAAAAGAATCAATCAGAGGGAGGAGCAAGATGGCAGAGAATTAGGAGACCTAAATTTCGTCTGGTCCCAGGAATTCAGCTGGATAGGGATCAAACCATTCTGAACACCTACAAACTCAAAAGGAGATTGAAGAAAAGAATAGCAACAACTGTCTGAACAGAAAAGCGACCACTTTCTCGAAGGTAGGACGTGCGGAGAAGTGAATCCGAGGTGATATTTGGGAAGGTAGACAGAGGGGGAGGCGGCCTCCGTCGGCCGCTTCGGGCAAGTGATAGAGAGCAGAGCATAAAATTGGAACTTTTAGAACTGGCTCCACTGAGAGATGTCACTCCAGTGGCTAAGCGGGGGGGTTGAACCCTTGCTGAGACAGTGTGGTCTCAGGACCCTTGGGATCACAGGAAGACCGGGGGTACCTGAGTGTGGCAGAGCTCCCAGGTATCGGAGTGGGGAAGCCGGCTGCAGAGATGGAGCCTAGGAGTGGGCTCTCACCTTGGGGTTGCCATAAACCGTGATCCGCGGCACAGTCGAGCCACTGCTCTTCCAGCAGGGACCCAACAAGTGGCAGATCTGGGGAGACTCCTCTTCCTCCCCTGGGAGGAGCGGCGCAGGAGTGCACCGCAGGGATCTGCGGGGTTTGGAGACTCCACACGGGGTCATGTGCCAGAGATAGAAACGTTCAGTCACAGGCTGGGTGAGCCCATGGAGTGTGGCCGGAGACCGGGGAGATGGTAGTGATTGATTACTTTTCTCTGGGGGTCACTGAGGAGTGGGGCCCATGTTCTCGGCTCCTCCGGGAGGAGATTGGGAGGCCGCCATTTTCACTCTCATCCTCCAAAGCTCTACGGAAACCTTGCAGGGAACAAAAGCTCCCAAGAGCAAACTCGAGGAGATTACTTAGCCCAGACCCGGAAAGGGCGGGGCAATTCCACCTCCCGCAAAGACATTTGAGAACCACTGCGACAGGCCCCGCCCCCAGAAGAACAGCAAGAATAGCCAGCCAAGACCAAGTTTACCAATCAATGAGAACAGCAGAACTCCAGCCCTAGGGGAATACTGCACATAGAATTCATGGCTTTTTTCCCATGATTCTTTAGACTTTCAAAATTAATTTTTGCAATTTTCTTTTTTGTCTTTTTCTTTCTTTTTTTTTGAATTTTTCTTTTTCCCCTTTTCAACCAACATCTTATCAATCCCTTTTTTAAAAAATCTTTTTTATTTTTCATTTTTAGAATCATAGTCTATCCCTTCATAGTAGTTAACCTTATTTTTGGCATATATATAAGTTGTTCTCTCTTTAAAGTTTTGGGATACATTTTCTTCTAACAGACCAAAATATACCCTAAATCTCTAGTGTATGGCTTTGTTCTAGTCTCCTGCCTGATCACATTCTCTCCCTTCTGTTTTTTTTTTTTTTTAATTCCTCTTCTTTCTTTTTTCAACCAACTTCTTACCTTATCAATTCCTTTTATAAAATCTTTTATAATTTTCATCTTTACAATCATATTCCATCCCTTCATTGTATTTACCCTTATTTTTGTACATATATAAGTTTTATTTCTTTAAAATTTTGGGAGGCACTTTCTTCTAATGGACCAAAATACACCCAAAATCTAGTGTGTGGCACTGATCTATGCACCAGCCTGATCATATTTGATCATATCCTTTTTTTATATATATTTTTCTTTCCCTTTTTTTTTTTCCTTTTTCTTTCTTTCCCTTTCTTTTCCCCCAGTTTCAGGTCTCTTCTGATTTGTTTAGTGTATATTTTTCTGGGGTTGTTGTTACCCTGTTAGCATTTTGTTCTCTCATTCATCTATTGTCCTCTGAACAAAATGACAAGATGGAAAAAATCACCTCAAAAAGAAAGAACAAGAGGCAGTACTGACTGCCACGGACCTAATCAATACGGACATTAGTAAGATGTCAGAACTAGAGTTCAGAATGATGATTTTAAAGATACTACCTGGGCTTGAAGAAAGCATGGGAGATACTAGAGAAACCTTTCTGGAGAAATAAGGGAACTAAAATCTAACCAAGTCAAAATCAAAAAGGCTATTAATGAGGTGCAATAAAAAATGGAGGCTCTAACTGCTAGGATAAATGAGGCAGAAGTGAGAATTAGTGATATAGAAGACCAAATGATGGGAAAAAAAGAAGCTGAGAAAAAGAGAGATAAACAACTACTGGATCATGAGGGCAGAATTCAAGAGTTAAGTGATACCATAAGACGAAATAGTATTAGAATAATTGGGATCCCAGAAGAAGAAGAAAGAGAGAGGGGCAGAAGGTATATTGGAGCAAATTATAGCAGAGAACTTCCCTAATTTGGGGAAGGAAACAGGCATCAAAATCCAGGAGGCACAGAGAACCCCCCCTCAAAATCGATAAAAATAGGTCAACACCCCAAAATCTAATAGTAAAACTTACGAGTCTCAGAGACAAAGAGAAAATCTTAACAGCGGCTCGGGAGAAGAGATTTGTAAACTACAATGGTAGAAACATTAGATGGGCAACAGACCTATCCACAGGAGCTGGCAGGCCAGAAAGGACTGGCATGATATATTCAGAGCACTAACAGAGAAATATGGAGCCAAGAATACTATATCCAGCTAGGCTGTCATTGAAAATAGAAGGAGAGATAAAAAGCTTCCAGGACAAACAAAAAATTAGGAATTTGCAAACACGAAACCAGCCCTACAAGAAATATTGAAAGGGGTCCTCTAAGCAGAGAGAGCCTAAAAGTAACATAGACCAGAAAGGAACACAGACAATATACATTAACAGTCACCTTACAGGCAATACAATGGCACTAAATTCATATCTGTCAATAGTTACCCTGAATATAAATGGGCTAAATGCCCCAATCAAAAGCCACAGGCTATCAGATTGGATAAAAAAAAAAAAAAAAAAAAGACCCATCGATATGCTATATGCAAGAGACTCATTTTAGACATAAAGACACCTCCAGATTGAAAGTGAGGGGGTGGAAAACAATTTACCATGCTAATGGACACCAAAAGAAAGCTGGGGTGGCAATTCTTATATCAGACAAATTAGATTTTAAACCAAAGACTATACTAAGAGATGAGGAAGGACACTATATCCTACTTAAAGGGTCTATCCAACAAGCAGATCTAAAAATTGTAAATATCTATGCCCCTAACATGGGAGCAGCCAATAATATAAGCCAATTAGTAACACAATCAAAGAAACACATCAAAAACAATACAGTAATAGTAGGGAACTTTAACACTCCCCTCACTGAAATG
Source organism: Callorhinus ursinus (assembly GCF_003265705.2). Lineage (NCBI taxonomy): Eukaryota > Metazoa > Chordata > Mammalia > Carnivora > Otariidae > Callorhinus > Callorhinus ursinus. The sequence goes on along the minus strand of NW_027397068.1, from coordinate 39,517,688 downwards.
GACAGATCATCTAAGCAAAAGATCAACAAGGAAATAAAGACTTTAAATGATACACTGGACCAAACGGACTTCACAGATATATTCAGAACATTCCATCCCAAAGCAACAGAATACGCATTCTTCTCGAGTGCCCATGTAACAATATCCAGAATAGCTCACATCCTCGGTCACAAATCAGGTCTCAACTGGTACCAAAAGATTGGGATCATTACCTGCATATTTTCAGACCACAGTGCTTTGAATCTAGAACTCAATCACAAGAGGAAAGTCGGAAAGAACTCAAATACATGAAGTCTAAAGAGCATCCTACTAAAGAATGAATGTGTCAACCAGGAAATTAGAGAAGAATTAAAAAAAAATCATGGAAACAAATGAAAATGAAAGCACAACTGTTCAAAATCTTTGGGATGCAACAAAGGCAGTCCTAAGAGGAAAGTATATAGCAATACAAGCCTTTCTCAAGAAACAAGAAAGATCTCAAATACACAACCTAACCGTACACCTAAAGGAGCTGGAAAAAGAACAGCAAATAAAGCCTAAACCCAGCCAGAGAAGAGAAATAATAAAGATCAGAGCAGAAATCAATGAAACAGAAACCAAAAGAACAGTAGAACAGATCAACGAAACTAGGAGCTGGTTCTTTGAAAGAATTAATAAGATTGATGAACCCCTGGTGAGACTTATCAAAAAGAAAAGAGAAATGACCCAAATAAATAAAATCATGAACGAGAGGAGAGATCACAACCAACAACAGAGAAATACAAACAATTATAAGAACATATGATGAGCAACTCTATGCCAGCAAATTAGATAATCTGGAAGAAATGGATGCATTCCTAGAGATGTATCAACTACCAAAACTGAACCAGAAAGAAATAGAAAACCTGAACAGACATATAACTACTAAGGCAATTGAAGCAGTGATCAAAAATCTCCCAACAAACAAAAGCCCAGGGCCGGATGGCTTCCCAGGGGAATTCTACCAAACATTTAAAGAAGAATTAATACCTATTCTTCTGAAACTGTTCCAAAGAATAGAAATGGAAGGAAAACTTCCAAACTCGTTTTCTGAGGCCACCATTAACTTGATCTCAAAACCAGACAAAGACCCCATCAAAAAGGAGAATTACAGACGAATATCCTTGATGAACATAGATGCAAAAATTCTCACCAATATACTAGCCAATAGGATCCAACAGCACATTAAAAGGATTATTCACCACGACCAAGTGGGATTTATCCCTGGGCTGCAACATTGGTTTGACATCTGCAAATCAACCAATGTGATACAATACATTAATAAAAGAAAGAACAAGGACCATATGATCCTCTCAATAGATGCAGAAAAAGCATTTGACAAAATACAGCAACCTTTCTTGACCAAAACTCTTCAGAGTATAGGGATAGAGGATCCACACCTCAATATCATAAAAGCCATCGATGAAAAACACACAGAGGATATCATTCTCAATCAGGAAAAACTGGGAGCTTTCCCCCTAAGGTCAGGAACATGGCAGGAATGTCCACTATCACCACTGCTATTCAACATAGTATCAGACAACAGAAAGAAATAAAAGGCATCCAAATCAGCAAAGAAGTCAAACTCACTCTTTGCAGATGACATGGTACTTTATGTGGAAAGCCCAAAAGACTCCACCCCAAAACTGCTAGAACTCATACAGGAATTCAGTAAAGTGGCAGGATATAAAATCAGTGCACAGAAATCAGTGGCATTCCTATACACCAACAACAAGACAGAAGGAAGAGAAATTAAGGAGTTGATCCCATTTACAAATGCACCCAAAACCATAAGATACCTAGGAATAAATCTAACCAAAGAGGCAAAGAATCTGTACTCAGAAAACTATAAAATACTCATGAAAGTACTTGAGGAAGACACAAAGAAATGGAAAAACGTTCCATGCTCATGGATTGGAAGGACAAATATTGTGAAGATGTCAATGCTACCTAGAGCAATCTACACATTCAATGCAATTCCTATCAAAATACCATCCACTTTTTTCAAAGAAATGGAACAAATAATCCTAAAATTTGTATGGAACCAGAAAAGACCCTGAATAGCCAGAGGAATGTTGGAAAAAGAAAAGCAAAGCTGGTGGCATCACAATTCCGGACTTCCAGCTCTATTACAAAGCTGTCATCAAGACAGTATGGTACTGGCACAAAAACAGACACATCGATCAATGGAACAGAATAGAGAGCCCAGAAATGGACCCTCGACTCTATGGTCAGCTAATCTTTGACAAAGCAGGAAAGAATGTCCAATGGAAAAAAGACAATCTCTTCAACAAATGGTGTTGGGAAAATAGGACAGCTACATGCAGAAGAATGAAACTGGACCATTTCCTTACACCACACAGAAATACAGACTCAAAATGATTGAAAGACTTAAATGTGAGACAGGAATCCATCAAAATCCTAAAGGAGAACACAGGCAGCAACTCTTCTACCTCAGTCGCAGCAACTTCTTCCTAGAAACATCACCAAAGGCAAGGGAAGCAAGGGCAAAAATGAACTATTGGGACTTCATCAAGATAAAAAGCTTTTGCTCAGCAAAGGAAACGTCAACAAAACCAAAAAACAACCGACAGAATGGGAGAAAATATTTGCAAATGACATATCAGATAAAGGGCTAGTATCCAAAATCTATAAAGAACTTATCAAACTCAACACCCAAAGAATAAATGATCCAATCAAGAAATGGGCTGAAGACATGAACAGCCATTTTTGCAAAGAAGACATCCAAATGGCCAACAGACACATGAAAAAGTGCTCAACATTGCTTGGCATTAGGGAAATCCAAATCAAAACCTCAATGAGATACTACCTCACACCAGTCAGAATGGCTAAAATTAACAAGTCAGGAAACAACAGATGTTGGCGAGGATCCAGAGAAAGGGGAACCCTCCTACACTGTTGGTAGGAATGCAAGCTGGTGCAGCCACTCTGGAAAACAGTATGGAGTTTCCTCAAAAAGTTGAAAATAGGGCTGCCCTACAACCCAGCAATTGCACTACTGGGTATTTACCCCAAAGATACAAATGTAGGGATCCGAAGGGGTACGTGCAGCACGATGTTTATAGCAGCAATCTCCACAATAGCCAAACTTGGAAAGAGCCAAGATGTCCATTGACAGATGAATGGATAGAGAAGAAGTGGTATATATATTCAATGGAATATTATGCAGCCATCAAAAAGGATGAAATCTTATATTTTGCCACAATGTGGATGGAACTGGAGGGTATTTTGCTGAGCGAAATAAGTCAATCAGAGAAAGACAAGTATCATATGATCTCATTGATATGAGGAATTCTTAATCTCAGGAAACAAACTGAGGGTTGCTGCAGTGGTGGGGGGTGGGAGGGAGGGTTGTGGCTGGGTGATAGACATTGGGGAGGGTATGTGCTATGGTGAGTGCTGTGAATTGTTTAACACTGTTGAATCACAGACTTGTACCTCTGAAACAAATACATTATATGTTAAAAAAAAAAAAAAAAAGAAGATAGAGGAAGGGAAAAATGAAGGGGGGGAAATCGGAGGGGGAGACGAACCATGAGAGACTATGGACTCTGAGAAACAAACTGAGGGTTCTAGAGGGGAGGGGGTTGGGGGGATGTGTTAGCCTGGTGATGGGTACTAAAGAGGGAATATACTGAATGGAGCACTGGTTGTTATATGCAAACAAAAATCTGCTTATCCAGTTTGCCGCATCTCTGCAAAAGATATCTTCTTTCTTACAGCTGCTCAAGCCAAAAATCTTTGGACTATCCTTGAATCCTCTTTTGTCTTATATTCTGCATCCAATCCGTTAGAAATACCTTTAAATTCCTTGGGCGCCTGGGTGGCTCAGTTGGTTAAGCGACTGCCTTCGGCTCAGGTCATGATCCTGAAGTCCTGGGATAGAGTCCTTGTTGGCCCTGCTTCTCCCTCTGACCCTCCCCTCTCTTGTGCTCTCTCTCTTTCTCTCTCTCTCAAATAAATAAATAAATAAAATCTTAAAAAATTTAAAACAACACACTACATAGAATAAATAGACTAGAAGAAGCAGAAGAATGAATCAGTACCTGGAGGACACAGTAATGGAAAGAAATCAAGCTGAACAGGAGAGAGAAAAAAGAATAATAAGAAATCAAAATAGGGTAAGTGATCTCAGCAACAACATCAAGCATAATAACATTTGCATTTTAGGGATCCTAGAAGAAGAAGAGAGAGAAAAGGGGGCACAAAATATATTTGAAGAAATAATAGTTGAAAACTACCTGGATCTGGGGAAGGAAATAGAAATCCAGATCCAGGAGGGACAGGGAGCCCCCTACAAAATCAACCAAAGGAGGTCCACACCAAGACACATAGTAATGAAAATTACAAAAAGTAGTGATAAAGAGAGAATTTTAAAAGGAACAAGAGAAAAGAAAACAGTTACCTAGAAGGGAAACCCTTTAAGGCCATCAGCTAGCTGATTTTTCAGCAGAAACTATACAGGCCAGAAAAGAGTGGCATTCAAAGTGCTGAAAGAAAAAAAAGAAGTAAAGAAAAAAAACCTGCAGCCAAGAATACCCTTCAAGGTTATCATTCAGAATCGGAGAGATAAAGACAAACTAAAGCTAAAAAAATTATGACCACTAAACCAGCCCTACAAGAAAGGTTAAAGGGAACTCTGTGAGTGGAAAGGAAAGTCCATAAGCAGGATTAAGAAAAGTAAGATGCACACAAGCAGTATAAAGTTAAGTATATCTATAAAAATCAGTCAAGACATTCACAAAATAAAATGATGTAAAATATGACACCATATACCTAAAAAGTGTGTGATGAGCAGGAGAGTAGTAAAGAATGGGTTCAAACCTAAGTGACCATCAACTTAATATGGATTGTTATACACAGAAAATATTATATACAAACCTAATGGTATACACAAATAAAAAACCAGTAATAGATATGCAAAAATAAAGAGAAAAGAATCCAAGTATATCACTAAAGAAAGCCAGCAAAATGTGAGAAGAGAGCAAGAGTAGAAAGGAACAGAGAAGAAAAAAAAAAAACATAAAACAAGTAACAAAATGGCAGTAAGTACATACTTTCAGTAATTACTGTGAATGTAAATGGACCAAACACTCCAATCAAAAGACATAGGGTGACTGAATGGATAAAAAAGTAAGACCCATATATTTGCTGCCCTCAAGAGACTCATTTCAGACCTAAAGACACATACAGATTGAAAGTGAAGGGATGGGAAAGCATTTATTATGCAAATGGCAGTGAAAACAAAGCTGGATTATCAATATTTATATTGGACAAAATAGACTTCAGAATAAAGACTGTAACAAGAGACAAAGAAGGACACTGTAATCATAAAGGTAGCAGTTCAAAAAAAGATATAAAAATTGTAAATATTTTTGCACCTAACATGGAAACCCCCAAATACATAAAACCACTAATAACAAACATAAAGGCAGTAAATGATAGTAATACAATAATAATGGAGGACTTTAACACCCCACTTACATCAATGGACAGATCATTCAAACAGAAAATCAGCAAAGAAACGATGACTTTGAATGACACATTGGACCAGATGGATCAAAACAGAGATATTCAGAACATTCTATCCTAAAACAGCAGAATACACATTCTTTTTAAGTGCACATGGAACATTCTCCAGAATAGATCACATATTAGGCCACAAAATGAGTCTCAACAAATTAAAGAAGATGGAAGTTATACGATGCATCTTTTCTGACCACAGTGCTATGAAACTAGAAATCAACCAAAAGAAGAAATCTGGAAAGAACACAAATACATAGAAATTAAATAACATGCTACTAAACAATGAATTGATTAACCAAGAAATCAAAGAGGAAATTAAAAAATACATGGAGACAAATGAAAATGAGAACACAATGGTCCAAAATCTTTGGGATGTAAAAAAAGTTGTTCTAAGAGGGAAGTTTATAGCAATACAGACCTATCTCAAAAAGTAAGAAAAATCTTAAACAACCTAACCTTACACCTAAAAGAGCTAGAAAAAAAGAACAAACAAAACCCCAAATCAGTAGAAGGAAGGAGATAATGATGGTTAGATTAGAAATAAATGAAATAGAAACTAACAAGCAAAAACAATGGAACAGATCAATGAAATCAGGATGTAGTTCTTTGAAAGAATCAACAAAATTGATAAACCTTTATCCAGATTCATCAAAAAAAAAAAAAAAAGGAAAGAAAGAAGAAAAAAAACCCCACAAACAATAACAAAACTAAGGGAGAGGACTCAAACAGAAATCAGAGCTGGAAGAGGGGAAATAACAACTGACACCACAGAAATACAAAGGATTATAAGAGAACATAATGAAAAATTATATGCAAAATATTGGACAACCTAGAATAAATTGATAAATTACTAGAAACATATAACCTCCAAAAACTGAATCAGGAAGAAACAGAAAATTGGAATAGACTAGCAATGAAATTGAATCAGTAATCAAAAAACTCCCAACAAACAAAAGTCCAGGACAAGAAAGCATCACAGGTGAATTCTACCAAACATTTAAAGAAGAGTTAATAACTATTATTATCAAAGTATTCCAAAAACCAAAGAGGAAGGAAAAATTCCTAATTCATTCAATAAAGCTAGCATTACCCTGATACTAAAACCAGATAAAGACACTACAAAAGAAAGAGAACAACAGGCCAATATCTCTGATGAACATAGATGCAAAAATCCTCAACAAAATATTAGCAAACTAAATCCAACAATAGATTAATGAAATCATTCACCACCAATCAAATGGGATTTATTCCTGGGATACAAAGGTGGTTCATTGTGTATATACAATAGAATATTAGTCATAAAAACTAATGAAATCTTGCCATTTGCAACAACATGGATAGACTTAGAGAGTATAATGCTAACTGAAATACATCAGTCAGAGAAAGATAAATACCATATATCATTCATATGTGGAATTTAAGAAAAATAACAAATGAACAAGGAAAAAAGAAACAAAAAATAGACTTAACTATAGAGAACTTTCTGACAGTTACCAGAGGGGAGGTGGGTGAAATAGGTGAAGGAGATTAAAAGTACACTTAACATGACAAGCATTGAGTAATGTATAGAATTGTTGAATCACTATATTGTACACCTGAAACTAATATAACACTGTATGTTAACTCTACTGGGATTAAATTTTTTTAAAGGCAAGAATAGAAGCACACAAATTAGACACTTTCCTCCCACCCAAGATCCATCCTCAGTCTGGGTGATTGTCCATATGGATGACCATCCAGTTTCTTAGATCCTGTGTACTTTAACCTCTTCACCTCAGGAACCTAATTCTTCTCCACTTTTATGACAACAATTTAGACCTTCTCATCATCTATAGATTTTCTATCTCTGAAATCTGTATTTCAAACACCCAAGGTCTAAACATACCTCACTTACTCACTCTTTCAACAATATTGATTTCACAACTACTATATGCCAGACTATGTTATAGATATTCGGGATAATGTGATGAACAAGAAATACACTATGAGGAAAAACTGGCAATAAGAAGTAAACCAACAGGTAACAAGATAATTTCTGATAGTGATAAGTGCCAGAAAAAAATGTAAAAGGGTGATGAGACAGGCAATAATTATATAGTGGAGGGAACTATTTTACCTATGTTGGTTTAGACAAAGCCTCTCTGCGAATTTGCATCAGTGGAGTTACAAGGAGTAGAAAGAACATACAAAACAAGAAGAGGGGAAGGCCAGCTAGGTAGAGCAAACAGAATATTCAGAGGTCCTCTATTAGAAAAATCTTGTTTCAAAAACAAAAATGGAAAAAGGATAGTATGGAAAAATAAAAGATAGAAAGGAAGGAAATTGTACAAGATGATGGTAGAGAACTAAGCAGAGATTTGTGAGATATGGTAATTTTTTTTTTTTTTTGGATCTTATTCTAAATACAATGAAAGACTCTTGTAGAATGTTAGGCTGGAGAACAAAATGTTTTTTTTTATTTTTATTTTAAAATGATTACTCTGTTGTATGAAAGTTGCATTGAAGAGGGATAAGAGTAGAATTGGGAAAGCAATGAGAGGGTTGTTATAAGTGTCCAGGCAGATAGAACGGTGTCTAGGACTGTGGTGCAGCTGGTGAAGATGAAGAGAGATAGGTGGATGGATTTGAGAGATATTTTAGCAGTATAACTAAAGGTATGCCCAGATTTGCTCTTGGATTGCACATTGTTTATAAAAGAGAGGATCCAAAAACTGCTCTTGGGACAAATAGAGGTGTTTTGTTTTGATGAAAAAGATTAGAAGTAGGAGTGGAGGATTGGGGAGTAAGTCAAGGGTATCATTTTGAATATGCTACATTTGAGCTATTCCTTTCAAATGAAGATACATGTTAAGTAGACAGTTACTATGTAAGACACTGGAGCTTAGTTTATCAATACTGAGCAATTACTATGTGTCCAATATTGACCAAGGAATGGCTGAAAAAACTGAGGGAAAGAAGGCATGATATCTGAATGATTACCAACCAAGTAGTAGAAATGGTAGACTTACTATGTCTCTCCAGAAGGCAGACTCCAGAACACTGATGGATGGTTTGGTGTATAGAACTTTCCAATGATTAACACTTCTCATCTGTGGAAAGGATTTAAATTAGTCTTAAATTTAGGATTAATTACAAAACAGTAAATTACCTTTCACTAGACTCTTTCAAACACAGAACTCTGGAACAGGATCACACATTAGTAGAGAGGCTGGAGGAGATCAAGATCTCTTTGGAAATCTCTGCCTCTAAAATTCTAAATGTTTTTTAGAGCAAGAACGTGAAAGAGAGAGGAACTAACTTCTACTCCTCGCCAAATATGTGCCAAACTAGTTAGGCAGCATTAATGTTTTAGGCCAAGTAATTCTTATATGAACTTTCTGAGTCAAGATTATTTCTGTCTTATAAATGATAAATATACATGAAACAGTTGACAAAAACAGAAAGCAGGTAGAAATCAAAATGTCTATAAGCTTTTACGCTGCTAGCTCGGGAATGAAGAATATGAGTTGATCCTAGGACCAGATGCATTTCCCAGTATTTCCATCAGGGTGTCACCTCAGGATGAACCAACCACCCAAAGGAGATTCTAATTCTGCATGCTTGACTCCTACCCAGACATCATAAGGGGAAATTTTACTCTTCATGTCCATTTAGGCTCCAGCAGTGGGAACAGAGAGTGATGAGTCTTCAAGTCTATCTCTAGAACATGTGCTTGCTGCTTGGAAGTAGAAACAGAGCTGAACATATCAATAATATAAATTCTATCAAAGGCTCTGCTCATGATCAGATAAAACAATTCTCATTTTATAGGAAAGAGTGAGCGAGGGGGAAGAGAGTCCACAAGTGTTACCCTCGTAGTGATCCCCTCATGGAAACATGAGAATGATTGTCTGAATACTGGGATTTTCAGATTTCTTTACTTTTTTAATTACATATTGTTTGACCATATTATAGAGAATATGTATTAACTAAATGTATTACTCTTACTAAAACAGTAATGTATGTTTCTGTTCTTTCAAAAACTTTTTGTGTGTTCTTCCAACCTAATGACTGTTCTGTCCCTATAAAACTTAGATACTATAAAACACCAATATTTATCATTCAAAGCCTAATTGAACTATCACCTGCTCTTAAATTACCCTCTGCCCCCCAATAATAATAATTGTACCTACCGTATACTTTAAATGACCTGTTTACTTGTTTTTCTTCCATGTTAGAGAGGCTGTCAGCTTCTTGGAGGACTTGGTCTCCTTCATCTTGTATCCCAGGAAGACAAATTGTGCCAATACATAGTAGCTGTTTAATATATATTTTTTGAATTGAATTAAATGCTATTTGCTAGCTGGATGCCAGTGGGTTGACGGGTAAGGAAATGAGCCATACCAAGGTCTTAGGGCTCTCGTCCTAATCCCACAGGGTTTTGGCCCCCCTGGCCTAATTGATATCCCTGAGTCAGATGACTTTCCTTTAACTCCAGTTTGGAGAAAACCAGCATCCTAAACATTCTGAGAACTAACTGGTAGATGGCTGCCCACCCAGAGAACAGAGCTTGCCTCCTGATGAGACTTTACCAATACTTTTCCTTCCTAGTATTTGTCTTTCAAACAAAGCTGCTTTCAAGAAAGAACTCTCTGCTCTCTGAAAGTACAGAGGTAATTGGCATTCCCCATGTGTTGGTGTATCTTTAATTAGAACACTGCAGTATGTTGTTTTTTTTTTTTTCCCTACACTTAAAAACCCCATGGGGCTGAGAATTTCACATTCTTTTCTCAGCTGAGAGGGGCACTTTTTAAATACTTCAATAAAATTTTATTTGGTCACTTAAAAAATTCTTGTTGAAAAGCAGTTGCAGTTTACTTGCCTTTTCTGGTAAAAGAGCCTAGTAGTTAGGAGCCCAGACTCTGATTTAAATTTCTCTCTAGACTGGCTGTACCACCTTATTGTCTGACTCTAAGCAAGTCATTTGATCCCTCTGAGCCTCAGTTTCCTTATTTGTAGGATGAACCCTCTCATGACATTATGATGAGATTAAACATTACATATTTTATTTTTTTTATTAACATATAATGTATTATTTGCTTCAGGAGTACAGGTCTTTTAAAGAGTGATTGGAAATAGTACAGTAAGATCAGTGATCACTAAAAAGTAGGTACTAAGTGTTAGCTCTTATTAACATTCTTACCTAGAAAATGTGATTGACCTAATTTAGTATAATTTTATGGGATAGTTTGAGAAATTAGGGTTAAAAATGTGCATAAGATCCATTTTGAACGGCTTGTTTCTCTGCTTAAAATGAAAAAGAAATTTAACCCAAATTAACAACTGAAAATGTGCTTATATGCAATAGGTTCTTGCCTCTGCTTTTCACTGAGAATGTGACCTGTAGTTAATAAGACCCTGCTTTGTTTTCATACTGTTCACTGAAAATCTCCTGCTGTCAATGTCTTGGCATAAGAGGTGTCTCCTACTGTCAGTGTCAGGATATAAGAACTATTTCAAGTCAGTCTTTTTTTTTTTTAAGATTTTATTTATTTATTTGACAGAGAGTGATACAGTGAGAGAGGGAATACAAGCAGGGGGAGTGGGAGAGGGAGAAGCAGGCTTCCTGCTGAGCAGGGCTTGATCCCAGGACCCTGAGATCATGACCCGAGCCAAAGGCAGTCACTTAACCGACTGAGCCACCCAGGTGCCCCTCAAGTCAGTCTTAAGAATCAATGTATAGTCCTACCTACATATTAAAGTGAGATAATTCGGCCATCAAAAATTCACTGAGGGGAAAAAGTACAGTCAGTGTGCCCTGAAGGATTATTTTCAACGACAGCCAAAAATAAACACCCTGCTCAAATGATCTCCTCTACACTTATGCTTTGCCTTAGCTCCCCACCTTATCGTCTATATTACGACTTTATGGGGCCTTGTACAGTGAAAAACATATGAAAGAAGACTGGCAAATGGTCTTTACATTCTTATCTCCCAATTCTCTCTTTAAATCATTCTAAGCAAGTTTGTGTTCTCACCATGCAGGTGAAATTGCTCTTGTCAAAGTCCCCAAAAACCTGCATCTTACATCTAGTTTCCAGTCTTCACCTTACTAGACATATGTAAGCCATCAGTAATATCTGACACATGTTTTTTCTTTTGTGAAACACTTTTCATCTTTTGGCTTTTAGGACCCAGTGTCCTCCTGGGTTTTCCCCTACTTCAATGGCTTCTCCTTTTTAGTCTCTTTCTCTGGCTCCTCTTTCTCCAAGAGACTCTAAATGTTGGTGTCCTCCATGCTTTTGGTTTAGCCTTCTTTCCCCTCTGACCTAACTCTCTCCCTAAACAAGTCCATCCCTTCTAATAGGCGTAAATGTCATCAATGTGCCAATGATTCCCAAATTTATTTCTTTAGCTGTGATGGTTTTTAAAACACTTCCACAAATATTTTGCTGTACCACATGGTGGGATGAAATATAACTCCCCTTCCTTTGAATATTAGCCAAACTTAGTGACTCACTTCTAATGAAAAGAAGAGGCAAAAGTAAAGCTGTAGCATTCCTGAGACTAGGTTAGGAAAGGTGATACAGTTTTGCCCTGGCTCTCTCTCACTCTCTCTCTCTCTCAGTATGTGTACTGCTGGAACCCAGCCACCAGGCTGCAAGGAAGTCAAGCAGCCACATGGTTAGGCCATGTGTAGGAGTTTGGCCCCATCCAGCAGATAGCAGATGTCCATTATCATCAACCATCTGACAGGTGAGTAAGTGAGGCTTTAGATGATTTCAGCCTACAGCCTTCTAGCTTCCCTAGCGGATGCCAAACAAAGCAGAAACAAGTCCCCATCAAGAACTCCTCAAGTTGTGGGTTTGAAACAAAATTCATGTTGCTGTTATTTTAAGTCATTAAGCTTTGGGGGTTTTGTTACATAGCAATAGATAGCCAGAACCCTACGTAGACCCTAGAACCTGCCCACTCAACATCCCCACCTCAATGTATTATAGAAAATTCAACTTCTTGTGGCAAAAAAAGAACTCATGATTTCTTCCACAAAACTGACTCCTCCCACTTCTTCCCTATCTTAGAGATACCACCACTCAGTCCATTGCTCAGGCAAAAACCTGGAAATCATCCTTGAATAAGGTCTTTTTCTCATACCACATATCCAGTCTATCAGTAACTATTATGTTCAAAGTATACCTCCAAGGTGGCATTTCTAACTGCTTCTCTCATCACCTCTTGTAATCATCACCACTATCTTCTCTTACAATATCTGGTGTAGTATAATAGCATGTTTACCCTTATACAGTCTATTCACTGGACAAACATCCTCTGCTACCATGCTTGAATGGCTTTCTATCACACTTATCATAAAGTCTGGGTCCTTACCAAGGCCTTCAAGGTCACACATGAATGCGCCCCTGCCTTCAGCTCCAATTTTGTTTCCTACCACTTTTCACTTGGTTCCTTTGCTTCTGTCACACTGGCCTTTTTGCTTTTCCTAGAACAGTTTACATTTATTCCTGTTCCTGACTGGCTGATTTTGTGTGTTTGGAAGGCTCTTCTCCCCAAATCACGTGACTTACTCTTTCAGGTCTCTGGCTCATACATCATCTTCTCAAAAAGGGCTTCCTCTATATTGCATATCCTCCATTGGCCCTTATTAGTCTCTATCCCGTTGTGACTTTTTCTCATCAATATACTTTTCCCTATCTGGAATCATATTTATTTGTCAACTGTTGACTCTTTCCCAGATGAGAATTTGGATTTCCTGAGCTCAGGGACTTTCACCATTTTTTGCATTACTACAGTCGTCAGTGCCAAGAGAAATTCCCGCTGCAGTTGTGAGCAGTCTATACATAGCAGGCAAATAAACTTTGTTCAATAAAGGAATAGTTTAATCAATTAATATGTGATGTTTGATTAGATTGGTTTAGATTAAAAATGTGTGAAGTGTTTTATTGATATGTAAGCTATTTCCATCAAGGAGAACTTGTTCTTCCTATGATGAGGCCTTCTTTGCTGAATGGTTTGACTCCGGATTATTTCGAGAAAGCTTCTGACTATGATGTTAGTGAGAGCCTTGGATGTAAAATAATAATTGGAACATTAAAATATGTAATGCAGAATCAATGCTGAACTTTACTTTGACTTAGTTATTTATATATTCACATGTACTTTTTTCTTTTCTTATCAAAATATGGTTTTCTGGTTTAACTATTGTCAAGAGCTGTGTGGGATTTGAGATTTTACCCAACGTACAAGCTAAAAGTTAACCTGCCACAGATTTATGGATGTGGGCAAAGACATAAGACCTGGGTAAGACAAAAGACAGTCTATTAACCACAACAATACCAGGAGCCGGGATAATAGCATTTTCTTGCACTGGTTCGCGGAATCTTAATTCCTGGAAGCCAACATGACAAAGTGGGTTGTATTATAAAAGAGAAACCCCAAGTTTAGGAAGACCCAATCTTTTATGATAGACTGCAAGCAAATCTTTCCAGTCTTGCCTCAGAAAGAGACATTACCTTATTAAACTGCAAAATAAATAAAACTGCCCTGTTTTCCAGAAGGAGACACTATCTCTGTCTTCCAAAGCTATTTGCTTTGCAACAACTTTGAAAGGACAGTCCAGGAAAATGCTGTCATGTCTCTGCTCATAAAACATGCAGAATTCAAGTGACTCAGGCAGAATCGTCTCATGCTATGGACTGAGTATTTGTGCCCCTGCCCCCATTCATATGTCGAAGCCCTAGTTCCCAGTGTGTTGGCATTTGTGGGGGTCTGTGACAAGTACTTTGAGTTAAAAGAGATCATGATCTGGGCACCTGGGTGGCTCAGTCAGTTAAGCGTCTGCCTTCAGCTCAGATAATGATCCCAGGGTCCTGGGATAGAGCCCCACATCGGGCTCCCTGCTCAGCAGGGAGCCTGCTTCTCCCTCTCCCTCTGCCATTCCCCCCTGCTTCTGCTCACTCTCTCTCTCTCTCTCTCTCTCTCTCTGTGTCAAATAAATAAATAAATAAAATCTTTAAAAAAATAAAAGAGGTCATGAAGTTGGGACCCTCATGGTGGAATTAGTGCCCTTATTAGAAGAGACATCAGAGAGCTTGCTGTTTCTCCCTGAGTGAGTATGGAGGTCATGTGAGCACACAGGGAGATGGCAGCCACCTACAAGCCAACAGAAGAAGCTTGCTGGCACCTTGATCTTGGACTTCCCAGCCTCTAGAACTGTGAGACATAAATTTATGTTTTTTAACCTCCCCACTTTATGGTATTTTGTTATGGGAGCGTGAGCTAACTAAGACATCTCCCAACAGGTACTTCCTTCGTATGGTGGGTTTGTTTTTTTTTTGAAAGTTTTTCTTAACACAGTTAACTAATAAAAATATTCTGGCTAAGAACTATGAGAAAAAAATACTATTACAGAAGAAATGTCAAAATATTATTTCATTAAATGAAGTACAATTTCATTTTTAATTGACTATAGGCTACTTAGTAGTTTGTTTAGTCATTTTAAAACAAATAGGTTTTTATTACAGAACAAGAAATCTAGAAATAATATAGAACGGATACATTGGCTCTTGATGCATCAGAGACCCACACTTCTATAATTTTTCTGCTTTGCCCACCTCAGTGTGTTGATAAGATACGCTGTGGAGCGTTGGTCCAGCCATAGCGTGTGGTACCAGGAAACAGAACTGAATCAGTAGTCAAAACGTCGGTGCTGCCATGTAGTGCTAATGTTAGTTTCACCAAGCCATCTTATTTCCCTGAGTTTCTGTGTGCTGAACTGCAAAATGGCAACCATGGTGATATTCATCCCTTATACTTCAAAGGATTATCATGAGGAATGCAAATGCAAATGTGAATGTTGACAAGGAGCTGATTTGAGTCTTAAGCAGAACTATTGTTTTCATAGCATATTTATCATCTAAATTATAAAGAAACACTAATTTAAAAATATTTTGAGGTGGTGATTTTCAAGAGACCAAGGAGAGACTATAAATCTGTTGGGTGTATAGCTATCACTTATCTATTCTTATCCTTCAGGCTCGAGCACCAAAGCCACATCAAAGTATTTGCTACTCCAGAGAAATGCCTTGAAATTTTAAACTTCTGGGACTTTACACCAACTCCTTCTATTGACAACACTCTGTCCTTTCAATCTATGCTTGATATTCTTTGAGACCAGGTTAAATATTGTCTCTGGAATCTCTTTCCCAGATTCCTTGGGCCAAGTGGGCTCTTCCATTGTGCCCATTTGGTGGTTATTAGAGTGCATGTGTATCTGTTTACTTGCATGTGTATCCGTTTATCAAACTGAGTAGTGAACACATTGATGATTAAGGATCCCATTTACTTTACCTTAGAATTCTCAGTACCTAAAAGTGTGTAACACTTAGTAGGTGTTTAAATTATATTTCATGAAGGAAAGAGAGAGAAAGAGAGAGGATGGGAAGAAGGAAAAAGGATGGGAGGGAAGAAGGGAGATGGGAGGAAGGGGAATCCCTTAAAATTTAATACCTGTTTTTGATATACATTTATTATGGCATTATAGATCAGTGCAGACTCTGGAACCAGATACTTGAGTTGAATTCTAGCTCGGTTCCCTATCAGTTATAGGCCTTGAACATATATTACTTATCTTTGCTGTGCCTCAAATTCCTCATCTATAAAATAAATCTAATATTAGCAGTTATTGATAGGATTTTTTTGAGAATTAACTGAATCAGTCCCTACAAACAACTTAAAAGGTGTGTCTATCCACTCAATAAGCATTGGCCATTGATTCTGACATTGATGCATCTCCCTCCAATACCACTACTAAATAATATATGATGACTAATTACATCTTCAGAGATTAATGATTTTTCAGAAGTCATCTTTGAGATTTCCCTTGTTAATGGATATTTTGATTAGGCAGTAAGCCAATTTCATTAGGAGAAGGTTATAGAGAATATGACTATAAGTTTTGGGAAAGCTATCCTTTGTTTGAAATGTTAATTGTGCCCATTGTTACATAGAACTCTCCAAGTTTATTTGCACTTGTGCTATATGTTATAATTCTCCTCTTGGAAAATACATCTTGCTGGGATTCACAGAAAAACTAAAACAACTTTCTATCCCTTTACTGAGCTTTCCTGGAGATCCCACTAATTTGAAAACTAATGCAAAACTCTCAGTCAGATATTTAGATTGATCCAATCCCTCTCAAAGGCAACAATTAAGACTTAATGAAATTTCCAGGGCTTTCCTAAATCCATAAGAACAGATTTTAGTATTGTCCAGAGTACCCTTTGCTTTACAAATGCAGAAGCCTCATGGAGAGGCATGGAGTCTAAGACCACCCAGCCACTCAGCAATGCCAATTCTTCAACACAGGTTTCCAGATTCTCAGAAGCTCTTAGGTTCATGGTACTAAACAAAAACGATCAGATGCTACATCTCCTTTCCCTCCTAATATCAAACTATTATTAAACATATTTCTCTTTCTGCTTCAAAAACCCATATTTTAGACATTAAATATTAAGTAAAAATTTCTGGTACTGCAAGAGATAAAAACATGGTAGGAAATTTAAATATTAGACATTACAACAAATGATGGATTTTATTATTTTGACTTTTGTCTAATTTTTTTCTGGGCATAGATAATTGAAAAGTACATATATGTTTTGAACTGTATGTTTGAGGGTGCAGATGAATGCTTGGGAATGCTTAAATTTTGTTTTAAACAATAATGCTACACACTCCTGCAGCCTGGATTTCATGCCAGGAACGTGTATCATTTTCTTTTAAATGGCCACCTATGTTCATCTTCTAACTGGTCTGGCATTGGCCCCCAGATGTTGCCATAAGTCTGTCATCCCCTAATGAATATCTCAGTCTGTGCACATTCCACACAAGGACCCTACATGGAAGGTAAAACGTGCTGCATGACACTGTGACACTGTCTGGAGAAGGATGTTAATTCTTTGCGAACATTCCCACGGAGAAACCTGACCTCTGTTCATCACAAACAGGAACTTTTTTCTCTTTTTTTTAAACCGGAAGGTAGAGTGAGAGAGGAAACAATGTTGATTTCTGGGAGAAGTGGTGCTGGAAGTCCAGTTTGCTGGCTCTCGGAACAATGATGGGAAGCCCCACAGAGCATGTCCTTTTTACTCAGAATAATGGAAAGCACTTCCACTCCTCTGCGGAAACAAGAGTTCAAAGACAGGACACAGCGTACCCAAGCTCTGGCAGCTTTTGAATAGTCCCTCCCACCCCACTCCCCCCACTTGGTAAACTGAAAACAGACTCTCTTCTACAGGTAAATTGATGGGATATGGGTCTCATTTCTATCTCAGCATGCTATTTGCCTTTGGGAATGAAACAGACTGGTCTCTCTGGTCCCAGTTATTTATCCAGTAAATGTACACTAATCACCTTCTCTGCGTTGAGTTAGGCAGTGTGGACACAAAAATGAGTACGATAACTCTCCTTGCCCTCAAGGAATGTACAATCTAGACAGACACTTGAAAAGCATGCCATTCTTGAGAGCAATTACACACATGTAATCAAATTGCTACGAGTGAGCAATCGTTCTCCTGTTAACTGTGCTGGAGAAAAATCTCACCTAAGCTCTGAAGGGCTTGGCAACAAGCAAGAGGCAATGCAGGTTTCGTCATCTGGGAAGCACACTAGGGGGTGCTTGGCCACAGGAACAGCAAAGAATTAGACTTAACTGAAAAATGTGAATGAATCTTTAAAACACATAACGAGTATGAGTAAATTAAAAAAAGAAAAAAAAAACGGAAAAAACTCGAATACCGCACATGTAAAATAAAATGCATACACACAAAGCAACAATGCCCACTTACCATACAAATAAAAGGATATATGGAAGCACATTTAAATGACAGCTTTTTGTATAGAGGGCCATGGGCATGGAAACTCAAAAGGGATTAGATAAATAAATTAATTAATTAGTTATTAATAAAACAAGAGTACCTTCATAGATTGATGATTATGTCACACAAACTGAGTAACAACTACTCAACTCTCAACCAAATTCCTAAAAAAGAAAAAAAGCGAATTGAAGTATAAAGCAGCAAGTGTGTTTAGAATGTCCTGCTATTGCAGAGGGGTTAATAAAATCAGTTTTGGGGATCCAGGAAGGTGTTTTGCAGGAGGTGACATATCCAGATGGAGACTTACACACTTACTCTAACAGCGCAGCCATTTCTTCTACCACATAATGGCTCGTCCTTGCCCTTGAATCCGAATTTAACTGTGTAAGTTAAGAAGCTCTCCTCTCCACTCACATTGAAGGTATCTTCTCTTATTCGTTCCAAAGTAAGTAGGTGGTACTACTGCAGATTGGGAAATAGCTCAAGGATTAGCGGGCTTTAGCTTCTCACCCGGATTTACATGGCCGAGATAGAGCACAGGAAGTCCAGAGCCCATCCTGCTTGATGCCCTGCCTTGCATCGCGCAGGGGCTCTGAGGTTATAAATTCAACCTGGTCATCCTGTTCCAATTTTGTACCCCAGGCTCTTGCACTGTTTGCTTGTTTGTGTTTTATTGTAAGACACAACCTTGCATTTCCCTTCCAACAGTCTGGTCCTTTGGCTTACTCTACCATAGTCTAGCCAGGTGAGGCTTACTATTTGATTCCTTCGTCTTTCTGGGATTGTGTGCTACCAATTCTGCCCAGAGTCCTCAGGAACCAGAATCTTGCCATGAGCTAGCCGCACAGCTAAGCCCATGGCCTACGGTGAACAGTCTATCAAGGAGAAATCCACCTACTCTGCCTTGCTAGACCTCCCACATGCCTTCTTACCTGTTGACATTGATCAGTGTGTGCTTTCTTTCACCTTAGTCTCTTTGTGACTGCTCTGCCCGCCAGTCTGGCTTTTCTCTGGGACTGTGATGCTGGGGAGGCCCTGAGTGTATCTGACACAGTCTGGTGGAAGAGGCAAAAACGCAAGCGGTTCGACTCTGAAGCCAGGTTTTCTAGGTGCAAATGCGAATGTTTAGTTAATTCACTGCACAGGCATAAGCAGGTTATTTAACCTCTCAGTGTGCATGGGTGAGGAGAGGCATGTTATGTCTTAGGACTCCAGGTTTTTATAAGCATTAAAAGGACTGATATGTGCGACATCCTTATAGCAACATCTGCCATGAAGCAAGTATTATCTCTAGGTTTTGTCCTTTCTGGGATGCTTGTCTCATTCCTAACAGCTTCAGTTCTGGCTCTGGGAACTACCAGGGGAAAAAAAATTAGATGATACTTTTTTTTTTTTTAACTAAAAAGCATTGTTTTTTGGGGGGGAGGGGAATGAAATGCAGTAGAGTGAGACTAGCCCAGAATCTGATTTCAGATGACCCAGGTCAAAGTCACAGCTGTCCCTTCCCCTTTGTGTGGTACTGGGGAAGTTTATCTCTCTTGGCCCATTTCCCTGTTTATGGAATGGAAATAGTAATGACCTCTACCTCCCAGGATGGTTGTGAAGATTCAGCAAGGTAAAGCTTGTGAAAGGTCTTTTATAAATGGTGTTATGCTAATATTTGTTACTGTTGTCATTGTTATCTATCATTTGTTTCAGGCGACTAGAAACTATGTCATAATACTTCCTGTAGAGTCAATGAGTGATAACCTTTGTTAAATATTCTAGGAACAAAGTTAGCCTTTCATGATGGTTAAATCTCATATTTTGAATTAACTGGCTCAATTCACTGTGACTCTAGAGAAAAAAAATGAAGCTAAGCCCATTACTAATACATTATCTTTCAAATGTGAAAAACAAGCACCTCATACACACACACACACACATTTAATTATTCCCTTGTATTTCTCACAACTTACTCTTCAACAGTTAGTAGAATCAAGAGGACAGAGCAACTGAGAAAAACCAAGACTTTCCTAGAATATATATTGGTTATAGCATTTAATGATGACAGCAATCCTAGGAAGGAGAAGATACAGTGCTATACCTTTGTGTAGATGAGACCCAAGGGAGGTGGGAATTTCCATCAATATCATCTGGTTAATTACTGGTGAATTTGAGGGCTAGAAGCCAGGTTGCTGGACTTTTGCTCCATACGAAGAAGAAATTCTAGAGTTCTTTTTCCATATAAATCAAAAAGAATTTATAATCCCTGTTCTTTGCAAAGTAATAAACAAAGCATAGTAAAGGGATGTGTATGTGTTATTTTGGGAGGAGATGGGGATATAAGGGAGGTATCATTTCATATACAAACCTGATCTGAAATAGTCTGCTCTCACTGGAGTACATTGCAATGCATTTAAGCAGTATCCCAGGCTCACTAAAAAAACATTTTCCACATGTGTCTACCCTGGAATCAATCTTTTTGTCCTCTGATGCCCGGAGCCATTTTTGTTGAATGAATTTATGAAACCTAACCAATATGGGTAGCAAAAATGAAAATCATGGCAGTTCTTTAACATTAAGCATCCGTGAGTGAGAGTCATGAGCACTAGGTCATTAATCTGCTCAACACAATTTTAGTTTGAGTTCCAGGTATTTCCTTGGATGGCCCCACTCGGGTCTTAAAGGGAGGGAGGCTTTCAACGGAGAAGACTGTTTAGGACAGGCAAGGAAAGCAACCTGGATAAAATGAGACTGAGTAGCAACCCAAAATGATAAGATAAATAGGAACTCAAGAGGCCATGAGAGTAATTACTAGGTACTTTCCACTTCTCAGCACAATCTACTGAAGCTGTACTTCCTCAACTTTTCTCAAACTGTTAAATCTTCTAAGTCTATGTAGATTATTTACTGGAAAAAGAAAAGATATTTTTTAAATTGCAGTATTATTTATAAACAGATTGATTATTCTTAGTATCACAATGTTACTAACTTGTCTCTATGACACTCAAGTATATTTATGCATGTAGTAAACCTTAATTTCAAACTGCATGAAGTTTGAATCATAGTAGTAATCGAAGTAAAAATCATGCAAGCAGATACATATTTGTTTGTCAGGGTCTATGGAATACTGAGTCAAAGACCCATAACTATATTATAGATTCAAAGAACAGACCGTTTTTGTTTTACCAACTTACTGAGTATTCACCCAACACATTCCTGCTCAGAGTTTTACCTAACTTATCTTACACTCTTTTTTTCTTTTTATATATAGAGTTTTTAAATAACTAAAGTGTTAAAAACTGAACAGCACTTTACCCGAATATTAAAATATAGGAAAAATGGCAAATGATAATTTCTTACATTTAAAAAAAAAAAGTACCAACTACTCTGGAACCAAACCCTTTGAATTCAAAGTCAGGCTCTGCCACTTATTGGCTTTGTGACTTTCCTTAAGCTTCTTAAACACTCTGTGACTCAAGGTTCCATAATTGTAAACTAGGGATAATAATAGTATTTGACTTATAGGATTACTATGCAGAATGAATAAGTCAATATTTGTAAATCATTTAGGACAACTTTTAGGGGCACCTGGGTGGTTCAGTCGGTTGAGCATCTGCCTTTGGCTCAGGTCATGATCCCAGGGTCCTGAGATCGAGCCCCATGTCTGGCTCCTTGCTCAGCAGGTGCTTCTCCCTCTCCTTCTGTCCCTCACCCCCCCTCGTGTTTTCTCTCTCTCTCTGAAATAAATAAATAAATAAATAGAATTAAAAAAAATAGAAAAACTTTTAACACATAAGTCTGTTAAGTCCTAAATATTTTTTGTATATATGTACACATACATAGGAATACATATTCATATATCTTTGTGTATATACTATACATATATGAATAAAGAAACTATGACATCAAATTTCTCAGTATGTCTCACTGAAGTTCAAGTATTCATGAACCTATACATGTATTAGTGCTTAGTATCTTTTGGAAATTTGGTCTTTCAAAAACTAAACATACAGTGCATCTGAAAATTCTGACTTTTTATTATATTTATTTTTAAACACTGAAGTTTAAATTTAATTATTACTGAAATATAAAAAGGAGTTCAGATATTATCTTAAGAAAACTTGAATTGGACAAAGTCTTTATCCAAAAAGACAACCTTTGGCTAGTCTTAAAAAAATTTAGTGAGGGAACCATTGTCAGCATGGGTTAGCATATAGAACATTGGGATGAGTTCCTATACATATATTTTATGTCCTTTTTGTGGCACCTAGTGATCCACTGTAAAACCAACAAGTCCTTCCTCACCTTCTAAATCTATTATTCAGTCACCAACACTTGTCCTGCATCTAGAAGGTTTTGAACTGATCTCTTCTCCTCCAGTTGTTCTGACACTGCCCGAGTTCAGATCCTGATCGTTTCTCACATGAATTACTTCAACAACCTCTTGCCTCTAATTCATGCTATCTTATGGCCACATTTTATCTCGCTGACCCACAGATCTAATTTACGTGACTTCATCACTTCAAAAATTCCAGTGTCTCCTCATTGTCTCTAAAGTACAAAGTGTAAAACCTGCTGCACAGTACCCTTGGTCTGCCAAAAATTCGCTCTAATTTGCCTTTTCTTTGCCATCTTATGCCATTTTCTTCTCCCTTATGCCCCTCCCCAACCTGTCACTAGATGACTTACACTGAATTTAGAAGAATGTTAGTTGAACTTTAAAACTCAGTTTAAAATGTGTTTCTCTAGGGGCACCTGGGTGGCTCAGTTGGTTAAGAGTCTGCCTTCAGCTCAGGTCATGATCCCAGGGTCCTGGGATGGAGCCCCACATCACGCTCCCGGTTCTGTGGGGAGCCTGCTTCTCCCTCTCCCTCTGCCCCCCTCCAAGCTTGTTCTCTCTCTCTCTCTCAAATGAATAAATAAAAATCTTTAAAAAATAAAAAGTAAATAAAATGTGTTTCTCTAAAGACTTTCCTTAAATCCCTTCTGAGCTCCCATATCACTTTACATATGTAGTTTTTATAACAATTTTTATTGCAATTGATTGCTTTATCTATTTGTCTTCCCCACTCCCTATAAAGCCAAAGGGCCAGACATGCCTAAACATCTTGTAACCCAAGTCCACACTGACCTGGGTGATAGTAGAAGTTTAATCAGGGTGGATGTGTATATGCCTGTGTGTCTAGTGTTTTAATGAAGAAAGTGTCAGTTTCAGTTCTGCAGCTAACTGGCTGCATCTCTTTAGAAGAATCTTAGTTTCTCTTGGTTCTTTAAGTTGAGGAAATGATGTAATAGGTCCTTTCTGACTAAAACTTTATGATTTATAAGAGTAAAATAGAAAATAATTGCAAACATACTGAGAATAAAAATACCCTATCAGGTTAACAAGTACAAATGTTCTTATGTATAAATAAACCAATATTAACATGTTTCAAGTAATTACTTAATCAAGCTAACATTAAATGGAGATTTCTTCTTTGTTATACTTTTTAAAATTTGAAACCCTTCCATGAGATTATTAATAAATGTGATAAAAGGAAAGAAATGAAGAAGGAGAAGGGGGAGTGTGTGAGAGAGTGGAGAGACTGAGAGCCCCCAGATCAACAGAGTGCTGTTTTAAATATTTATTTGTAGCATGATTGGAGTTCTAATTAGGATGAAAGTGGCATTTGGAAGAGGAAGTCTAGTGACTGGGCTTCCACATTCTACAGGATGCTTTCCTTAATTAAACGAGGTATTGGAGGAAATGATCTTTAAAACCTATGACTGGCAAGTATCTTCTTTTCAGAGACGACAAATATAAAAGAAAGAATGCATAATTTTTGTTTGACTTGAATCGGAAGATAGAAAATAAATTGTAAGGAGTTATAAATATCTCCAGATAAGTCTCAGTGAAGTTTCCATTCACTTTTCCAATTAAGATAGTGTTCATAACAAAAAAAATTTTTTTTTTTTTTTGCCAAACCACAGTGAAACTTTAGGTGCAGAAATTTTTTTTAAATCTTATTTTGTGATCAGATCCAAAATATTATAAATGATTGTTCAATTTCATACACTATTGTTAGCTATTATTGCTACTCTCAAACCAAAGATAACCAAGTCCAGAGAAACAAAGCTGAGTTCAAGGGCGTTTCTTTGTATTCTTCTCCTGTTTTCAAAGCGTTATGCTAATTACACTGAGGAATACTAAAGAATTGGAGACAAAGTCATTGACCCCAAGAAAGACAAAGGTAACACACAGAAAATAAATAGACAACAAAAGCAAAGCCAAAATCACATACCTACAAGCACTACATGAGTGCCAAGTTCTACAAAGCTGGGAGCTAATCTCATAGGAGGGAAGTTCGTCTGGGAAGGCCTCTAGCAAGGTCTTGGAGAAAGCCAAACTCGGGTCATGCAGCTGAGGAATGAGGACCTTCCAGGCAGGGCCGCTACTGGACCAGATGTGTGCGGAAGTTGCAAGTAGCTTGATTAAAGTGAAGAGACTGAAATGTGACTTGGAAAGAAATAGTACTGGCAGGGATTCGTTTGGAAGATGATTGGATAATCTTAACATTTAATCCAACCAGAAAAGAAGAGCCAGGGTTTACACAATAAATTTTTCATCCTTGCACTCCCACAATCAAGACTGTACTATTCTCAGTTCCTTAGTGGATATTATTCCAGATCTCAGTTCCTCAATTTAGCCTTCAAAATTCTCCAGAGAAGTCTGAATTCTTACTCAAGCATTCAAGACTCTTCCCGATATGGTCCCAACTTAACTATCCAGTCCGATGCCTTATTTCTCCACCATAGAAACCTCCCACACAGCCATGATGAAACTAAGGACTGAGGACATTTCTTTGTATTCTTTTGCACAATAGTATGCTTCTTAGCATGTCTGCCATTGCTTTCTATTTTCACTTTTGCCTGAAATGCCTTCCTCTCTCTTACCACTCTGGGTCCTCTCCATCCATCACAGTCCAACAGAGCTCATCTTCTGTGAAAACTTCCCAGCCTTCCCAGCCCACGGTGATTTCTAACCCTGTACACGTTTGTACTTATTGTTTGTAACATCTTTTTAGCCCTGAAAAACTGACATTATATAGTTATCTCTCTGTACACAATTTATGTGTACTTAAAAATAGATAATAAGCAACTGGAGGATAGAAATTTCTCTTATATTTTTCATTACCCACAATTCCTTGTACATTTTAAGTGTTCAGTGAAAATGAATATATTGTCTTCTTAGAATACATGAGAGTGGGATTGTTCCCTTCTTTTAGTGTTTTATCTCAGCACCTGTTTGGCAACTAATACATCGTTTATTATATTTTTGTTCCATATAAGTAGATTGAATGAGCAAATGATAATATGGCAAAGTAAAAGAAGCATAGGCTCTGAAATCAGACCGATCTAGGTTCAATTCTAGCTCTTTCTACTATAAGCTTTGCGACAACCTCAAACATATTCTCAAGTCCTTAAGATGTATTTTCCTGCATTACCAGTGAGGGTAATAACTATCTCACTTGCAATATCTTTGTTAGATAACATGCATAATTCTAGGCACCTCAATAAATATATTATCTATTATTAAAGTTTTCCACCTGAATTTCCCCATTAATCATTAGACGTTTATACTTCAGCAGAGAGAAATTCCCTTGCTCATTTCATCATTTAAAATTTTCCCACATACCTTAGAAATAACTATCTTATCCTTTCTTTAGCAGACTATGTCTTCTCCTCCTTCCTTTAAAATACTCATTCTCTTAAGGTTCACACTATAAAATTTTGCTTCTCACTACTACCTAGGTGCCATCACCTGCTGATATCCATGTCATTTTCCCCTATTCACTGAAAATCTGAGCATCTGGTCACTATTTTCCTCCCTGCTACCATTACAATCATCATTTTTGGCAAACCCAAGCCCCAGGAACAGACCTAATATTCTCACCTCTCAGTTCTTTGACCTCCCATCCAAAACCTTTCTCCCTTCACCACAACTTGGCCACTGACTCCCTTGCTTATACCTTAGACCTTGGCACATAGTCTCTGAAACACTGATTCTAAACAACTCATTCTGACAACTACTTCTTACTTTTCCAGTTGAATTATTATAGGTGTCCCACTCCAACAATTATTTAATTCTGCTGGAACTCTTATCTGTTGACTCTTCCAACAGCGCCCTCATGCCCTTACTTTCCTACTAACCCAACAGAGCTTTCATGCTTCCTCAGTGAGATCACTCCTTTGCACACACCCTCAATTCTCTTGCCCTCGAATCCTTCTATTGTAACCCTTTGCAAAACCCCAGGTCAAGTTAAATCCTATTCATCACCTACCAGAACACTTGAACATGGCTGGAGAAAAACACACAACCAAAGTGAAATTTCACTTTAATTATATGACCCAAAAATCTCTCGGGAACAGGAAACATTTCCTGAAAATGCCATTATACTTCTCTAGCAAAATCGCTTTTCTACTATCCAAAATAAATGTACACTATCTTATCTCTGGTCAATCACCTATTAATGCCTTCCTGACTTTGCTTCATACATAATTGACAAAATAAAAGTAATAAAACAAAAATCCATCTTTTGTCAAATCTAACAATCCTATGCATTTCTGTTTATAAACTTTGCCTTTTCTCCTATTACACTGGATGTTATGAGGGCAAGAAATGCCCCCCCCGTGTGCATCCCCAATCTCTCTTACCTAATCAAGATCCTTATTTGTACAATAACCCCCTTTATGCTCTGTATTACCCATTTTCCACTTTATGTCCCATACATAGGTAATATTCCTAAATACATTTTTACATCTACAGAGACATGCAGAGGCTCCAATTTCTCTCTGGCTCCTGTTCCATTCCTCTGCTATGCTGTATAGAAAAGCCCTTCAAAACAGTTGCTTATGTGTACTTTCTCCAATTCCGCTCTTCTGAATTCTCTTTTTCGCCTCCTCAATCAGCCTTTTGTCTTTAGTCCTTGTCAAAGTCACCAATGACCTCCAACTTGCCAAATCTAATGATGAATATTCTGCTCTTATCATACTTGATCTCTCTGCAGATTTGTATGTAACTGACCTCTCCCTTCTTAAAACATTTATTTTACTTCGCTTTTCAGATGCTGCTCTCTTTTAGCTTTGTCGCTACCCTCTTTCAGTTCCCTTGACTGCAGCTCCCGCTTCTTCTACCTTCTGACTGTTACAGTGCTTCAGGGATCAGTTTTCTCTTTTTCTTTTAATTTTCTTTTATTATGTTATGTTAATCACCATACATTACATCATTAGTTTTTGATGTAGTGTTCCATGATTCACTGTTTGCGTATAACACCCAGTGCTCCATGCAGAACGTGCCCTCTTTAATAGCCATCACCAGGCTAACCCATCCCCCCACCCCCCTCCCCTCAAGAACCCTCAGTTGGTTTCTCAGAGTCCATCGTCTCTCATGGTTCGTCTCCCCCTCCGATTTCCCCCCTTCATTTTTCCCTTCCTACTGTACTCTTTTTTTTTAAAACATATAATGTATTATTTGTTTCAGAGGTACAGGTCTGTGATTCAACAGTCTTACACAATTCATAGCGCTCACTGTAGCACGTACCCTCTGGAGTGGTGGGGGGTGGGAGGGATGGGGTGGCAAGGATCAGTTTTCTAACTGCCTATACAATATATACACAGATGTCAATGAGCCATCTCAAATCTAATATGAACCTTTGAATCCTCAAACTCACCTCTTGTCTTGCCCAATCAAGTTAATGCTGCTACTCTTTGGCCAGTCAAACCTAGCGATCATTTTTGATTTCTCTTTCCCACTCACTGTACTTTCAAACCACCTGCAAATTTTGGTGGTTCTACCTTGAGAAAAACCGGTTTCTTTGTTTTCACTTTTGACCTACCAGAGTCTATGCTTTCTACAACAGTCAGAATGATCTGCTTAAGACATAAATGAAGTCATAACATTATCCTTTTTAAAAATCCTTCACTTTCTTTCCCGTTATACAAAAATGAAAATCAAATTATTACTTATTCTTGTTGTTACTTGTATCTGGAATTCTTCCCCTAGATATTTGTATGTGTCAGTCTTTTTCATTCTTCAGGTCCCTGATCGAATATCACCTCCTCAGTGAGTGTCCTCTGAACACCTTATGTAAAATATGCTCTGCTCACAATTTACCATCTCTCTACCTGTAAAACTGGCATCCCCTTGTCAGTTCAGATGAAAGAATGAACACTAGAAATCATATTATGCCCAGGCATGGCTGGACCAGTCGGGGAATGAATAGACCCCGGCCCATGAGATAGAATGCTTACTTATCATTCGGAGGAACCTGTAGGCTAGCTTACACATGTACAAGTAGTTAGTTTATGCATGGACAAACAGTTAATCAGCATTATCCTAAATACAAAATCGCCAGATGTACCTAATGAAATCTCTAACCTAAAGAACAAACATATTTTTCAGATTGCAAGTCTCTTGAGATGGAACAGACCTCCATGGGACCAGACAAAAGGGCACCAAAAGTTACTAAGTAACATCTGTCAGCATGAATTCATGGGCCTCCAATCAATGGTGTCCACCTTCTCAAGAGACTCCTGCCCCAGATTATGCATTTTAGAATCCTCCCTTGCAAATGATCGGGGAGTTTGGGATTTTTGAGCATTAGTTCCCCATTCTCATGGGTGGAACCACATCAAACAGCGACCTACCTTTCTTCATTGCAAAAGTTCCATGTCTGTTTTTTATTGGCTTACTGCACATCAGGGGGACAAATTCTCATTTGATCCAGTTATACCTGTTTTATTTTCTTCATAGAGCTTACCAGTATTTTAAATTATATTTTTATTTACACGTATATTATTTATTTCACTATATTAATAAGCTCTATGAATGAAGAGACTTAATTTCCTTTGTTTACCACTATGTCATCAATATCTAAAACAGAAGCTAGCTCATATTAGGTGGTGTTGAATTAATATTTGTCAAATGAGTGTTAAACAAAAATATTTAAATACCAAATCCTGTGGATCTCCCTTTGCAGTCTTGCTTGCTTACTCATGTTACTGATTTCTATTGTCACCATTCTAATTCAGCTCTTGTTTCTGCTCACTTATGTCTCCTTACTTTCTCTTTTCCTCCAATTCATTTGGGATACTGACTTCCATTAGTTTTTACCAACTTTACCACTCCTTCACCTTTATTAAAATTAGTCTTTATATCTAAATCAAATTTTACAATTTTCAAGGTAATTTTTCTTGCATTATTAAACTCACTTGAACAGGCCACTTACAAATACAAAAATCTTTAGTGATTCTCGGCAGCCTAAAAGTATTTCACCTGACATTCAAAACTTTGATAATACATTCCCAACCAACTTTTTGAGTTTTAGTTTAGATGTCATTCACCCTAGATCAAAAATGACCTCTCTTTGTCCTGCGAGTTTCTGAAGTACATTGTGTTCACAGGATGATGTGGCTCTTTCATATGTTACATTGTATTGTTTATATATTTCCCTCTACTGCTAAACTGTAATCTCCTAGAGGGCAGGAAACATACGTTATGCATGGTTGTATCCTCTATAGTAGCTAACAGCATGAAATGTTTACCTCAGTGATCAGTATATATAGGACCCATAATTTTTTTCTTTACATTTTTATTGCCAAAGTTAACATTTGTATTAGAATCCATGACTAAAACTTTTATAGAATATGTGCATTCAGGGTTATATGAAAGGAACACTGATCTTGTCTTCTAACTTACTGGTTTGGATTAGATTTGCTATGACATCTAGTCTTCAGGGACTATGTACCACATGATCAAGAGACAAGTTCTGGAGCCAAACTCCCTAGGTTCAAAATGCCAGCTTCTCTATTTACTGGCTTTCTGATCTTGGGCAAGATGATTAACTATTTTGTGTGTCTCTCCCTCATATTTAACAAGGGAAGAGTAATTAGTAACTACTTCCCAGGTTAAGAGGATTACTTGAGTGAAGATATACAAAGCTCTTAAAATGCTGGCACATGGAAAGCACTCAATAAATGTGAGTTATAATTAGTCTTCCAACTTCTACATGCAAATATTACTACCTCCAACAAAGGTGCTGAGGGGAAAACACTACTACGTAGTGTTTCTACTGAGATAATGGAGTTCATGTTTAGGGGACAGATAAATGTTCTCTTTCATGTGTAAACCTACAGAATCCTGCATAGATATATTTGCATCCCCAGCTCTTACTTTAAGGTCAAAGACTGGAGCTAAGTGTTATTTCATGGATGGTGCTTGATATTAAAAGGATAGGCACAAAAAATTAGCGAGCTCCCGATAGTCACATTAAGGCTGACAGTTTTGAGAGCACACAATTATATATTTATAGTATAGTATAGTTCAAATGAAACTCCTTAAAATTAAATTTACTCTATTGAGTGTGCTCAATTCTAAGCAAATAATATGAGAGGGGCTTTTAGGGGGGGTGGGTTTTGTTTATTTTGTTTTGTGTTTATTTTAGCATTTGTTAAGGGAAAATTAGAGACTGGACACAAACATTTATCTTCTTCCCCAGGGAACATGTTAATGGATAAATCTCTAAGGATTAAAAGCAGTTAAGACCACAAGATAGATGGCTGGAACATGATCGTGCTAATCTGTAAGGATTATAAATTATAATTATAAATAGTGTCAGAAACTCTAGTCAAGATTCTCACGGCAAAGACCAGTCCTTCAGGGTGCATCATTAGAAAATCACACATCTTTTTCTCTTAACCATTATAGAAGTTTTACATTTTTGTTTTTATCTTAAACAGTAAATAAACAAATAAATAAATACATCTCACATGATAAGGTGCTTTACAATATATTTAGGTTTTTAGTTTGCTTTTACAGAATGAATACCGATAAGCTATATGGGTGTGTTCCCTTCATGGAGCTGCTGTTTGGAAAACTGAAAAAATTCACTTCATTTTTCCTTTTGATACCAGAGCAGTACGAAAGTATCTGTTTTCATTAATGTGTCCTCAGCCAACCAGAAGTGAGACTATTTCAGCTGCCTACACTGAGGTTAGACATCCTCTAAGAAAGGGGGATGGTTAGACTGACCTCAAACTAAACAGAACTACGACTAGGTTTTAAGAGAAAAAGGAAGTAAAGTATGTTGTGTACCATTTCAGTCTAGAAAAAAAAAAAAAAACAATAAGGAAGTGGGATGTCCCAGCAAAGAGATTCCTGAACATTTTTGGCAATGCAAAACCTTTTTGTTATTTGATTATATAGTCTTCTTCTCTACCAGCTCCTTTCTCATATCCTGGGGAGAAATTATGTTAAATTATACGTTGAATATAACAGATTTAACCCAAACTATTCTGATTCAAATAATTTTAATGAATTTCTAATAGCGTCTATGCTAGTTGACAACTTCTTGTATGTTGTAAAGCCAGGACCAATAATCAGTATTCAATAATCAGAGATTTATTGTGATAATCTGTTGTAGAGCTGAGGGTTTGGCTTCACTGAAGGGAAATTGTATCTCCCTTTCTGTCTCTTCTCCGTTCCCCTCCCAATTCCTACTGTAAATACCAACTCTTTCCAGGTCACAGTCATCTGAGAATCTATGCTGGCCCATGCTTCCAGTGAGATCTGCTTGAGGTCATAGCTCTTTTAGGGGCTCAGGGAGACAGCAATGCAGTTAGTGAGTATGCTCAGTGGCTCAAAGTCTGTACTAGCTCTAAAAAAATAAAAATACATTTATGACACCTCCATATTCCTTTATAAAGATTAACCAAACCACACCATCCTGTGCCATCATTCTATTGCCAAAAAGCTGTATGTAATGTATCTATTCTGATCTGTACTGATGTCTACAAATATATATAATGCCTGAAATTTTACATTTATATATGAGATCATTTATGCCTTTGAAGACTTCATAGCTACTATGCTTGGAAAGAAAGAAAATATACATAAGAAGAGAAATAGCAACACAAGGTGACATAAGATAAATACTGAATCGCCTGGGGTGCCTGGGTGGCTCAGTCGTTAAGCATCTGCATTGGCTCAGGTCATGGTCTGGGATCAAACCCGCATCCGGCTCCCTGCTCGGCGGGAAACTTGCTTCTCCCTCTCCCACTCCCCTTGCTTGTGTTCCCTCTCTCCCTGTCTCTCTCTGTCAAATAAATAAATAAATAGATCAATCAATCTTAAATTAAAAAAAAATACCAAATCTGCTGACAGTATGTGATGCATGGGCTAAAGTGAGCACTAACAGCTGGGTTGTAATATATACACATAAAATGTTCCCGTACCTGTGTTTATGGGTGTGTATATATACATAATATGTATAATGTATATATTTTATACATATAATTATAAATATATATCATTTATGTCCATTTCAGTTAGCAGGATTTTATTAAGTGGCTAAGCTGAATGCAGCACGTACTTTGAAGGTACCAAGGGAAGACATGGTGGGGTTTTGCTCCCACTAATATCTATCAGACACTTCCAGATTCACTCCAAATCAACACACCCTCAAAGTAAAAATAGTGTGCTTTGCTGTGCTAGCATAGTCTAAGTTCACTTGCAATCCGGT
Organism: Callorhinus ursinus; assembly: GCF_003265705.2. NCBI lineage: Eukaryota > Metazoa > Chordata > Mammalia > Carnivora > Otariidae > Callorhinus > Callorhinus ursinus. Next base: position 39,484,711 of record NW_027397068.1, on the reverse strand, counting down.
CTCATGCCTAAAGCCCTTGTTTAGAAGTTCTATACCTATCCCTGGGGATTTTACTCATTTTAACCCAAAGTACATAACAATAAAGAAGATAATAACCTTCCTTCAGGAATTTGTTTCAAATTTACCTGTTCATACACACATGGAAGTTTAATTCATTGTTCATAGGGAAAGCACCATTTCAGGGAACAATTTCTAAGGTAAATATTACTGTGGACATATGTACATTTCAAGATGATAAGACATTTTGGGGGGAAAAACAGCACAAATAGATCTCTTGAAAATATGCATAATGTCTCAGGAACTCGGTTGTACATAAGCTGTACAAAGATGCTGAGCATCTTTATTATGCATTCGTTCTCAGAACCAACATGACCTTGGTTTTAGGGTCACTCTATTCATTTGGCAACACTGCATTTTAGGATAATCTATAATTAGATGAGAATATCTCAACTTGTTGCCCCCAATAAAGTACTGAAATTGTCTGAATCACCCGGTCTTTGAGATTTAAGCTTTCTCATATAAATCCACCTAGCAAAATGCTGTTTGCTTATTTCATGTAATCAAATTGGCTGTGTCATCTCTGGAGACCAGCAATTATTAATATTAATGAACCCTCAGGCCCAGGCTTGTGAACTCTTAACTGTATGTGTGTCTTATTGTCTAGTAAATATTCTTTCAAAAATAGCGCTGCTAGTCTGCCAAGAGTCAAGTCAGAAAGATGTCTAAGCATTCATTCTGACGTTCCTCAAAACCCATTTTAACCTAGCCCTGGCCAGACAAAGCTGCCCATCACACTTTGCTCATCCCACCCTTGGAAAAATTGCTTTATTTGTATATTTAAGATAAATACTTCCAGTATTAAGCAACCCAGATGTATGCTGTTACTTGGCCTCAGAGAAAGATTATTACATTTTTATTAATCCAAAATCCTTTGTATACCTGTTTAGCCTTCTACCTAAAAAATCTAATTTTAGGAAAATCTAGCAGACCTAATTTTTCCTTCAGATCTAACGAAGGGCAGCACAAATTACAGTTCCCAACAAGGAGGATTTAAATGGAGATGGCTCTTTACTCAGTGTTTCTTTGTGGATTATACCACAGAAATCTTCCAGGGTCAAATTTAAAACACATTTGTTTTAGAGTTTGCCAAGTTGGGTATTACTTTGCAATTTTAGTGCTATTTGATTTCCACGTAGAAGTGTTTTTCTGTCTTCACTCTGCTCCTCAAAGCCCATTTGCTCCTTTCTGTCTCTAATATGTATTTGCAGCAAAGACAGTGAAAAAAGATGGGCATTTTGAAGTTAGCCCTGCTTTTGTTTGAAAAACATTATGGCCCTTTCTGTAAAAATTAATCAAAAGCTTCCTGTGTTATTATGCATTTTACCCCATTGTAATGAGCGTAGTATATATTGTTTATGGAGCTATTGGAAGCATCCTGAGAAATGATTCAAATAATACCTGGTGGTTGGAAGCATGTTTGACTACACATCTATATGTAATGAATGCAGAAACATTGTTCTTGCTGACCCCAGCACTCCCCCAAATCTATCATTAAAGGCACCATAGCACTCCTTTAGAGTTATATCATTTCTTCTCCTCAAAGGATTAATAATGCTTTAATAATTTTTGTTTCATTTAGTTTATAGGATCCTTTATTTTAGGAGATCAGTACATGTAAATTGTTCTTAAATATAGCAGACACTCCTTGTTGCCTGGCCTGGTGAATACTAAAGTGAAGTCACGTGATTTATGTTCCTAAACCCACTCTTACCATGGATTGGGGATGCCAATATGAAAGACGGGTTGCCGTCTGAAAGTCCAAGCTATTAATATGGTTCCTCTTGTTTCATTTCAAATATCAGGAACTCTCAGTCCTGGTCCAAGTGAGTTTGCCCAATTAAAGTCTATGAGAGAGTACTTTGCAAAAAAAGCTAACAAATGACCCATTCCTGGAATAAAGCCCACCCAACAGCTTCATCTATTACAAAGCTCCTTTAGGAAATCATTCAAAGAATACCTGAAAGCTATCATCAGGGTATGCTAAAAATTCTCAGAAGACACAATTTTGCATCTAGATTTTAAATTAAAAACTTTAAGAAATCTATAATAATGTTTTTTCTTATGACGACAATCTCACATGGAGTGCTTGCAGTGGTCCCACATGGTGATGTGAATTTCATATAATTGCTTCATTTGATTATCTCCACAGATCTGTGAGGTGACTACTATTGTCCTTCCCTACCTCACAGGTTTTAGAAACCATACAGAAAGGTTTAGTAACTTTCTTCTTTTCACATGTTCCATCATTCACAAATGTTCACAAAGAGTTCAAAAACTCTTCTTAAGAGTTTCCTTACCTACAAGATAAGGACAAAATATGTACCTCATAAAGTTTAAAATCTTATTCTCATCAATCAGGAATAATGAAGGACTTGAAGAAAATATGAGAAGAGGTAGTTTTTTCCAATGGGTTTATGGAAATTTATTTCAGAATTTTAGCCTCCAAACTGAGCACAAATTTTAAAAAGGATATTATTGTCCAAACTACTCTGTAAGAACAAGCCTTAAAGTCACCTTCCAGATTACCCTTATGATGTTTAATAAACATCAGAGTCCCATTTAAAATATCTTATCTCTGTTTAGTTCAAACCTACATAATTTATATAAAAACCACCACGCTATAAAGATTTATGTTGAAGCAACCAAAACCATGAGAGGCAGAACAAAATTTGGCGAGATATCACTGACGGATAAGAATGGGACATCATGAGCATTGGACCCTATATCCATCTTCCTCATGACCTTGTTTGTAGACGAAAGCAAGTTACTCAATTCATATGGGTCTCAGTTCTTTGAAAAAGTGATTGACTAGAGGGTATTACTGAAAGTTTTTTCAAGTTCTCTTAATTCTAAGTAACTTTTTTAGGTTAAAAGAGACAATATCCAGACCATAATGCTGGGCAGTAGTTGGTATCGTCAGATCAGGGGTGAATCTGTTCTGTATAAAAGTAAAGCATATGCACCAGAAGGCAAGCCCACATGGGTTAAAGACTTGGCATGGTACCTCTAAGTGATAGGGAAGAATGTATTTCAGTTTTTCAGTTCTATTTATACACAGTAAAATATTTAAGAGAACATTTAAGAATTCTTATGAGGAACCAGTAAAAGACTATTTGTGATCTTGAAGGCAATATTCAAGGAAAAATATATATTATTCTCAGATTTTTTTAAAAAATCAATGTTTAACCGTATTTTTGGCAAAGGGAAAATTGTGAATAAAATGGTATGCAGCTGTGTATGGAAAAACTAAAAATGGAACTGCAATTTGGTCTTAAATTAGAAACACATCTGAATTTTGTTAACAATTTGAGAGTGATATTAATTTGTTTCTTTCACTCAATTGTGTATATATGTGTCAAAGAGAAGAGAGAGGGAGGGAGAGGATGAGGAAGAAAGGAAGGAAGGAGGAGAGGTATTAAAGACAGGAGAGGGAAAGACAAAATGTCTGACAACTAAACACAGACATCACAGTTTATAATGAACTTTAATCTGCTTATAGTTAGGCTCTCTAAAATGGGTAGAAGTACTTTACCTTGAAAAAGGAAAATCACTGATATTCTTTCAAAATCAACTAAAAAAAACATTGTGTTTAAGAGCTACCTAGGCACGTGGGTGGCTCAGTCAGTTAGGCGTCTACCTTCGGCTGGGTTAGCGATCTCGGAGTTTTGGGATCAAACTTCACCTCCCGTTGGGTTCCCTGCTCAGTGCGGAGTCTGCTTCTCCCTCTCCCTCTGCCTGTCCCCCACATCCCTCCCACTTGAGCTCTCTCTCTGTCTCTCTTTCTCTGAAATAAATAAATAAATGTCTCTCTTTCTCTGAAAAAAAAAAACCTTAAAAAAATGTGAACATTGGTAATCACATGTGTTCTTTAAGTCACACAAAATCAGAAAGAAAGAAATTAAGAAATGCATTAACCTTTGTCACAATACCAGATATTATCAAGTCATTCCTTAAATGACTTCTCAAGACCCAAGGATTCCAAGTTGACTCCCTTTTGTTCTATGTCTAAATTGAACGGTTGTGCCACAGTAAATCTGGAACATTAATTTGAGTAAGAATAACGAGGGAGCTTGTTAACAAGGACAGTTCCTCAACCCTGTCCAAGTGATTCTGATTCAGAGATCTGGGTTGGCACCCAGAAATATACATTTTTAAAGAGCACTCCAGGATCTAGAATCTAGAATCCTCCTGGATTCATAGACCGTACCTTGAGAAATGCCAAAAGCTTTGTTTCTAAGGTTCTTTCCAGCTATAAAATGTCTTGAAGAACAAAAAGTGGTTAAGAGAGGGCAGAGGAGCACACATGAGTGATGATATGAGTGATGATATAGAGGAAGGACACAAAATATTAATAAAAGACTCATTCTTCATCAATACATATTGCCAATATGTCAACCACAGTACATGTAACTGGTGATAGAGATGAGGGAAAGCTCCCAGTCTACTGGAAGAAAGAGAAAATAAATAAATGATTATGAGACAGTAATGTAAGTGCAGTAATGGAGGGGAAAACAAAAAGTAACCAACTCTATCAGAGAGGAGAATACTTCTGGATTAAAAAAAGGATGAGAATAAGAAGGGATCTAAATGGATTAAGGAAATGGAGGTTATAGAGAAACCAAAGCAACTAATGCCACAGAAATAATGAAGAAGAAAAGAAAGTAGGAAGACAGCCTGTAAAATTAGGCTGAAGTAAAGAGGGTTCATGAGAAATTGACAAAGACTGAATATGATTCTAGGTCCACTGATTCAATATACCTATAAGGCTTTAATCTCTTTTGCCTTTTCCTCTCAATTTTTTTTCTGCCAAAATTTATACCACTTTTTAATGAGTCCTTTGGAACAATGAGTCTATATTTCATTTTGTTAAAGAAGCTAGATTATCAACATGTTTAAGTAACTAAATCATAATATTATCATTCTTTTGTAGAGTTACTGGCTTCCGAATATTGAGATTTATTGGTCATTCAGAATTATTTGAAATCTGTTGATTATTTCCATTTGTTGTTTTCTCCATGGATGCTCCAAGACAGAATTCTTTAAATAGTTTTTAACCACACAACAATCCCTTAATCAAACTTTATTCTTCCATGCTACAAATGACATTTAAAGCAAAACTGGGCCCTGGTGTGTGTACATGTGTGTGTGTATTTGAAAAGGCAAGTTGATTGTTACATCCATGTATGGAAATAGTTTAACATCCTAAAAATCTACCATAATTTCTGTATAAAAAATGATACTCAGTTGCTAAAGTTTTTACTTCTGCTCCTGTTTTTATCTTTTTTTCCAAAAGAAAAATGACACTTTAGCTCTATTAACCATATTCAGAAAAAGCATCTTATAAGAAAAGCAAGAGAAAAAATTTCTTTTTTACTTTTCTGTAACAATTCTCATTTAATGTCTTTACACATAATTCATATGTGTTATCTATAGTTCATGTGTATGTATTGCATAAATTAATAAACATAATCATATGCATGCTTATTTTTAAATTAATATATTTTCTCTATCTTTTTGATTTTCCTCTCTCCTTCTACTCTTCATTATACTAACACATCATAATATCCCTCTCCAAGATGACACATATCAATACCTAGTGTCTTTGATCATGTTATCTCCATTGTCATGTAATTTTATATGGATATTAGGTACACTCATAGGCAGACACACACATATATCTGATTTTTTTCATTGTTTACCATGCTGTGGCAGACAGACTGTCTGAGACTCCTGATATTCTCACCCTTGTATAATTCCCTCACCTTGAGTAAGGGTGTGATCTATGACTTGCTTCTAGTAAATTGAATACAACAAAGGTGATTGGGTGTACATGATTATATGTATGCGATTATGTTACGTAAAATTATAATGCCTGTCTTGATGAAGCTTGTCTCTCTGTTGCTGGTTTTGAAGAAATAAGTGGACATATTGGAAAAACTCACATGGCAAGGAACTGAGGACATTCTCCAGCTGACAATCAGAAAGAAACTTGGGCCCTCAGTCCACCAACTCATAAGGAAACGAATGCTGCCACATGAGCCGAGAAATGAATCCTTCCCCAGTCAAGCCTCAGATGAAACCCCAGCCTCAGTGACACCTTGATTGCAGCCTTCTAAGACCCTGAAAAGAGGACTCAGTTAAACCATGCCCAGACTCCTGATTCACAGAAACTGGAGAAAATAAATGTGTGATGTTTTAATCCATAAATTATCGGTAATTTGGTTATTCAACAATAGATAAATAATATACATGTAAAATGGGATTATATAGAACACATTAAAAGGTAACTCAGTTTTGCCCGAGGCCTGACTACTTGATCATCTAGACAGAATGTGCAGAGTACTGAAAACCAAATTTTAGACCATTTCCCAAACCTGTCTTCAGGATTTAAAAGAATTGTGGTTAATAAATAAATAAATAAATAAATAAAAGAACTGTGGTTAAAGACACCAGAATTGGAGATTGAAGAAAGGATTTCATTGGAGAGAGCTATCAATTTGCAGAGTCCCAATTCCTGATCCCGTGGGAGAGTGGGTGGAAGGACTTAGCCCTCACCGTAAGCCTAATGAGGGAAAATTCAAAGAAACTATTTGGTGGGGTGCCTGGATGGCTTATTCAGTTAAGCATCTGCCTTTGGCTCAGGTCATGATCCCAGAGTCCTGGGAGAGAGCCCCGTGTGAGTCTCCCTGCTCAGTGGGGAGTCTGCTTCTCCATCTCCCTCTGCCTTTCCCCTCTCCATTCATGTTCTCTCTCTCAAACAAATACAAATAAAATCTTAAAAAAAAAAAAAAAGAAACTATTTGGAGAGTATGTCATGTATGTCATGTATTTGATACATGACCCCAGTGCCTATAGAGTTAAAAGGTGAGTGAATTGCTAAAGGAGGCTTGGTGGGAGAGTAGAAGTCGTTACTGGGAATTAACTGTGGTCTATTACCAGAAGACCAAAAGTGTATCTTTCCTATGGGCACGACATGGGCCACAGAAGAGAAAGTTGGGGTGGAATTATTATACATCCTGCCTAAGAGGGCTTCTGGAGTGCTGTCTCAGCAGAAATAGGCTGAAGTGTACCAGCAGACGCTCAGGGAATTAGGAAGCAGTTGGAAACTACCAGACAAAAGAGCTACATCAGCCCAACTCAAGTGAATTGCAGAGAGACATGTCCAGTTCTCCAAAGCATCACGAACTATCTATTAGAAGTAGAGTCAGGCTCAAACATCCACCAAGTCCAGAGAGTGCCAATTCAGGCTAACTTAGTCACATAAAATCTTTCCTGATCCCTTAACTTTTTTTTCTTCCTCCCTACTTCTACCACTACTCCTTTGATTCTGGAGGAGTCAGAAACTGATGTTAGATGATTGTGGGAGGAAGGGTAGAAACACAAGAAGGTAGAGTGAGTTTCCTTTTTGGCCTCAAACCAGAGCTAGGGAGAGGAGAAGCTTTAATTTTGAAGGTCTTTAATTATTACACTGACTGAACATATTAATTACTGAACCGAGCCTTTTTTAAGTCAAAATCACTTAAATATGTTTTACTATTCACTAGTGAGCCATAAACTATGAATTTGTCCTATATTTTATCCAACAGCCAAAATTCTAGAGCTCTACTAAATAGTTGTGTAAGAGTAGCCATGGGTGAGAAATAATGCCTATGATTGCATCCTGCAAATCCTGCTCTTTCAATGTTTTTCTGCACTTCTTTCACTCAACTAAACTTTATAGAAGTCCAGCTTCTCACAGTTCATCTCCTATAACTCTAATGCATTTATTCATAATGGTTTGAATTAAGCATAAATCTATTTGACCTGTTGATGGGGACACTCTTTTCCCCTATCAGGTTTTATTTGCTTGTTTGTTCCTTTGAGCAGCAATTCTGATATTAAGGATGCAACAATTAACATCAAGTATGTAAATTTTTAAATATTGATGCTTTTCATTTCTATAAGATATTCCCAGGAATGAAATTTCTTGGTTGAATGATACATACATATACAAATATATATTGCTAAAGGCTGAAAGACTTAACATTTCCACCAGGAATGAATGAGTGATTTTCATCATGTCTCAGCCAGAAATACATGCTAAAACTCTTATCAATTTTTCTAGTTTACTGGGTGCAAAGTGATAATTACCATTATATTAATTAATATTTCTTTGAAGAGCAGCAAATCTGAGCATTCCATGATTTTACAAAACACAGATTCTTAGATTGACAGAGGTTTTTGTAAAGATATACTAAAATGTTTACCTAGATGTTATAAATCTGAGACCTACAGAAGTTTGATTGACTTGTCCGGATCACACAGTTCCTCACTGAAAAATTGAACTAAACATTGCAATTGTGGTCTCTTATTTTTCAAGGCAATGCCCTTTTAATCACAAGCCACTCTTTATCAGGAAAATATTTGATTAGCAAATAAATAAGAAGTATAGATAATAAGCACCATGAGTTCCAAGAAAGGAGAGAAAGGTCACTATGAGCTATAATAAGCACAGAAAAAAGAAAGTAAATGTTTAGAAAGAGCAAAAATAAAAACTTATTTGAGAGAAAGTCAAAGAATATGGCATTCATAGAGAAGTTTCTTTAACAGGAACGGCAAAGGTAAAATTGTAAAAGTAGGCTTAAAGTAAATTTTACTTTCAGTACCAGGTTAAGGTCTTTGTACTTTATGTTATAAACTAAAATGAGTCTTTGAATGGGAGTGTAGAACAACGATCAGTGCTTTTACTTCTAACAAGGCCAATCAAGTCTTTCTGGATACTACCTTTTTATTCTACATTTTTCTCATACAAGCTATGCTACATTGGAGCAAACTGGCAACGGTGAGTGACCAAGTTCTTAAACACTCACATTTGAAAGCTGCATAGATCATGTGTATGCAGTAAGTCTTGAAAAAAAAAATGTTTCCTTTTTAAAAAAATAACTTTTGACAGCAAAGAATCTATATTAAATGACTATATATAAATAATACAGGAAATATCACACAAGGTAAGAGGCAAAATGTCCTTAAAATGTCTTTAAAAGAACTGCATTCACTCAATACATAAGCCATTCTTTGGAAAGATGTCAGACATAAAGTAACCTCAAGAAATAAATGAGGTTAAAAATCCCTTAGTGAATTACTGTTTTGTGGTTAAAAAAAAAAAATAGTATGCCGATTGTCTAAAAGAATTACTTGCACGGCAAAATCTGACTTCTGCCTTTGGTGTGTGAACAATTCTCTATACGAAAAATCCATATATCTTTTTAAAAATTCTGGTGTATTTAATATACAGTATTATATTAGTTAGAGGTGTACAACATAGTGATTCAACAATTCCATACATTACTCAGTGCTCATCATGGTGAGTCTACTCTTAATCCCCTTCACCTATTTCACCCATCCCCCACCCACCTCTCCTCTGGTAACCGTCAGTTTGTTCTTTATAGTTAAGAGTCTGTTTTTTGGTTTGTCTTTTTCATTTGTTTGTTCTTTTTTTTACTTCTTAAATTCCACATCAGTGAAATCATACGGTATTTGTCTTTCTCTGACTTACTTCACTTAGTATTACACTTTCTAGCTCCATCCATGTTGTTACAAATGGCAAAATTTCATTCTTTTAATGGCAAATAATATTACATTGTATATATAATGTATTTAGATACGTATGTATATGTATACATCTTCTTTACCCATTCTATGGATGAACATTTGGGCTGTTTCCATATCTTGGCTATTGTAAATAATGCCACAATAAACATAGGGGTGCATATATCTTTTCAAATTAGTGGTTTCATTTCCTTTGGGTAAACACCCAGTAGTGGAATTACTGGATAATATGGTAATTCAATTCTTAATTCCTTGAGGAACGTCCATACTGTTTTCCACAGTGGCTGTACCAGTTCGCATTGCCACCAACAGTGCATGAGGGTTCCTTTTTCTCCACATCCTCCCCAACACTTGTTGTTTCTTGTGTTTTTTCTTTTAAAGCCATTCTGACAGGTGTGAGGTGGTACCTCATTGTAGTTTTGATTTGTGTTTCCCTGATGATGAGTGATGTTGAGCATCTTTTCATGTGTCTGTTGGTCATCTGTATTTCTTCTGTGGAGAATGTCTGTTCATGTCTTCTGCCCATTTTTTAATTGGATTATTTGGGTTTTATGATGTTGAGTTGTATAAGTTCTTTATATACTTTGGATACTAACCTTTTATCAAATATGTCATTTGCAAATATCTTCTCCCATTTAATAGGTTGTCTTTTAGTTTTGCTGATAGTTTCCTTTGCTGTGCAGAAGCTTTATATTTTGATGTAGTCCCAATAGTGTATTTTTGCTTTTGTTTCCCTTGCCTCAGGAGGTGTACTTAGAAAATTGCTGCTACAGCTGATGTCACAGAAATTACTGCCTGTGCCCTCTTCTAGGACTTTTATAATCTCACATTTGGGTCTTTAATCCATTTTGAGTTTATTTTTTGTGTGTGGTGTAAAAAGTGGTCCAGTTTCATTCTTTTGCGTGTAGCTGTCTTATTTTCCCAGTACTATTTGTTGAAGTTGAATACGATCTGTTTTTTTTCCTATTGCATTTTCTCACCTACTTTATTGAAGATTGATTGCCATATAATTATGGGTTTATTTCTGGGCTTTCTAACTTGTTCCATTGATCTCTATGTCTATTTTTGTGTCAGTGACATACTGTTTTGATTACTACACTTTGTAATATAACTTGAAATGTGGGATTGTGATACCTCATACATATCAAGAGTATAAAATACTATACATATTAAGATATATAAGGCACAGTACTGAATAGAATACAGTTATTCAGATCCAAAACTTCCATAAATATTGTGGGTTAATCTAAAAAAAATGTTTTAAAACAATGACAGAAATGTAAAAGAAACAAAAAATCTATAACAGAAGTCTGTAAGATTATTTTTTAAAAAGCATGAAGTGAACCTGCAATAGAATGGAACATCTGAGGATATTTAGCTATGAAATATAAATAAAAATCAGCTCTGTTTCAGTTGAGCATGTCCAACATAAGAAGTTTATATCCCTTAGAGATATTTTTGAAAATTATCTCAGAAAGTTTGAATTTACACGTGAGAAATTTGTAATCTCAGTTCAAATCTATAAATGTTATTATACACCCTGTTATGTGCCTAAGATTTTGATTTATGTTAGATAATGAAGCTTATGAAATATGGTCTTTACTTCTTTTTTAGAGTTATTTATTTATTTATTTATGTATTTGAGAAAGAGAGAGCGAGAGAGCACAAGCTGGGGGAGGGGCAGAGGGAAAGTGAGAAGCAGGCTCCCCACTCAGCAGAGAGCCTGATGTGGGGTTCCATGCAGGGCTCCATGCGGGGCTGGATCCCACGACCCTGGGATCATGACCTGAGCTGAAGGCAGATGCTTAACCAACTGAGCCACCCAGGCGCCCCAAACATAGTCTTTACTTTCATTTCACTTAAAGTATAAGATGAATTGATACTTGAGTATATTGCTTTTCTTTTTTCTTTTTTTCTTTTTTTTTTTTTTTAGTACATTGCTTATTAACCAGCACTCACTTGCTGTTAAAACATCATATTTGGGGGTACCTGGGTGGCTCAGTTGTTTGAGCGTCTGCTTTCGGCTCAGGTCATGATCCCAGGGTCCTGGTATTGAGCCCCAAGTGGGGCTCCCTGCTCAGCGGTGAGTCTGCTTCTCCCTCTTCCTCTGCTGCTCTCCTTGCTCATTCTCTTTCTCTCTCTCTCTCAAATAAATAAATTTTAAAAATCTTAAAAAAACATCATATTTGTCACTGTCAGAAATAATATACTGAGATAGATGTGAGTCTCTCAGTTTGATAGCTTTCGTGTTATTTTATTAGACTATGCAAGGTCAGTGTTTTTCTCATCATGATATTTTTAAAAAGTAGTTTATGTTTTCAGGAAAGGCATGCTTTCTTACTGCTTCCTCTAAACTTAAATGGAAGTTATCATCTATGCTACTAATTTAGCACTTATTTCTTGTCTTTCTTTCACTCATTCAACACATACCTAGAGCATTTATTATGATTCACGCACTATTCTGAACACCTTTTAATATGTCTGGTAATATTTTTTAAGGCTATATATTTAGGGAAACATCTGGCCCTCAACTAATTCTGTAGCTCTGTCAGGCCAAGGAAATACATATACATATATTTGTTAAGTATATATACTACTATTTTTTTAAAAGTTTTTATTTATTTATTTTAAAGAGAGAGAGAGAAAGAGAGAGTTGAGGGAGGAGGAGAGGGAGAGAATCTCCAGCAGACTCTGTGTTGAGCACAGAGCCTAATGCTGGGCTTGATTCCACAACTCTGAGATCGTGACCTGAGCTGAAATCAAGAGTCAGGTACTTAACCAACTGAGCTACCCAGGTACACCAGGTATATATACTACTATTTAATGTACCTAGCGCTTACCTACATGGGTTCTCTTTTAGTATAGTATGACATCTGGACTCAAACTACTATGGTTCAAGTGCTTGTTCCAGGGTTGACTACCTGTGTGATTTTGAGTAACTTATTTGACCTGAGCCTAATTTCCAAATCTGCCAAATTAAGCATATATTTCAGAGGATTATAATAAATAGTAACGGAGATGGTGTGTGGCATGGTTTTTCAGTGCATAATTGGTATATAACATATGCCAGTTATTAATATTTCAGTAGGAAGGTAGTTAAAACATTTTTAATGTAACATAATCTTTAATTTCAGAATATAAAAATCAGGGCAGCCTCAAAAAGTCCAGCAGTAGAGAAGAATTTAAGGAAAAAATGGGCAAGTCATTTAGCTTTTGATGACTTAATTTCTCACTTGTAGAACTTTCTAAAAATAAAATTTTCTCTGAAGTCCATTCAAATTCTACTATTCCTTTTTTAAAATGGTGTATTTATTTATTTGAAAGTGAGGGGGTGCAGAAGGAGAGGAAGGATGAGAATCTTAAGCAGACTCTGCACTGAGTGTGGAGCCCCAGGCAGGGTTTGACCTCATGACCCTGAGATCACGGCCTGAGTCAAAACCAAGAGTCAGATGCTCAACTCACTGCACCACCCAAGCGTCCCCAACTATTCTTTCATTCTTTCTGTATAACGGAGTTTGTCAGCCCCAGTCATCAAGATACAGTTATCAATCTGACATACAAAGTGTGAAAGTCTTGGGATAAGGAACTTATGACACTTTAAGCAGCTTTTTCTTTGTGCACTCAGTGCCCACCTCTCTAAGGTGACAGGACACAGTTAAATAAAGCTTGTGAAAAGAATGAGATCTTGCCAAAAAATAAGGCATTATTTATTACTGGAGGCAAAATATTGAATTACTAGAAAAGAGATAGGTAACTATCTCACAAACAGTTCGATGCTATTCATTTGGGATACACTTAATAGGCAATGCTTTCGGAAAAAGTAACTGCCGAACATTTTCTCAAGCAGTTGAAAAGAAAAACACTGAACTCTGTGGAAGGCAGATGTGGGCTAGTGTTCTCTCTTTTCCCTTCCCAACTACCATAAATCACATATGTCACAATCTTTACAGAGTTTTGCCCTTTTAACATTTTCACTATGAAGAAAAGATATGATTTCTTAAATCTCTATACTCTGTAGGAAGTTTTTCCTAATAGAATGTGTTTGAATAATTCGTGTAAAATAAATCTCGATCTCTTCACAGATAGTAAAGGACTGTAACAGTGTTATCTGGATCTCATTTCAACCGCTTTGCTCAGCTTAATTGTAACAAATTCCATCATCCTTTCCAATTCAATTGTCTCTATCAAATGTTTTTGAATCCCAATCTGTGCCTTGGAGGGAAGGAAACCTTGCTTATTGACCTCAATATAATTATCAGCAGCCATCCATGAAGCCCAGCATGTATTGTACAAATATTTAGGCTGATCATCTATTGTGCCAGGAACTTTAAAAATTGTCTTGCTTCACACATGATTTGTCCTCTAAAAATACCGACAGACACTGTTAACTTGACAAGAGAGGAAAAGGGGAAAAAAAAATTAGATGTGGGTGGGTGAAAGGGAGTAGTACTCAGTGTTTGAAATGCAATTTTGGACTATCACTAATTACAGGAAAATAGGAAGGGTCAGAAGCAATGGGAATGTCATAATTTAATATTCAAAGAAATAAAGAAAGGAAGAAGCAAGCAGAAAGGCCCTGTGATGATACCTCTCTTCTGGACATTTTTTGGTCCCCTTTCTTCAAAGCTTATTAATGGCAAAAGAGGGAATATCGGTGAGAATCAAAGAAACGAAGCTTGTTAGTTTAAGCTTTCTCTTGGCAACCCATGCAAAGAGACACAAATTAGGAGTGAGACCTTGAACACTTTCCTTCACCTCTTACACTTCAGTTTTCTCAACTGCAGAATAAGTATTTGGACTAGACAGTGGCAATGCTACTGTCTACGTCAGCTCTAATTTCTAAGATTTGTATATGCCTGGCTGGCTTGGCTGTCAAGAGAATGTGGTCATCCAAACAACAAATTAAATTAGCTATAGCAATTTCTAAATCAGCAAAACAATTATCTTGTTTTGTTTTAATTTTTAACTGACTTGGGTTTCCATTCGTTGACAAGAATATACGTGTAAAAAAAGTGGAAGCTGATGCAGCCTTAGAAACTTGAGTTAAAAACATTCTCAAGAGAACTAAATAAATGATACTGGGGACATGATGATAGAATGGTGTTGAGAGTTTGAAATACGACTTTGAAAATACATCAGTGTTTATAAGAAAGAGAATCTACTAAAAAGCAAGACGGAATAAATGATCACAGAAACTTTTTCTTTTTTCTTTTACAAAACAAATTTCAAATGGAGTCATCCAAAAATATATCTCTCAGAGTAAGAGGGAAGAAACTAGGGAAATTTAGAAGAAAAAATTAGAGGCTGAAAAATATTTGTTAAGTGAATCAATATAGGTTTATCTGTTACCAAGATGAAGACATATAGGGTATTTGTTCTTTCTCTAAGCATGTCCCTAGGCAAAGTTAAGCATCTTGGAGGTTATCATGGATACTTCCTTATTCTGAACCCCTTGAAACTCTCATGACCTTATCAGCAATCAATAAATCAATTAATAGAAAATGCATTTTTCATCCCTACTGTTCATCTGCTGTTCTCTCTTACAGTGAAAAACTCCTTGATAAAGTTCTGCTCCCTTGGTCTCAGCCTCAGGCTGCTTATCTTCTACCCCATGAGGAAATGTTTATGTACCTTCAATCCCAAAACCCACCTAGAAAAACTGCGTAAGTAAAAATGCTTACCTTAAAGTTGCTTTTATTGATTTTTTGTATTTCAATAATAGAATGGGATTGTGGGTGAGACAAGTATGAAAATTTGATTTGGTTAGATTGAATTGTGGCTTATCAATCAGCACACATATATTACCCACCTAACATATAAAAAGCACTTTAAAATATATGAGTGAGTCCATGGCCAAGGAGGTCACAATCTATACTCTTTGTGGAAATAAATATATAAAAAGAAAAAATAATGCAGTAATTCCAGTGTACTAAATGAATAATTCACTGATTACACACACACACACACACACACACACTGTTCTCCGAGTCGAGAGGAGGACTAAGATCTCTGTGAGCTATAATGCTTCTTGGAAGTGAATAGTACTGATGTAGATCTTGAAGAGTTGGTGAAATAGCTATCAGAAAACAAAAGAATTTATATAAACAGATTGACATTATTAAATATTTGGAAGTAGATACTATTGACTATAAAATCAGGACTATATAAAATCATGGCACATTGTGGAGGAGTTAGGTAGAATTTGAGAGGGTCATTGTGAAAAACCAGTGGAGTTAGAATCTGATATAGTGCTTCTATCCTTCAATTGACTAGAATAAATCCTAAACATTATTAATTAAAATAAACAGGTTATGCCACTGAAGTTAATCACCAGATTATTGTGAATAACTAACACTATAAATGGACACAAGCTATAACACAGACATATCCAGTCAATAGATTAAGCAAACAGATGAAGAGAGTTGGATGTAATGAAAAGCTGTGCAGATCAACAGGCAGGAGACCTGGATCGAGCTTCAGTGTTGCCACCAACTAACTGAATAACCTCAGTTTTTCAATGGCCACTCCCAACTCTTGGAATTGTGCCCTATTTTCAAAAGATTAATATTGGAATTAATGACCATTAAGGACCCTTTCTGTTCTAAAATTCTGAGTCTGTACAGAATAAGTCTATTAGTTGAACCCTCTTTCCAAGAAAGGCTAAATTAGCATCAAGTACTTCAATTTCTGTTTGCTATAATTGAAGTATCATGTATGAAATCAAAGCAGGTGTTTCCTAAGACACTCCAGACCCTAGTAAAAGTTATACTGCTTGAAAATTTACTTGAGTTATTCCTCACCCAGTGTGAGGACATCATTAAACATTATGGCCAACTAGTAAAGAGAATTTGGATTTTTTTTTAAGCTGGGGAAAGATTGTTACTGCTATACGATATTGCTATGAAATACAACAAATGTGTTAGATTAAACCATATGTGAAATTGCTAATATATTACAATTATTTACATAAAAAATGGCCACCTCATATAGCTCAATTTAAAATTCTAAATTCTTTGTTTAAAAAGAGAATGTTTGTCATGTAGATAAAGTGCTACCAAGGGGGAATAGTTAAAGTTTAAAGTCTTTTGAAAGCACAATCGGAATTTAAAAAAAAAAAAAAAGGTGACTGCTTAAAAGAAAAGTTCACTGAAATTTCAAAGGGGAAACCTGGGTGGCACTGTCAGTTGAGCATTTGACTCTGTTTCTCCTTGTGATCTTGGGGTCATGGGCTCTGTGCTCAGCATGGGATTCTCTCTCCCTCTCTCTCTGACTCCCCCATGTTCTCACTCTCTCTCTCTCAAATAAATAAATCTTTAAAAATTTTTTTCAAAGAAAAGGTAATGAGGAAAACACACCAGGTGTTAATAAAAAACTGAAACAAGAAATAGATTATATAGGGGGCGGAGCAAGATGGCGGAGGAGTAGGAGACCTAGATTTCGTCTGGTCTCAGGAATTCAGCTGAATAGGGATCAAACCATTCTGAACACCGACGAACTCAACAGGAGATCGAAGAGGAGAGTAGCAACAACTCTCTGAACAGAGAAGCGACCACTTACTGGAAGGTAGGGCGTGCGGAGAAGTGAATCCGAGGTGATATTCCGGAGGATAGATGGCGGGGGAGGGGCCTCCGCCGGCCGCTTCTGGCAAGTGCTAGAGCTGGGGGGCACAAAATCGGACATTTTAAAAGCCGGCTCCGCTGAGGGACGTCGCTCCAGTGGCTAAGGGGGGGTGGAACCCTCGTGGGACAGTGTGGTCTCAGGACCCTCGGGGTCACAGAAAGACCGGGGTGCCTGAGTGCAGCAGAGCTCCCAGGTATCAGAACAGGGAAGCCGGCTGCAGAGACGGAGCCGAGGCTCGGGCTCTCAGCTCGGGGTTGCCATAAACTGTGATCCACGGCCCAGTCGGCCACTGCTCCTCCAGCAGGGACCCAACAAGCGGCAGATACGGGGAGACTCCCCTTCCTCCCCTGGGAGGAGCGGCGCGGGAGCACACCGCAGGGATCTGCTGGGTTTGGAGACTCCACACGG